>NC_088920.1:28090000-28332500 GCF_038396675.1 Hydra vulgaris
TCAAAATCTGGATCTGTCATATTAACACAGCAACCTTTGGGGCTAGGTACCAAGAGTGCTGCTGAAAAAATTTCAGAAAAGCAATACCAATTTTGACATTAAACTCTTGTTGTATAACATAAGCTGATTTGAATGACAGGTAATCATTCTTAACAGCATATTCTGCTTTGTATGAACGTAAATAACATGGAGCATAAAAAACTGCACATATAAAAGCTGACTTTACCAGGTGAGGTAACTGATCTTTAGGCAGAAAATCTATTATACCTGATGTCATAACAATAGCTAAATTGTAAAGACTGTCAGCCATGAAACGAGCATTGTGATTGGCTCCTGGTTAATGAATTTTAAAACCATTCAGCTTTGGTGATGAGACATTTAAATAAAATGCAGCATACTTGACTAGATGATTATATTCATTTCTTGGAAGCACTTCGTGATTAAGAGCAAACTTCAGATATTCCTGAGCTTCCAGGTAAAGTGTGTAAAGTTCAGATCCAACTTCCAGCTTTTTCTCATCAAATTTCTTAAACTCAGACAGATCAGCTTTTTGAAGTATAGCGTGATATACTTCCCAGTCTTTCTTGAAATCTTTATAGAACTGTCTATCTGGTGCAGCAGTAACTCCAAGAAAAATTATAATTGCCTTATGTATTGCTATTTCAAACATGTGATGTCTGCATAACAGCCAGAGAACTTTTAGTCTCTTAAATCTAGGAATGAAAATGCTTATGTATTATAGTTATGTCTTACTTTTGCATACCAAGTTCCTTGTTCCTTTTAGCTTTTTATAGGCCATGTTAATTTGTGTTTTAATAAATCTTTTCTTCTTACTTGATATTAGATATTGATAATATCTTAAAATACTACTATTGGTTGGAAGCTGTGTATTTGATAGCTGTGAAATTGGGTTAGTTAACAGATATAATGGTCGTCTGACACTTTAACTTATATGCGCCTTTTTCTTCTTTTTCGGACCCATTTTTTTCGAAAAGTTAATGTTATTTTAACTATTTTTAGTAATTAAGCTATAAGAAATTATTAACAGTTTATAATAGATGTGTCATGTAGTGATTGTAATCTTAAACTAAACACAAAATGGTGCAATCTTGTTATTTCGCCATCCTTCACGTAATTTCACCATACTTTGCGTATTTTCGTAAAATCCTGATACCATCTTGTGGCACCTAGAATTGAGATAAAAAAATAAAAATTCATATTTTTGCTTATTTTTATGTGTAGTATAGGTTTTTGAACCGCGACCAAAAATTATTTTTTTGGCATACCCTAATATATATATATATATATATATATATATATATATATATATATATATATATATATATATATATATATATATATATATATATATATATATATATATATATATATATATATATGTATAGTAATATATATACACATATAGTAATATATATACATATATAGTAATATATACATAGTAATAAAAGTAATATAAAGCAATGAAAGCGGCCTTCAAATGGAAAAAGTAAAAAAGTATAGTGTTGAACTATTTAAATGCAATGGCTTACGGATTTCTCTATAAGGCAACATGAAAATTTTAAACTACCTCAACGTTACTCTAAATTTTAGTGACTGCACTTTTGAATCTTTTTTCAAACCTGATAATACATTAAAGTACATCCATGCTGATTCAAATCACCCGCCAAGTATACTAAAACAAGTACCACATTCAGCAGAACTTAGATTGCCTACATGTTCTTCTAACATAGAAATATTTCAAAATACTGTTTCACTATATAATGAAGCTATATTAAAGTCTGGTTATGAATGCAGTCTAACATATATTCCTAAAGCAATTTCGATTCCAAAACAGATCAGAGTCCGCAACATCATTTGGTTTACCCTTCCATTTAGCAAAAACGTTAGCAATAACGTGGGAAAATTGTTTTTGAAACTAATTGACAAACATTTTCCTGATAATAACAAACTGCATAAAATCTTTAACAGGAACACAGTCAAAGTTAACACAGTCAAAGTTTGCGACAGTTGTATGCCAAGTGTAAAATCTCACAACAAATCATAAAATCGCACAACAAATACATTTTATGCAAGGATACAAACCCTAATCAACAAAACTGTAACTTCTATAATAAAAATCTCTGTCGTTGTTCAATAAATGTTTAACAAGCAACATTGTATATCAAGCAACTGTAACAACGGCTTATCTTGATTCATCTCCTAATGAAAAATCCTACATTGGTATAAGTGAGACTCCTTTAAGTTAAGATCCACTATTCGCGTTAAATCATTTAACATCTCTAAATACAAAAATGAGACTGAGATCTCAAAACATGTATGGAAGTTAAAAGAAGCTAATTTAGTTCCTATAGTTAAGTAGAAAATACAAATCTTGTAAATTATGTCTCACTAAAAAATATGAAATTCTAAATTATAAAAATACTAATCTATTGAATAAAAGGAGTAAGATTATTATTAAGTGCAGACATAAAAACAGATTTCTTCTTTCTAAATTTGACACTCGCGATTAAAAATGATGTTTTACCATATTATTATTATTGTTATCTTAATATTAATACAGTAAAACGTTTAACGTTCAACGTCGTTTGCCTTTCGATTTTAAAGTAGTTTTAATTAGTAACTAGGCTTTTCTAAATCTGAAAGAGCTTGTTCTAAAAATGCACGCGGTCATAAACGAAAGATCTATCAAGCGAGTTAAAACTTTTTACCATTTGGAATTTAATTATTATTTAATTGTTTAGAGATATTACATAAAAAATCAAGTTAATATAAATAATCATCGTTAAGACCATATTTCAATTAAAGCAAGTATAGAAAATAGTTAAGCAATTTATATATAACATTTTTATTAGGTATAGAGTAGAAAGGATCACTCCTTTTAATTTTTTAAATTGTTTACATTTTGTTTTAGTTTTTCTTTTAGCTTTATTTGTTTTAGCAGTTTTGTTTTTATTGTTTTTTATTGTTTTTATTGAATTTATTTCAATTTTTAGAAGTAAACAGGGTTTAGGATAAGGCTTAATTATTTTTTATGCATTTTTTATGCAACAAAAAAAGTTATACTTATGCTGTTTCCATAAAGTTGATTATTACTGCTTTGAAATTTCTGTGAGGTTATTAACTATTTTTGTTCTTTTTTTGAAAATTTAGAACAATAAATTAAAATTTTGTACCAACACTGACTTGACATGTTACCCTTTACATACAATAACATTTGGTCACATGTTATTGTATGTAAAGGTTAAATATTGTTAAGAAGATTACAGTTCTTATGAAAAAAAAAATAAAGGTAAAGAGTATTGTTTATCTTATGTTTACTTTGAATCTTTTTAAATTTTCCCATGTCATTTTTGTTTGCACGATACAAATTATTTATGTTTATTGTTTGCATATATGCTTTTTTGATAAGTATGTGTTTGTGATAAAATGTGCTTTATAGCTGTTATAACAATGTGTTTTTAAAATAATGTAGAGTGTTTTTTTATTGTTTGCGTATGTTGAATATGTGTTATATGAATGCTTTATAAATGCGTTTAGGTTAAGAGGTTAATTTTTTATTTAAACATCTCCTAGCTGATCTGTTTTTTTAATAAAGTCATAAGATAATTGTATATTTTATCTTAAATGACAGTTTCTTATATTTAAAAATTATTTGCCTGTGCTATTTAGAGTAGAAAAAAAAATTATATAGAAAAGAACGCAATCTTTAAGATTCTTTTAAGATTATTTGTTACTACTTTTAATTAAAAGTGAAGTTTAAATGGATGATATTAGGCTAGAAGCAGTTTAGAAAATGGAAATGTCTAGAAAGTAGTTTAGAAAATGGAAATGTTAATAGGCAAGTTAAACGTCGCAGAAATGTAACAGATAGGTATAGGCGAGATGAAATTAATAATCGACAAAATGCTAGATATGCAAGCAGCAAATAGTTCGAACCCAAATGAGAAGAGTGTGGTTAGACAAGTTGAAAATAATTGCCGCAGAAATTAATGAGATAGACTTAGGCGAGATAAAATTAATAGTCAACTAAATAGTAGATTTGCTGCTAGATGCGAAAGAGTGCATTGAATTGCAAGAAGAAAGTATACACCAGATTATAACTATTTAGGCAAAATGAGTTATATTTGTCAGCATTGTGGTGTTAAGAAATTTTCTGATTAAACACATTTTATATGTAGCCATAATAGAAAGGCAGTTTTGTCGCAACTTTCACCATTTTCACAAGATTTACAAGATTTATTTACAGGTAATTGTGCAGATGAAAATGCCAATCTGAATTTTTTAAAATATATTTGAAATTGTAATGCCTGTTTTTCTTTTGCGTCATTTGAAGCTAATGTAGTTTAACCCATGAATCATAGACCGCCATGTTTTAGAAAATGTGGTCAAGTTTTTCATTGTAAAGGTAATCTTGGGGCAAATCAAGATGTTTCGCCGAGTTATTGTCAACTATACATCTATAATCCACACACGGCAGTAAATTTTAGAATGCAACAACGTGGTTATGATTGTTGCTTAAAAGATTTAATGCTAAGACTGCAAACTATTATTAGTAAAGAGAACCCGTTTGCTCTATCATTTAAAAACATGGCTAAAGTAAAAGATGAAGAAGTTCATTGAGCAGTTACAGAAGGTTGCTCAGTGTCAGTTATAAAAATGTCATTACTTGAAGGGTAAGATAAACGTCGCTATAATTTTCCTTCACATAATGAAGTTGCAGTTGTTTTTGTTGGTTAAGATGGTGCACCAGCTGCGTCCAGAGAAGTTGTTATTTACCCAAGAGGTCATCCTCTTAAAACTATATCAAGTATATCTGCCAATTTAGATTCTATGGTTTATCCTCTATTTTTTCCAAGCGATGATGCTGGTTGGCATAATCTATTGGTTCACAATCCTGAACGTGCTGCATTGGTTAGAAATCATGTTACATTATATTGGTATTACAATTATAAATTTTCAGTTGGGCAATTTTTTTCATGGCAAAAAACTGTTTCAGCAATATGCTGTTGATGCGTGTGTTTATATCGAATGTCAGCGCCTTGCTTTCATCAGAAATAACCAAAACAAACTAAGAAGCGAGCAGAATGATGCCTAACATGAACATGTAAACAACCTTGGAAATGATCATAATGTTAGACCAGGGCGTGTTGTAGTTTTGCTATCTACTTATGTAGGAAGTCATAGAGCTTTAAAAAAAAACTTTGAAGATGCTATGGCTATAATTAAACAGTATGGTAACCAGATCTTTTTATTACATTCACTTGCAACCCAAAATGGCGCGAGATAACTAAAATTTTATATCCAGGTTAGACAGCAAATGATAGACCCTACTTGGTTACTCAAGTATTTAAGCTCAAACTAAATAACCTTCTTAATGAAATTTTTAAGCACGGTGTATTAGGGAATGCTAAATTCAAATTCTCCCTGCATGAAAAATGGGGTGTGCAGCAAAAATTATCCTAAAGAATTTAATGCTAACACAGTAGCAGTTCGTAAAGGTTATTCAAACTATAGACGTCGTAATAATGGTAATAATATTTAAGGTAACAATGTAAATAACCGCTGGGTACCTTACAATCCATGGTTATCAAAGAAATATCAAGCTCACATTAATGAAGCTTGCATGTCTGTTTAGGCTAGTAAATATTTGTGCAAATACATATACAAGGTTCACAACTGTGCTAATATTTTAATAAATGAATTAATTATTCATGATGAAGTAAACACCTTTTTTGGTTGTCGTTATGTTAGTACACCTGAAGCATTGTGGCGAACTTTCGAGTATTCAATAAGTCATATGTCACACACTATTATACGCCTTAAAGTTCGTCTACCTGAAAATCAATTAGTGTTTTTTAGAGAAGGAGTAGAAAAAATGGCTTTAGATCGTGCAGCTCAACGTGGTACACACCTAACGGCATGGTTTAAGTTAAAAATTGTAAATGGAAGGTTAGACAAAGGGGTGGTTATAAGGTGATAGTAAGAATGTTTAAAGTTAATCCAACTGGAGAACTTTTTCTTAGACTGTTACTTTTGCAGGCAAAAGGAGCAACATTTTGGGAAGATGTGCGTACTGTTTATGGTATTGTTCTTGAAATGTTTCGTGAAGCATGTGTTTTAAAAGGTTTGTTGTAAGGCGACACTGAATGGCCGAATACTCTTTCTGAGGCGGTTTTAACGCATATGCTAAAGCAAATTAGACAGTTGTTTTTAAGAATTTTGGTCTTTTGTGAACCTGACGATTCGTTGCATATCTGGAATGCATACAAAGCTTTTATAATGGAAGGTTTGATTCACCACTCAGTCTCACTTTTAATAACTGAACAAGCTACACTTCGTCTAATTGAAAAAATCATTAATCAAAAAGGAAAAACGCTGGCTGATTACAAACTGCCTGTTATTGATGAGTTTATACGTTTAATTCTAGAAAATTTTGATGAAAATGTGCAACAATCAATTGACGAAGCCAATCAAATGAGACTGTTGCTTTATGTCAATTAATTAAATGTATGTAATGCATTTTCTATGCATAACTTTATTTCTTACTTTAGTTTTTTTTTTGAATTTTACTTGTTTTTCACCAGTTAAATTTAAATATAGGTAAATTGATTCATTATCCAAATATAATAATATAATGATGTTACATTCTATTGTTAAAAAAATTAATTGGTGGTTTAATTTATTGCACTCACTGCTTTTAAAATTTACTATAAGCCAAGAAAATATATTTTGCTATATAGATGCAATTTATTTATATCTCAATTTGATTTTTTATCTTTAATGTTTATAGTTTGGCTCCTTGAAGCATTTGTTATTTTGCTTTTTAATTAAAATCTTTTAAATATATTGTGATGTCTTTTAAATTAGACTAAAGTTTACTAAAAGCCAACATGAAATAACGTGATTAATCAACACCGACAAGCTACATCATGACGGGAACTGAAGTATGACAACAGGTTACCGAAAGCTCGTAAATATTTAAGTAAAAAGCTGAAAAAAATATTTAAATATTTTTTCCAGCTTTTTTTTTTAATTTTATGTCTACTTATCTGTTACAACTTTTATTTTAGGTTTGTCAGATGACGCATTAATGCAATATAAAAGATCAAAGTTTACACATATTTTCAAATTTTTTATACACATGTTTGATTGTAAATTAAATTTTGTTTGTTTGAAACGTATTTGTACTCAATTGCTTAGCTATTTAAAATAAAATAAAAAAGTTGCTTTTAATAAATTTATTTAGTTGTGTGCATTTAACGTTTTTAAGATAACAATTTTCTTTTTTAAAGAATAATTAATGAAGGGGATACCAAATAACTGTTAACTCCTGTATAATATAAGTTAACTTATGTTATTCTTAATAATTAATTAAAGTTCATGTTATAAAAAATATTACAAGAATTTAGTTGATATTTTCGTCAATATAAAGCATGATAAAGTGCTATTACTTTGTATCAGTTGTTAAAAACGTATTGTGTTGAACTTAGGAATGTCGAGGAAAATGGCCTTACATTGATATGACCTATATCAGTTGTAAATTACTCAAGTAATTCTAAATAATAATTGGTAAATTATTTTATTTCCTCAATTTCCTAATTTTACACATGTATTAATGCATTCAATTTAAAAGCATTTTTCTAAAAGGGTAATAGTCAAGGTTTCGAAATTTTAAACTGAGGAAAACAGCCACTATAAATTATTTATGTAACAGAGCAACCATAACCAGTATCACGGGTTGCTTTCTGGTAGCAATTATTATTACTATTATTATTACTATTATTATTTGACGTCAGAACTCGTCTTTACCTCTAACTAAATCAATAATTGTAGACATGTGTTCTTGCCAGATTTATCATAATGTCACTATAGAAACTGGCTATGGGATGGTATAAACAAAATGACGTGAAAGTTAAGTCTAAAATAGCAAAAATTCTAAACTGCGCAGAATTGAAAATTATTGCAAAGTAATGGGTTAGTATTAATTGAAAAACGTAAAAAAACAAAGCTATGCAGAAAAGTTAAAAATTTGAAAATTTTATTTGAAAAGTATCAAATAGTTGTGATTGTTTTTCTGTGTGCAAGCTTACCACTAAAAAAAAGGTTCGAAATTTTATTTGATTGCCCCAGGAAGAAATTAATTTCTTTGAAATATTTTATCTTCTTTTATTAATGTAATAAAATTAAGATTTTGTTCTAAATAAAAGTTGATGAGCATCTTTATTTATTTGTTTCACACTTTCACACTTATTTTCGAGTACACGCAGCACAAGAAGGAAAGTGAAACTTTGTTTCATGAAACAAAGTTCCACTTTCTTTCTTGTGCTGAAAACACAAAAGAAATTTAAAATAGTGACTAGGTTTTTATAATAAGTATATATATTTATACATTTATATATTTGTCCTCTATATAATATTTTATATTATATAGAGGACAAATATATAAATAAATATATTTATATATTTGCTCAAAATATCAGCACAGGTCTGACAGTGGAATGTTCTTGGAAATTGGTTGCCATATCCCTTTTACAAATAAAACCAAAACATTTTGTAGACATTATTGTATCATGCTTTGCTTCTCAACATTGCCTTTCTGAAAAATGATTTTAAGTATTTTCGATGAAATATAAAATTGCGACAAAGAATATAAAAGCATATATTAGATTCAAAACCTCTCGTAGATTCAAAAGCATCTTCGAGAGGTTTTGTAGAAGAAAATAAAAGAGTAACTAGATTCTTTTTATTAATATTTAACTTATCAATGAATGAAAACATAATTAATCAAAAAGTATTAACAAAAAAGATTTTTTTTTATTGATAAAGTAAATAAAGAACTCAATCTGATAAAAAAAAAATAATCTTGTGAAATAAAAAAAACATTCAAAAACTTAAAAATGTTCTCATAGAATAATTCTTAAAACCGTGTTTAATAAAATTGGTGTAAAAAACATTGTCAATAATTTTTATAAGTTATTTTTTAATGTCTTTTTACTTTTGTTATTTTTGGCTTTTCTGGTATTTCTTGTTCTTGTTCTAATCATTTCAGAAGACTGTATTTCAAATATAAACTTCAGAGAATCATATCGTCATTTGGTAAATAATAAAATTGATAATGTAAAATGCTTCATGTAAAGACCTAAAAAGAAAGCCATGTTTCTTAATAAACGCATCCTATAAATATATTTAATAATAACCTTTTAGTTTTTTTAAAATTTAATAAAAATTCTATTTTTGCATTACTCTCATAAAATTATAAAAAAGAATTGAATAGTTTTGTAGCAATATTTGCAAAACCTTATCTTATGATATGGTATGAGAGTTTGATTCGGCTAGTTTTTCCATTGAGATTCAAAAGAAAAATCGCTTCTTGCCCTCAACCCTTTATCTTTTTAGTCGTAGTAATAATGATGTTTCAGATTGTATGCCAATTTCGTTGCTCAAATTATATAGCATTAAAAAGATTTAACCAAGACTATATCAGTTATTAAATTAGGAGCTCAAGTTTTATAAACACTTTACAAAGTTTAAGATCCTATTCACAAATGACAGACATTCGTTTTCATTTTTTTGACAAAAGGGAATGCCGTTTTTAGTTATATTACTTGAGCACTTTTCAAGAATTAGTAAGGATTTAAAATAAATGATTAAATACGTAAACTACATTTGAGAATAGAAGTAAAATTGCCTCCGCGGTATTATGACTTTTTTTAGAGCTTCTCAGGCATTGATTTATATTTTAGTTGGTTTGACCGTAGTCAATGACACGGCATTTTGAAATGTTTAACTTAAGTTTTAACTTGTTCGACTACTCGTATATTCCTATAGCATAGACGACTCTGTAGATCAGCAAGATTAGCCTGCAATAAAGTTTTATAAAAACTTTATTATTATTAGCAACCCTCTTATAAGTTTCATTAAGTAAGGCAAAACTATTTGTGTAGAGAATGAAGAGGTGTAGGGCTAGAATAGTACCTTGAGGAACATCACTGAAAACATCAAGTCAAACAGTGTTGTTATTGGTTATTATAACGCTTTGCTTTTTACCAACTAAAACAGAACTAATTTATTAAGGGAGTTGTCCAAATATTATACTTTATTTGTTTTTATGTTGAAATTAAAATAATTTTAAAGATTTTAATCTCAAATTAATTTTTTTGTCAGAGACAAAAGTTTTGGCGAAATCGAGATTATTTCAATAAACTGGTGAGATGCTATGGACAACATTTAAAATTCAATATGGACAACATATAAATTTCAATAAACTGGTGAGTAGCTATGGACAACAAATTAATATCAAAAGTCTCTATAAGATAAGTTACGCATGATTTATGATGATGAATGCCATGGTTAATTTTAGAGAGCAGGTTATTATCGTTTTAAAACTTTATTTTCTACAGGTTTTTTGAAAGTTTTGCTTGCGACAATAATTAGTGAAATAGGTCGACAGTTATTAGTAATGTATTTTTGTAATGGATAGCTTTTAGTAACGTATTTTTGTAATTGTTTGTTATCAGTTATGAATTCAAATGGTTTCATAATTAACAAATTGAACTCTGCTTTTGCAACTTTTAATGTAAATTTATGTTGGATTACAATCCACAAATATTTCATCAAAATTGATTTTAAAAAAAGGCTCAACACATTTATAAATACGTTTAGAAATAATTAAATTTGAAAAGAAATATTTTTAGGTTAAAAATATTCGTGAGAAGTTTAAAATTTATTGATGAATATAAACTTAGTCAAGAATATTAGTGTAGCCTTATTTGTTATAAATAATAATATTGTTTTAAGTAATAATATTGTTATAAGTAATAATATTGTCATAAGTAAAAATGTATTAGTACAAATATATATATTTTTTTACTTTTCTTCAACATCTACTTTTTTTTAACAAATACGTATTTATGAACTCATTTTTATTTGTTGATAGCAATACAAAACTTATAAAACAAACAACAGCATAATTAGCATATTTAGTATTTGTAATGACTAACCACTACCACAGTAACACAGTTATTTTATGTTAACAATACACTAACATAGAAAACAATAATTTTATAACAATGTTAGAACATCGTTGTTTTGCAAAGAAAAGATAAAGTTACTAAGCTGCTAATTGTTAAATTTATAAAAATTTTAGTATCTAAGTTGTTTTTCGTCGAATTAGTGACCTGTATAGACTTTTTTTACTCAATGTCTTATCTAGTTGATCTATATAGAAGTAATGTGATTTTGTTAAACACATTGTTTTAAAACACATTGTACAAATTATTTTTGTTTATAAAACCTCACAAAATTGTTCCAAAAATCCTCTGCGTGTCCCCCTCCCCCATCTCGTATGTAAATAGAAAAAAATTAATCAAGGTACCAAAAGCGCTGCAATAAGTAGGGTAGGCGTGGCATTTATTCAATAAATTTAACTTGACAGATGCATAGAAAATAGGCAAACTCAAAGGTAAGAATAAGATTGAAAAAAGCAAAAGCATATCTTTAACATTTACAGAATGTAAAACATTAATCTATTATTCCATTAATATATTAAGCCTTGTAAAACGTTAAAATATAAGTTTATTTAACCCTGTAGCATTCTATATTAAATAAACTTAAACATTTAATTTAAATATATGCTATGTTTTATGTGATAAGTTAAACATTGATCAAATTATGCTGTGACTAATTACGTAAGTAAGTGTGACTAATTACGTTCAATTTGAAGATTACATTGTTAACAACAAAAATGATGATTTAAAAGTATTATAAACTTTTCATTTTATTTAATATAACTGTTTTTATACTGATTTTATTCAGTAATTAGTAAATACTGCTAAACAAAATCAATTGTGGCCCGTAGAACTTCGCGTTTAATATAAACAGGTTTTCCTATATTTTTCTAATTTGAAATATCGTAGTAACAACATATTTTTAGAGATTGTCCATTTAAAAACTCGGATGTAAATGTCATTTGATTTTGTATTTGCAATCCCCAAAAAAGCAGCTAGTCTAAAAATATGGCTCGCAAAAAATGAATATTTATCGTTTTTACGCGAAGATTGCAATTTTGTAAAACATAAAACAAAACTTACCGTAGCTTATTCTTGACGCAAATCACGACACCAACGTCTCCTACTTTAAACTTTCTTTGAAAGTGAATGCGTTTAAGTTCGTTAAGTCTTACTAATCCATATATATATATATATATATATATATATATATATATATATATATATATATATATATATATATATATATATATAATATATCAAAGTTAGAAGAAGACAATGGTTTGTTTATAACAAAACTCAAAGTATTTGCAGAAAAAAAATGATTTTGGTTGAAGTAAATAATTTAAAAACAAATCAAGTCAATAGAAGTTAAAAAAAATTGAATTGCTGAATTCAATAAAGTGGCATGTATTATTTAAAAAAAATTTTGATATAACTTATTCAGACAATTTTTCTGAAAGTGAAAGATAGAGATTTAATAAAATGAAAGTTTTTTTAAGTAAAATTTATATTTTTTCAAACAGCCCATTGCTGACTTACTCCTCATACAAGTTCTAAACCTTTAGACAAAAAATCTCTTATTTATGAGATAGACATATGAGGGTGGTAACTCTTTTTTTATTTACCCCTATATTCACTAAAACCCTAACAGAAATTCTTATTGTTATCGCATTATATCATCATATTTTAAATCAGCGTTTTGAAATTCCTCCACAAGATATGAACTATAAAAAAGCACGTAACCCGCACATGAACGAAAGTAACCAGGAGTTTACGGAGTCTGGCCTAAAACCACCAGAGGTCAGGTGGTTTTTTTCCAGTTCCCGTAAATTTCAGGTTTCTTTATATAATTGTAATTATTAAATAAGCGAAATTTTGCCTATATATAGTTTAAACTAGAAAAAAATTATACGCTATTGCTTTCAATAAGTTATTACAAATGTAATTCAAAGCGTTGACAACTTTTTTTGATGTTTGAGATAAGCAACTTTGAAACATGAAGAAAGCTCCATATTTAAGTATGTTCATATATATGAGGAATGAGGGTGCTATGTAAAAAACTTCGGCGATTGGAGCCTGGGAACAAAAAAATAGCCAAAACGTTAGCCCCCCAGCCACAAATGGAGGGCAATAAGTCAAATTTGTTTTTTTTTTCTATCTTAAACTTAATTTACATTCATCGACGAATTTCAAATATGATTTAATAATCTTTCATTGATCGGCTTTTATGATCTTATAAAGTCTACCGCCCCCTCCATTTAAAGGTGCTGTAAACTTTATATGGTAAAAGCCTTTAATTTTACATTACAAGAAGAAAGTCCTTTAGTTTTACATAACACAATTACTTAAAAGTATATTTAACTAATTGTGTAGTAAAATTTTTTTTAGCTTTCGGTATCATAGAAACCGCAATATCTGACACAAATTTAACTTTTTACCTTGAGACAGATTAAATTTCTGGATTCATAAAAGCGAATGATAGATTAAAGTTCTGGATTTATTATATCGACATCATTAAGGCGTATGTAAAATGTATTTATATCAGACAATATTCTTTCTTCCATGCGGTAAGTGTTTTAAAATGTTTTCTATATATTTTCAGTTTGACGCCTATTTTTTCCTCAAACTTAAAAGCCAAACTTTTCTTTAGCAATGTGTTTTTTGTGTTGGAGCCAAATAAACAATTCTCCGACATCAACCCAAAGCTGTGAATTGTGCGCAATTTCTCGCATTGAAGCGTCAAAGTATGGATCTTCATTTAGTTCTACTGTGAAGACGTGTGCTTTAAATAATTCAGAATGCCATACATTGTGTCACGATGCTATTAAGATAATAGCAATTTTGGACGCTTCAATAAAGGTTACTTCTTGTAAGGTTAGTCTTTTAATATAAAAAGTTACACGTAGTAATGTATATGTTGTTATTTCTGTAAAGCCATAAAATTTATTACGTTGAAAATAGAGCAAATAATAAAAAAAAGGGCAATAAAAAAATAAAGTTAGCATTTTATTAATATTATTTTCTTTTGCTTTCAACAGCACAAAAATTTATAAAGAGTTAATCGTAACACTTATCCCAATCAAAATAAAGAGAAAGTTGTTACCAAAATGGAAGAAAGTTAAAATCTCTCTACTCAGTTTTTTTTTTACTACAATTATCGAAGAGACAACAAATGTGGAATGAACGCGCCTCCTAATAAATCATTTATTTTATAATAAAAAAATAAGTTAAATTACTTCCAACTCAAATAAATTTTTGGCCCGTTTTTTTTTCCTTTTTCAAAACACATATTACGCTCAAGGATGTTATAAAACAATATATATATAAATATATATATATAAATATATATATATATATATATATATATATATATATATATATATATATATATATATATATATATATATGTGCATATGTATATATAAACTACCAGATAATTATGACACCAAGCTGATGGGGCTCAGATTTTTTGATAGTTAATTCTTAATACACTAACGATTCTTTGGTGTAAAAGTCTAAACACGATAAGCTTGACGTTGATATGGGCTAAAAGATATCAAAAGAGCGCATACTCCTTTGGAAATTCCCGAAAGAACCGCAAAAGAATTGAAACCGATTCTAACTCTTTTGCGGTTCAAACATTATTTTAAATAGGCTAATGTTATTAATGCAATTAAAATGATGATGAAGGACATGGTAAAAAAAAAAACGCATTGGTAATTTAACACATACAAATTTTAATGGTGATTATACCGACAACGTTTCTATTGGTAAAGGTGGCTAAGAACTTAATAGATAATATAATTTTGATGCGCAGAATGTATGTTGCAGCACGTATGTTGTATAGAACCTTATATTAATAAGTAACAATTAACATTGTCTTAAGTAATAGTATAAAAGATCAGATGCACAAAATGTTATATTTTCAGTATTTATTTGTGTGCCAACCGTTAGTACAAATTGTTAAAAAATGGCAGGTTCTTATTCAAAAAAACGAGAATTTTCCATCTAAAAGTAGTTTTATCAGGACACAGCTGATGCGTGCAATCAATTAAAAAAACTGCCTAATCATGTCTGTCCGCAACTTGAAAAATTAAGTGGAGTTTTAATCAGTGTTTGTCAATTTTTTATTCCAAAACACTTTTGGCTCACCATTATCTTATAAATAATTGTCTCTACTTCACCCTTTTTGTACTGCAAAGCCTAATGTTTTCCACCAAGCCTATGTTGCATCTATACACTCCAAAATCTATGTTGTCGCATCACACTCTTAAGTCTTGGCTTTACTTTAAATATTCTATATTTGTATAACAACTTATTCTGAATTAAAAACTTTACATTGTTAACACTATCCTTTAGAATATCCAAATTGGTCATTTTTTTTTTGCCATATTAAAGTCCCATAAAAAACTGGAAAATCATTAGGGTAGACCGAGGCTAGTTGAGCATAGAGGCAAGATAGGTAATTAAAATATCTCAAAAACTATGCATCAAATGATAAAATATCTAATAGATAATTGTTAGAGAGTTATAATGTTAACACAATGCACAGCAAAAGATTGCTAGATAGCATTTGAGTAAGATACATGGCCGTTTTTTCTATTATCGACCAAAAAAGTAGAAAAAAATGCTTTTCAATTTTTTTCTCATGTATGCTTATAATTTTTTTTCTGCTCTGCCATTACTTAAGTGTTGATTTTTACAAATTTATCGGACTTTTAATTAGAATCAGCTGTTTTTTCTTACGTCTTATTGTCTCTTTAAATTCTAACTAATGCGTCACCTTGTTTAGTAGGGGTAAGTTAAACACCTTTTGAAAATTTAAATAAACTGAACATAAAGAAACAAATATAATGAGAAGCAATTTTGCTGTACAGTATTTTTAAAATTAGTATTTCTTAAATCATTGTTCAAAGTTCAACTTATAAAATGATAGTTTTATAATTTTTGACACTTTTTTACTATTTATTTGTTTCTCATTTCTTACTTACTTTATTAAAGTGTATAAAGTAAAAAGTTTATAAATTATACACTGACTTATTGTTAGTTAAAGTTTTACCGATAATTCAGCAAAAAATAAATCCGACGCACCTTTCATGGATCTGTTTGATTTAGTAAAAATTTCTTGACTAGCCCCGCTCTACCCTATACAATGATAATTTTGTGACAGAACAAAAGATTGGGCCAAGAATAACTAATACTTCTGCAATGTGTTAATTAACATTTAATTTAAGCTTGATTCTTAGCGCAATATCCTTATTCGTTAAAGAATTAATTTAAAATAAAAAAAGATTGGTTGTATCAACAATTAAAAAAAAATCAGCCATCAATTGCAGTGGTATCCTTATCAATTGCGGTGGTATCCTCATAGATTGCGGTGATATCCTTAATACTTTATTCAAAACTTTGTACTGTATTTTAAAAATGGTCAAAAGTAACTTAATTCTGCGTCATAAACTGTTATAGCGATTGTGCAAAGAGAGAGGCATAAAAATTGTCGTAGTAAAACCCTCACATTTTTATGATATATCAAAAAACAGAAAGTTTTTTAAAGTTAAACTAAATGATAGGTGCTGATTGATAAGTTTGTCATAATGTTTTTAAATCTGACATTTAAATTATTTTAAATTTCTATAAAATGACATATGGGTCACTAAGAAATCAAAATACGTGTTCTATGCCATGAAAATGTATATAAATCTTTGAAAAATAATATTTTTATTAAATATCTAATACTTTTGATTTTGTGCAAGTTTTTTACAAATTTATAAAAAAATAATTTTTAAATCTATTTTTTAGGCAACTTGTTGTCAAACTGATCTTTGTAATAATGACGCTCTTCTTAACAACGTTCCTTATTACAATGGGGCTGTACAAAGAACTGGAGTGGCGTTTTTATACTGGAAAATTTTCTTCGGAATTTTATTTGTTTTTACAGCGCAGAAATGTTCACTTTAGATTAATATATTTTTTTGTTTTACTACCCAATCATTTAGTAACAAGATGCTTTTGCCATTCTTTATATATATATATATATATATATATATATATATATATATATATATATATATATATATATATATATATATATATATATATATATATATATATATATATATATATATATATATATATATATATATATATATTGTTTAAAATCTTGTCATTTCTGCAATGTGATTTCTTCTAATTTTTTTAAGTCATTTTTATGCTTCCGAAAGTTACGGTTTTTCTTTTTTTTTTCTTTTCTATTATTTTTTGTGCTTTTATTTTTACAATTTAATGATTCCATACAATTGACACAAATTTGCAATGTTTATAAAATATATAATAATAAGAGAAAAAAATAAAAATCTCACTATTATATAGAATACAAAAACATATATCTGCATGGTATCATTATTATTAAAAAAACGCGGGAAACTTGTTAAAGACCGTATGGTCTTGTCATCAAGAAACCGCTTGTACTAATAATATTTTTGTATTTTCGTTTTCATGTTTCTAGTTTCAGAAAATATAATAGTAGTTTATTTTATATTGAATTCACATATAATAAAATGTAAGATGATAATTAATTGATAAATGCTAGATTTTGTACACATAAATATATGGTAAGGCGTTAATAAAAATATTATTGATTTATGTATTTTTTATATTGGTATTTGTTATTGAAGTTTTTGGGGCTTTCGTTTCAACCTTAATTTTGCTTTTAGTTTCAGTATTAGTTTAATGTAAGTTCATACAATTGTTTATATTTAAAACGAACTTTTTAACTAACATTTCAAACAATTTAGGTTATATAATTTTGTAATTATGGCATTTCTGAATATCAGATTATTATAGAGATAGGGACCACGATATGAAATTGTAAAATGCGATAGTTTTGTTCTTCTAAACGGTATATTAAAGTTTCCTACTTCTCGAGTGTCATATCTATTTCTATTGCTTTTAAAGAAATCATTTAAGAAATGTGACGGGGCAAGCCTGAGTTTATATTTTAGCATAAACAATATGTTTTGATAAATGTTTATTCTATAGACGTTTAGGGCATTAAAGAGTTTTAACAAAGGTTCAGCATGAGTGAATTTACCTTTTTTATAGACAATTCTAACGGCATGTTTTTGATGTCGATAAAGTAATTTCAAATTGGATTTATTAGTACTTGCCTATGCTTTATTACCATAGGTATAATAGGTCTGTATAAATAAGAAATAAAGATGTTTTAAATGTTTTTGGGATAATATTGGTCTAGCTTTGTATAGCACATCAATGTTTTTGGTTATTTTAGTATTTAAATAGTCAATTTGTGCTTTCCATGAAATATTTTCGTCAATTAGTAAACCTAGAAATTTTTTTATTGAGGTTCTTTCAATATTTTTGTTTTCTATTTTTAACAATGGATGGAATAAGATGTAATTGGTTTTTTCTGTGTTTAAAGATAATTTATCAGATTATAGCCAGATATTAGGTTTTCCAAGTTCAATATTCGTTGTTTGAAAGAGTTCTTTAATAGACTGAGACGAATAAAATAAATTAGTGTCACCTGCAAACATTATGACATAAGTTTGTTTAAGACTTTCGGAAGATCATTAATGTATATTAAGAACAATAAATGAGCTAGAATGGAACCTTGGGGAACGCCGCATTTAATCTTAAGCATTTTTGAACAGATTTTTTATCAGTATTAACACATTGCTGTCTGTTTAGCAAAAAGTGTTTAAACCATAATAATGCAACATTTTTTACGCAGTATTTTTCCATGTTTTTGAGCAGGATAGCATGATTAACAGTATCGAATGCTTTCGATAGATCTATAAAAGTTCCTGGAACGAGTTCTTATTAAAAAATGAGTAATTGATGCTATTTTCAAGATATACGATTGCAAGTTCGGTTGCATGTTGCTTTCGAAATCTGAATTGTTTTGTATTTAAGATGTTGTTGTTTGTTATATATTTGTAAAATTTTATTATAAATTATTTGTTCAAGGAGTTTGGAGAATATAGGAAGAATTGAGATATTGGTACAATTTTTGCAGTTTTTAATTTATCTGAAATGGTTTCTGTCGTAAGATTTATATATTTCGAAGGGGGATTTCTTATTATTGGAAAGATACTCATTACTAGATTGCTACAAATTTCATTTTATTTCATTTATAATAACTCTATCTGGTAAGCTGTTTGTTTTTATATATTTTTTTCCGATTATTTCTTTTAAGATGTTCCATGTTTTTTGGTATCTACATTTGTTTTTTGAAGTAATTTAAAAATATTATTTTTTTAGAATGTTTTCTGATTTTTTCGAAAAGATTTTTATATTGTTTATAAGTAAGTGGTGTCGCTAGTGATCTATGGAGAGCTCAAATGTTTTACATTGATTTTTTCTTTTTTATTATTGAAAAATGATTATTAGTGTTTTAAAGAAATAACGGGTGATGCGGAAGTTATCGGACAAATCCTAATTTCATTATTTAAGCATAATAATTAGTTTTTGTGGTTTTATGCGTAGGCATAAACGTTCTATAAAATTTAAACTTTATTATTTGAAACACAATTATTTAAAATGAGGTTAAATGCAGCTGAACGAGAATCTTTTCGAAAGCGACTAAAAATGTTTTTTGTAAATAAACCTAATATAAAAAAAAAGTAAATCGTAAATCATTTTGAAAAGGAAGGATTTGCTCGAAGTACAATATATGATAACCTAAAAAGACTTGAAACTGTTCAATCGTTTTCTGATAAAAAGCACCCTGGTCGTCCGAAATCCTGGACTAGAGAAAAGAAAGTCGAATTAACGAGACTTGTCAACAATCGAAAAGAGGTCAGTCAGAGAAAAATAGGTATTAAATTCGGTGTAAATCAATCGACAATTGGTCGTCAGTTAAAAAAAATGAATATTAAATATAGAAAACGTTAAAAGACTCCAAAATACACTATAGAACAACAAATAAAGGCAAAGAAAAGAAGCAGGAAACTAGTTAACCAACTCTATAAAACAAAATCGCTTCTAGTCATCGATGACAAAAAATACTTTTGTTTTGCAGGGGACAACATGCCTGGAAATTCTGGATACTACACAAACAACAAAAAGACATGCCCAAAAAGAGTTCGTTTTATAGGAAAAGAGAAATTTCCAAAACAATTATTAATGTGGATAGCCATATCTGACCGTGGTATGTCCGAGCCATTGTTTCACACTTCTTAGGCTGTAGCGATCAATTCTTCAATCTATATTAATGAATGTTTAGAAAAACGACATCTTCCATTTAATCACAAGTATCATGGAGACTTTAACTATTTATTTTGGCCAGATTTAGCAAGTTCTCATTATTCTAAAGATTCTCTAAATTGGATGGACTAATATGTCTATTACGTTGATAAAGAATCCAATCCCCCAAATGTGCCTCAAGCACGACCAATTGAAAAATTTTTAGGAACATTTGGCACAGAAGGTTTACAAAGGAGATTGGCGAGCTTCAACAGAGCAAGTTTTGATTGATCGCATTAAACTAAAAGTACAAGAAAGTAGATTTAAACTTTTTACAGTCGCATATGAAAGGCGTCAGTGCAAAATTGAGATCAATTGCAGATGGTGGTGTTTTTTCATATAAAAAATATTATTTTTTTATTAAAAGATAAATCCTTTATTTAAAAAAAATATAATAGTAGTTTGTTTTTTTATTTAAAAATAAGTTTTTGACGTTTTTATTTTGTCCGATAACTTCCGCATCACCTGTTATCTGTGAAAGTATTACATGCAGAGTTGTGTTCCCAAGATTACATTCTTGATACACTTTAACCCAATCAACTGCCGATAGTGTGTCTTTAAAACATTGAATAGAACTTTTTTTTCTTTTTATAAATTTATTTTTTGAGTTATTATTTATTTTTGTATCATATTTTATTGTAAAGTTAATTGGAAAATGATCTATTATGTCAATTTTTATTATTCCTACTTTTAAGGAGAAATCTAGAAATGAGTTTGTTAATATGTTATCTATGACAGAAATAGAATTCGAGGTTACCCGTGCGCGTTTAATAATAATTATTAAAATGCAATGTTGAAACATGTTATTAAAAAAAAATTTATTAATCGGATACTCTTTGTAGTTTAAACAATCTATGTTTAAGTCAATAAATAACAACTTTTTTGGCTCATTGTTAATTTTGAGAAAAATTTCTTCTAGATATTTGGAACATTTTTTAACTATATACATGTATATATATATATTTATATATATATATATATATATATATATATATATAAATATATGTATATGTAAATTATGTTAGTGTATTTTACAAATAGTGTGCTCAATGTTCTTAAAGAATAGAGCAAGAACTCTTTCTAATGGTCAAGCAATGGTGAACTTTAAAGTAGAAGATAACAGTTGGATAAGTGTTGTTTACTAATTTATATACATACATATATATATATATATATATATATATATATATATATATATATATATATATATATATATATATATATATATATATATTTATATATATATATTTATATATATATATTTATATATATATTTATATATATATATATGTATATATATATATATATATACATATATATATATATTTATATATATATACATTTATATATATATATATATATATATATATATTATATATATATATATATATATATATATATATATGTATATATATATATATATATATATATATATATATATATATATGTATATAAATTAGTAAAAAACACTTATCCAACTGTTATCTTCTACTTTAAGTTTCACCATTGCTTGACCATTAGGAAGAGTTCTTGCTCTATTCTTTAAGAACATCGAGCACACTATTTGTAAAATATACTAACATAATTTACATATACATAATTTACATATATATATATACATATGAATCTTCGAAAGCGTATACGTGTTGACTTTGTTCGTGGAAACGAAGAAGATCAATTACGGAAGCTTGTTGCTGAACAAGCTTGTTTATCACATAAAATATTTGATGGTGATCTTGCTGCTATTCACAGTACGAAAGCCAGACTAAAATTGAATTGACCAATTTATGTTGGTCAGACGGTCCTCCATCTTAGCAAGGACCTAATGTACAATTTCTGGTACAATCAGATAAAATTAAAATATAATGAAAAAGCACAATTACTTTTTACCGATATTGTTAGTTTATTGTTTCAAGTGGTAACTAAAGATGTTTACAAAGATATGAAAGAAAATAAAGATTGTTATGAATTTAGTGAAAATAAAGATTGTTACAATTTTAGTGATAATCTAAAAGATCATCCATGCTTCAACGAAACTTATATAAAAGTTGTCAGTAAAGTCAAGGGTGAGTTTAATGGCCGCCTCATTCGAGAGTTTGTCAGACTAAGACCTAAATTGTACTCCGTTTTCAAAGCTGGTGGAGAAAACAAAAAGATAGCAAAAGGAGTCTGCAGAACTGTGGTTAAGAAAGCTCTCAAGCATTGTCACTACAAATAATGTATTAACGTGCAAATGGAACTATAACACACGCAGATTAGAATTAACAACAAGGAACACCAAATTGATGTAAATGAGCAAGTAAAAACATCACTGTCTTCCTTAGACACAAAACAATTGATTGCTCAAGATAGAGTTACAACTTTAGCGTATGAACATAAACTTATTTAATTATTCTATCAGTAGGTAACTGGGTTTCAGTCGGAACAATTCGCAACTCTTCACAAACGAATCTTCTATTCGGTCCATCATCAAGACGATAAAGAGCTGGTCGGCCTATTTGTTGCACAACTGAATCAATAGAATAAGTCTTTAAAGAACAAATAGGATTAGCGGCCCTTTTCTTGGCCCTCCTCTTGCTCACCTGGAGCTTACAAGTAACGCACATTTACACTTGGAGAAATTAAAATTTCTTTTCTTGCAACAGGCATTGATAGGGTTAAAATTGTTTTTTCCATTTTTATTGCATTTATTGGTTTTTTACTTAGTAAGCTATTCCATCTTGCATTGCTTATATTTGAAAAAGTTCTGAAAATTACTTTAAGGAAGCATCCTGTTTTCTTAAACTGTCTGTAACAAGTGATCAAGTGATGAAGGAAAGCCATATCATCTCTCCAAAAAATTTCTTCTTCTTCCTTCAGAGCATCTCCAGAATTGTCAAAAGATGCTTTCAGTTGCTGGTACTCTTCTGTTATTCTGCTAATGAACCAATAATTGAGATTAGGCGAGGTTGTTGCTGCTTCAAAATAACCACTCATCACATGTTTTAGTAATGTATCAAGAAAATGATGCTGGCACCCAATAGAAAGAGGTTTGTCTAATCCAAGATTAACAAAATGCTTCTGTAGTAGTGTGACTGCCCTAACAGATTTTCCTATATTTGCAGAGGTTGTATCAGAAATTATTAACTTAATTGCAGGCCATAGATTATATTCATCAAGCACAGTTTTTATTCCATTGAATATTGTTTCACCTTTTCCATTGATCAGTGCAAGAACTGCTAGTTTAACTTCTCTATTTTCAATTTTTAGAACTACAACCTAGTACCCTGTATTCTTTATGTGCTTCCCATCAAAGTGCAAGCTCCAATTTTCGTTTCTTAGAGTTTCAATAAAATGTTCTTTTAATTTTTCTCCTGCTTTCATTGTAGCTTTGTAAACACCAATTTGACTTGGAGTTGGAATAGAAATTCCATCTTTTGCAAGAGTTTTGCAGACTATGTGTGCCTTTCTTGAACTCAGTTTTGCTTTTGTCACCAAATTTATTGCATAGTCATTTTTTTTGTCTTTTACATGTTGTTGGAGCCTCTGAGTCTTGAGAACCCCTGTCAGAATCTTGTTTTTCTTCTTCAGTGCTAAAATGTTCTTCATCTTCACTGCTTAAATCATCCTTAGTATCTTGACTGACTTTTTGCTTAATCAACTTTAGTTTTCTAGGATGAACTCCTTTTGTATCTTCAATTGTGGTGCAGTAGCCAGCTCTACCATTTGCTGACATCTGAAGATTATAAAAGGCTTTATCTTCCTGGCACAACCATTCTCCATTTTCATCAGTTTCGTTGAACAAGTTGGTAAAGTCTTGCGTTCCTGGTTTTCTGCTGTCTTTTTCATACTTGTTAAGTACATTCTGAATTTTTCTTTCCACTTTAGATTTGCCTTTTTGAATTGGAAGATTTAGTTTTTTCCATAAGATTTTTACTTCTTTGACCATTATCACAACTCTCTCCTGTCTACTTTTCACATTTGCAGCCAAACACTTAAATTTGTCCAGGATATGCTGTTCTGTTGGCATTTTGTTCATTTGATCAAGACTGTCAACAATCTTTGCATACTTTCTTGAATTCTTGGCTATTTCAAACCTCACTAAATTTGATTCCCATAGTTTCTTATTCAAATCTGAAGGAAGACTTTTTTAAGACATCTTGACTATAGACTTGTCGAAATATAATTTGAGTGTAAATTTAATTATCTACAAATAAACAAATCTTATAAGTTTAGGTTATCAGAAGATGTTTATAAAATATCAAAAGTCAGGTGATGATAACAAATATAATATATAATATGAAAGATTATGTAATAAGAATGCATACATTTAGCAAAATCACACCAGCAATAAACTGAAGCTATGATACCTTAAACTGTACTGTATCTAACAATAGATACACTATTAGTCATTAAAAAACATGCCACTGAACTTGTTGCAATAACTTTGCTCATTGTGAACCGATTTTAAAAATGTTGTCTTCTTCAAGTAGAGAACAAGAACAATACTTGACTAATATAAAATATTACTTTTTAAATTCTTTTTTATTGTCTAAACCTAGAATTTTTAAACTAATTTTAACTTCTATATAAGAAATCAGGTAATTTTTCTGTTGTTGAAGTTTGAAGTATTTGTGTAGAGTCAGTTTTTAGAATTGGGTCGCCATCAGACGTATGTTTTTTTGCAATTCAATTCTTAACAAAACCTGAAATTTTGTTAGGCATCAGACCAAATTTGACAAAGTTATAGTAGAAAGTTAAGTGGCATGTTTTTTTATGACTCATAGTGTTGATGGGAGAAAACAGTTTTCAGCTTAGGCGGGTGAACTTTTTTAAGATTTAACACTTTCAAATGGTATTTCCAGTTTTAAAATGTAATTTTTCAACTCATAGTGGCATGGGAAACCAAAAATTGCGAAAAAAAATTTTTAGTCATACCTCTAATATATATATATATATACATATATATATATATATATATATATATATATATATATATATATATATATATATATATATATATATATATATATATATATATATATATATATATATATATATATAAACGGCTCAAACAGTAATAAACTTGGAAACCCATTTCCTTTATCTAGTCGAAGCTGAGTTTGACAGAAAAAATGGTCTTAAGCAGACATTTGATCAAGCTCATCAAGTATGGCAATCAGTAGTTAACACCCGCCTGGGACTAATTAATGCAGTTCTTGTTGCTGTAGGACAGCAACAAGATCTACTTTAATTAGTCCAATTTGCTCTTGTTGCTTCAAGCTTAGGAATTGGCAGTCTAGCTGCATCTATGCTCAATTAGATAAATGCAACTATATTGTTAACCAGCAAAACTAAGCTGTACTCATAAAAAATATAAAAAAATGCAAATAAACTTTAAAAATAAAAAAAAAACTTAAAAATACAAAAAATAGAAAAATATAAAAAAATTAAAAAAACAGTTAGCTTTACCTGACATCCGGCCGGGTTGCCTAGGGCTGAGTTTTTTGTTTTATTTTAGAAAGCACTTATTTTTTTATAACTTATCAACCTATTAACCCACCCATATATGCAGATCTTGTATCAAATAAATACTCATTTGCTTTTTGTTCTTCGCATGGTTGATGAAAATCTTAAGTTCTGGTTTTGGAGGTACTTAATAAGTTTGTAATTATCAGTTAAACCTTTTTCAACAATCATTTTGCGATAAAGACGGCTAGCTTCAAGATAGTAATTTAATCGAGCTCGACTTTCCCCTTCAGCTTGGAGTCGAGCATTCAGTTTATTTTTGATTCCACTCAGTTGTAGCTTTTTGTAATTGCTTCATTATTTCTTTTAGGTTCTTGGAGCATTTATGTGCTTTTATCTACTCCAAGAGACTGAGACAAGCCAAGACCCTGAGAATGCAACTGCCCCAAAAATGATCATACTAATCCTAGCAATTATTTAATTTATATTATACAGTTTTTCCTCAATTTGTTGTTTTAAATTTTTCATCATTGTTACAGATATCCATTAACAATCTACTAGTTTTTGTCTAAGAACTTCTCCTAAAACAAGAAATATTAAGAACTTATAATTATCACGTATTTTAAAATCAAGTTCAGTCCGTTTTACAATCTTTACCTTTTCAAAGATAACGGAAACTGCCAGTGTTCCAGCTCCTACAATAACGCTGTGATATAATATATCTACAGCTTATTTTTTAAAAGAATCTGGGTTTCCACCTTAGTAGTTGTTGTTCCAGGTGTTGTTGACATTGCTTTTGATCCAACTAAACCAATTAAAACGTTTTGTTAAGGAAAAATCGAAATAAGAGCCAAATGTCACTCAAGAATTTTTCAAGCATTAGAAATTGGGCAATATTAACACCACATATTGGTTTGAAAAAGTTAACGCTCTCGAGCCACTTTTCTATTACTGTAAAGTTAATACAAAACTGACGGACAAATTCAAAATTATTTCTTCTAACATTTTCAGCAAACTCCATTGCTTGATAAATGTTTGGTATAGGAGTAGGTGGTACGCTTGAGTTTTGCATTTTGAGAATAGGTTCACACACACATACACACACACACACACACACACATACACACACACACACACACACACACACACACACACACACACACACACACACACACACACACAAACACATATATATATATATATATAGGTATAGATGGAAAATACTATTGAAGGACATCTCCTTATTGTAGGAGCAACAAATTCAGGAAAACCAAGCTTGTGCTTGACCTGCTTTACCAACGGCCAGATGCTTTAATATTTTTAATATGCCTAATCATTGAATACAATGAAAGATATAAAAATAATGAAATATTTTTTCACAACCAATGGTTTCATATCCTGCCCCCGTTTTGGATTAAACAGTGTGGCGTTCAGTGTGTTTTAGAACTAGTTAAGTTATGGAAGGAGACGAAATCATTTTTATTGTCAATGATTGTATTTGTGAAATCGACATGGGTTCGCGAAGGTCACCACTAGCCAAACTCGCTACATCAGGTCGCCACAAAAAGCATTCATTTTGGCTTTTAGCTTAAAAGCATGCAAGGATACCTCAAGTCGTCCGAGACCAGCTAAACTGTGTTGGTATATTACAACTAAAAGATTGGTCAAGCTTTAGATTGATTATAGAAGAAAATGGTTAACTTACAATTGATATCCAAGTAAAAGAGATAAAAAAAACAACTTTACTCTAAACCTTACGCTGTTGCATTAATACGCTTTCACTCTAACGCGCATGAGCGAGGCGAGCTATGATTTTAACAATAACAAATTCATATTTTCTTAGTGTTTTTATCTTAAGTGTTGTTATTACATTTATTTGGAGAAAAGTAGTTTTTATATATATATATATAAAATTGAGTCATTGAGTCAAATTTAGAAGAACTAGTTGGTGAGGAAAAAAACCCAGCTGAAAACTCAGTTAAAACAGAAAATAGCTCTGTTAGTTTGTATAGATTAAGGCTAGCAGTATGCGCTTCAAGAGGAAACGTTAAAAAATTTCTTGGAAGAAGACTAACTCACCAAGAGCTAAATAATATAATTGCTGATAAAATATTTTCACGCTATAGTGAATACATAATGCGGATGGGTAAAAGCATGGGTACAGGAGTTTCAAAAATGGCCATATAACCTATACAAAGCTTGTGAAAAAGTTTTTTCTAATTGGGGATCATGATGTTTAAAAGCTGATCTTGATAATAATCCAGTGCTTCATCAAGCTTTATGCATTTTAGCTGGCAAGTTTTACTATAGATTTGGTCTAGCGCCTCTTACTGTTATGTTATCAACCGCCACTTATGTTGATGTTACCCGCCCATATTGGGCTATTAAACAAGAACTTCAAGAAATGTTTAATAGTCCTGAGCAAATAGTTAATAATTCTGAGCAAATAAATAGCAAAAATGCTAAATTAGAAATAAGCCAAGAACTAATAAATAATGGAAAAAGCAACTAAAATATTAACTGAAAAAAGAACACTAGCAGGACATGTCGCTGCTGCTAAACGGAAAGGAAAACAACAAGCTTTGCTTTCTGAACAAAGAAACAAAAAGAAAAATTTTAAAAATGGAAGAAGAAAAATTAAAGACAAAAACTAAGAAAATAAAAGTAAAAGAAGAAGAATTTAAAGCAAAAAAGGAAAATAAAAGTAAACATTTTTTTTCCTTCGATTTTGAAAATATAAATCTTACTTTATGCTGCTATACGAGTAGAAGCTATTGTTGTTGTGCATTTTTTTATGCAAAAAAATAAGAGTTTCCTCCTCTAAAAACAGCGCCTGAGCCAGCGCCTATGCCAGCGCCTCCAGAGTCAATAAAAAAAATAGTTAAAGATTGCTGGAGTGTTTGTTAAACTTGTCTCATAGTAAGATATCTTCGGATATCTTGAAGTGTTTCAGGACAGTTGTCAATTTCATCGGCTTCCGTTTTTTGGATCTCTTAATCAGCTAACCTTAAAATCGAACTAAATTTTTCTTGGAACGTTGTAAACTCCTCAACTGAAAGCTCACCATCACTTAAAGCTTTAGAAATTAATTCTTGGAGAGATAATCCGGTTTCAGCAGCTAAAGTATATAACACGTGGTAGCATTTGCTGCTGTTGTTTTGAATCAAACTGAGTAAAGCTGAAAAAATTCCACACCCAGCACCAGCTCCAGCAGGCACTATGCCTACTGGAGCTCCAACGCCTGTTTCTACAAGACTGCCACCAACAATTCCAATAATTAAACCTGCTTTATCGCAACTTGCTACAGCGATAAATAAGCGTTATCAATTTTTTTTGAGGCAACCTCAATTGAAGTTGGTCAATAATTGGAAATGGTTAAAACAAATACAGTTTAAATTTTGAGGTTTCCAAATTTAATAAGTGCTTGCTCCTTCAATTTCAAAGCGTAAAGTCTCAAATATTCTTCTTGGATTGCCTTGATATGTTGCGGTGTTGCAAGCTAATTAATAACACTTAATAAAACCATTAGAAATGCTTGGAGGGTTTGGATCGCCTTTGCCAAATCATTCGTTTCACAGGAATTTCTGAATAGATTGATACTATTAATGGAATCGTTAATGTGTATGTTACAGTAGAATTTGAAGTCCAGTATACTGTGTGAGATTGAGCCATTTTGTATTTATAAGAAATGAGAGCTGTGCCGAAGTATCTGTATCAAGTACCGGCAGTATCACTGTTTTTGTTTGTTATTGGTATCGGTGGATTAATACCGATACTTTAAAAATAATGTAACATCAAATTAAATATATAAGTACGTTTCTAAGAGGACAATATATAACTTTTTATTAAAATGAAATATTGAAGCAATATATTATTAACATGTTTCTTATAATACTTTTTTATTTCATTACGTGACATCCATGATCAATAATCAATCAGTTATTTGTTTATCTTTTTTTAACATGTATATTGAAAATGTGAGAAAAAAATTTATATTTGACAATACAAAGGAATCCTTAGTATTATCAAATATATCCTATGAAAGGATACGAAACCTGTTAACATAGTTATACTATACAAAATTACAACCCAAACTTTTTAGATAGGGCTAATTCCTTACTTCTGGATTATACTGAAAAATGCACTTTTTATTATTATGATAAAATTACCATTACCTGTTTAATTTCAGACTTAATTTATTTTTTATAAATGCAGTTTGCATCAATTATTACACCAATGAGGGTTCAACACTTGAAAAATCGTTTTATATAATTAAATAAACAAAAAACTCTTTTTTAATAAATTTTTAATAACTTTTATTATAAATTTTCATTAATTTAAAATCAAACAATTATTTGAAATTGTTGTTATTAAACACAATTAAAATAACTAAAAGTAAATTTTCAAATTTTCTTATGTTTAACTTATTTATTTCACAGCCTTTTGCCGCATTCAAATTTATTATGAATTTCGTATTGTTATAATTTTATAAGATACATTTTTAAATTAATCATTTTATTTTCACTTTCAGATATTAAATCAATAACAATTATTAAATTAATATGTCATTGACAAATAAAAGTATTGCATAGAAGTTTTTCTTAAAAAATTCATGTGATCAAAAGTTAAATACAAGCTATCTGATAAAATAATTTCTAGAGGAAGGAAAGCTGGAGAAAGGAACACCACAAGCATGATTAAACACCTTAAAGCAATACATAAAGAAAAGTTAATAGAAGAGCAGCTCATAGAGGAAAAGGAAATTAAGAAACAATCACAGAGAGAGAAAAAGAATTTTGTTTTAGCAGGACTTTCTCATTTATCAAGCAAGAAAATTAAAATATGTGACAACGCTTTAACAAGTTCTATTACAGATGAATACTTGTAAATGAGTGTTTATGCTTTCCTACGTTTATACCAACATTTTTTGCGTTTTTTGTTTACAGATATATGTTAAGTACAATTAACTCAGAAAACATTGCAAGAAAATTTGGGCTATAAACAATACTATATCACAAGAGATTTATAACTTAATTGCAGATGTTACTGCATTGAATAATCAGCTATTATTCACAGTTAAAATTTAGGTTTCAACAGGTTGATGAAAAAATTAAAACCAAATTGTGTTATTCCCAGCTGTAAATATTTTACCTATACAATATTACCATCAATTCACTCAACAATAATGGATAAGATGAAATTTACTTTACACAATGCTGAATTCATAAGCTTTACTACTGATGGAACTAGTAGTTACTACTGATAGTAGTTACTACTGATGGGACCAGTAGCTTTACTACTGATGGGACCAGTATACTGATATGGACCAGTAGTTTAGATGAAAGCTTCATGAGCCTGACAGGTTACTGTTTAGACAATATATTTAATCAGAAAACTGTTGTACTTAGAGTAGCTCCATTTTCTGAGTGGCATACAGCAGCAAATATTGTTGAATTGTTTCAAGATATTATGGCTTAATTTAAAATATCACCATCAAAAGTTCATTTAATAGCTAGAGATAATGGCGCAAATATTGTTAAGGCTATTAAAGATAGCCCATATGATAGTATGCCTTGTTTTTTACACACACTGCAACTAGTAATTAATGAGTGTATTTTTAAACAAACAGTAGTCAAGAATATCATGGCAAACTGCCATTCAATTTTTGAGCATTTCAGCTATTCTCCTCAAGCCTTCCATAAACTTAAAGCTCTTCAAGAAGCAAACAATGTTCCTAGGCACAATCTTATTCAAAATGTTCCAACAAGGTGGATTAGCACCTAACATATGTTAGAATGAATTTATGAACAAAGGAAACCTCTAACAATATATGCACTTGAAAATGGTAAGATTCCTTCATTAAATGCAAACAAATGGTTGATTATTGGACAAATTTGTGTTTTGCTAAAAAATTTCCACAAAACAACAGTTCGCTTGAGTGAAAGAAATTCTATTGTCTCAGATATTATACCACAGATACAGTTTTTGAAACATTTCATTAATAAAGCCTCAACTGATGACAATTTCATTGACCTGGAGAGTACATTAACTGATTTAACTAATTCGATGGAGAATAGATTCATACAATATATTGATAACTATAACATCATCTTGTCAACATTTCTTGATCCCAGATTCAAATTAAAAACGTTCAAAAATGAAATCACCGTCTCAGCTGCTAAATTAAGTATTGAGAGCATAACCGTTCAAGTTATTAAAACTCATGAAAATATAAAAAAAGTAAAGTTACTGAAAATGATCAGTTTGCGGATTGTGACCTTTAAACTATTGACTCAGAATATGCAAATAATGGTAGAGTACTAAATGAATACAAAGATATAGTAGAAATGGATATTGACAATTGCTTTGAAAACTTATAGGATTTAATTCTTTGAATTCTTAAATTGGTCAACCAATTCTTCAATTTATTTCTTTGAATTCTTAAATTGGTCAACCACAAACTTCAATTTCAAATGAAACTTTAGTAAATGAAATTCATCTCTACTCAAATAAAGACCTTATTGATGAAGAAAGCAATTCTTTGTAGTAGAGGAAATCACAGAAAAATAAAATGTCACTATTAGCAAAGCTTGCTTTAAAGTATTTAAGCTGCCCACCGTCTTCTGTAGAGAGTGTAAGACCTTTTAGTACCGGTGGAAATGTATATACTGCAAAGAGAAATAACTTAACAGAAGCTCATGGTGAAATGTTTATATTTCTGAACTATAATATAAATAATTTAAAATATTTGATTTTGTCTCTTTAACCAATTTTTTAAATATAAAATTTTAAAATTAAAAAAATATTCCATGTTTTTGTCTTTGAACGAACCAGTTAAAGTATCGGTATCGGTATCAGTATCGGAAAATACCTTTGTGTCAATATCGGTCAAAATTTTGGTTTCGGCACAGCTCTATAAGAAATACATTTGTTCAATATATAATATATTGTATACCGTAATATAAAACAACTAGTACTCCTACCATTATAACCACTGCAGTTAACTCCTCTTTATGCTTATTTGTATCAATCTATTTATTATTTTTTTCACTCGGTTCAGTTTTTCCTGTTGGCTCTGTTGGTTTTGTTGTTTTTGTTTTTACTCCATTTAAGCTTGTTGTAAGCCCAAATGCTGATTTTGGAGCTTGTAAAAGTTTATTATCCAAGCCGTCGATGATGTTGTTTTTAATGAAAGATCGCTTGGAATTAAATAAAGCAAAGGAACTAATGCATAGCCCATGTAGCTGTTTGCGTTTTCAAGAGTTTGCTGATATCTTGGAATGTCTTCTGCAAAATCTTCAGGACCTATAATGTATCTTCCTAATGCAGCAACAAAATCGCGTTGAGCGTCAAGAGCAGAAGCTGATAAGCCGATATTCGAAGACCAACCAGCTAACTGGGCAAAAAGTAGTTAAACAGCATAACTCCTTATTGACTCTGAAATGCTTAGAAGTCCTGGATTTGTAAGACCATAAGTAATTTCAGGAACTTGGCCATAGCAAGGATAATTACATTTAAATCAAGTATTTTTGAATCTCGCACAATTCGGCACGCATTGTATTGATATTTTCAATTCCCCAATCCTATATCTTTAGAAATATTAAATTCTTTTATTATCGCTCCGAACATTTTATTATCAACTGAAACATTCCACGGATTAAAACCGTTTGTGCATGGAATCGGCAACGTAAGGCGCCATAACGTTTGTCTAACAGTGTAATAAATGTGAAATTTATAATGAGCACTCATAAAGCTGTCAGTAGAGTAAAGCATAAGCATGCTTACCCCACATCCAGCAGAAGCCATGCTAGTTACAAAACTAAATGCATTAATATATGTGTTAGGTCCATCTCCATCAACACAATTACTGGGTTTAGAACCTCTAAAAACAGACTCTGCAGTTCAAACCCAATAATATGTTTAAAAAGTATTTGTGAAATTTGGTTTAAATATAAAGTTTTTACTTATTAAAACTACTGGGTTTTCCGAATCAGAAATAGATAAAGGACACCCTGAAATCCCGTTTGTCAGTTTTGGGTTAGGTGAGCTTGAAAGCTTTACATTGTTAATACTTAAATTTATATTAAGTTGTGGTATTTCTTGCTTAGAAAATTAGGATCATAAGAGTTTAAGGGATATAGGTGTTTCCCAATTCCACGTAAGACCCATCGCTGCCTGATGATGGTTCATTTGTTAAACCTGGATGTTCGCAATGAATTAAAAAAGCTGCTTTTTTACCTAATTTTAAAACATCTGAATACTTAATTTCCAGTATTTTTATTATTTAACATTTCAAATCGTTTTGCAATATCTCCTGTGTCAGCGATCCCTGGAGAAGCCATTATAATATTGTTTATTATCTTCTATACCTAACATAGCATTGTTAATAACGTTTAAATATAAGATATATAAAAGCTATAAATGCAATAATTAATGCCCATGTTTTATCAGCAAGCCAAATAACATTTGTCGCTGCTTTATCAATTAACTACCATATCAAACTTCCAATATAAGGATATAAAAATTTTCTTTTTTGATTTTTTTTCACCACCTATATTTCCTTTATCAGGACCTCCACCAACGTTATCGGGACCACCGACACCTTTATCAGGACCACCACACCTTTGTCTCCTTTATCAGGCTTTTCACCCCGTTTATCTCCTTTATCATGCTTTTCACCACCTTTGTTAGACTTATCACTACCTTTGTCTGAGTATTCATTTTTTTGTTTTTCAACTTTACCACCTGTTTCCTCTCTAATAATTTGTAAATTGTTAGCAACATCAACCCTTTAAAAGCGTTCAAATTTAACCCTTCAAAAGCGTTCATTGCCTTTGCTAAAATAATTGGTTTTTTTACTTAAAAAGTAATATCTAATGCTTTAAAATCATTAACTATAAACTCCAATGGCTGTGTTAATTGCGAGCCTCCATCATTTGTTATAATAACTTTATAAACCGTATTATTAATTTTATATTCAAAACAAAATTCATTTTTTCCTCTCCCAAACTCTGTTTTATACTCAAACCTTTTTTCAAAATTTGTATTAAATTTAGTTTTGTTTAGTTTTATATTGTAAATCAATGTTGAATACCATTGTCTCACTTTATCACCAACTTTAGATCTATTATCTTCTTTAAATTTTTTAGGTAAATAATCTGCTGCTATCATAATATTTTTATAACATCAATTGATGTGTCTTGAAACTCTTTTAATGAATTTTCGAATTGCAACTGGCGCTGTCTTTCAATTTTAGCTTAATCAAAAATATCTACCTCATCAATAGAGCCTTCAGGATCAATAGGTAGCATATCCCAATCACCCCATTCAACCCAATAACCTTTTTCACCTCAATCCACTTCACCACTTTTAATTAATGGAATATATTCAGTCATCTTCCGAAGAATAGTATATTAGATAGTAACTCCTCCTCTAAATATACTTAATAAAATGGCTTCAAGTTTGAATAGTAACTATAAAACCTTATTAAATCCTATTCGTGACTTATTAACCAGAAATAGTCCTAAAGGGGATAGGCAAATTATAACAGTTAATCTAAACCTATAACTATTGCATCTCCTTCAGGTACCAGTTTGCTTGTTCGTTTTCCTAATTTATCACCTAACATGGTCGTTGTACCTGGAACTGTCCATTTACTGTACGACGTTATTTTAACAGAGATACTGACTTAACTGCAAGGCTTGTGGCAAACTTAGCACAATTACGCTCCAGTAATCTTTATAGTCTATCAATCATTGATAGACTATGAAGATTACTGGAGCGTTCGAGATCTGTTCCTCCCACCAACTCAGCGAGACTAACATGACAGAATAATCCAAGGCATTGATGACCAAGCTGACCCTGGTAAATTAATCCTCCTAAGATCAGGTAGCACTACTGGAGCCAACGCTACAATTTCTCTCACTTTTGGACGAGCCCAGCTTCTTATGGGTCTAAGTACTGCACTTCTCTTAACTTTGACTTTTTCAATGTAAGAGGACCATTTCACCTATCAAGTTTTGGAGATCAACTAGAATATGAAATTAATTTTAGTGACCGTACGCATGTTGTTATTTCAGACACTTCAGCAACTCCAAATTATTCACTCAATAACATCGCTTTGCAATATGAGACTTTCTATAACCCACAGCTAGCTAATGAAGTATCATATGGTAGCGCAAGCCGCTTCAGGCTTGCTTTTAAGCGAATAATACGTCACCGTCGTGTTCAGCGTGACGCAAACCAAACCTAGTGGCTTTCCGATGTAAACATTTCATGTGAGAGTCTCAAGTACGTTCTCATATACTGCCCTCAATCAACTAGTTTTTCAAGACAGCCTGAAAAGTCTAATGTTGTGATGAATATTACAAAAGTAGATATCCTAATAAATGGACAGCCTAACCGTCGCTATTTTAATGGAATATCACTATACCATTTTTTCGAAGAAATTTACCGATGTCTTGCTGGTTCTTCCCGTAACTCAAGTAATGAAACCAATATGTTTATTATTGAAGATGTTTTTCAATCTGTGACATCTACCGGATTTTGTGCAGGTACCCAACAATTTTTAGCTATTGATTTTAGATCTGCAAGTGATCAGCATCTATCAGGAAGCGGTCAAAAATTAGAAAACACAGAAGATGGTATCCAAATAAATATTTCACGAACAGCTGGTACTGGTTCAGTAGACGTTGTCATCTTCATGTCATGGATGCTAACGCTCAGTTCGAGCAAGGGCGTTTCCGTAGTGTTGCATAATAAAAATTAACAAATACAATCAACACGCTGCTAACATAGTAATCTATAGCCTGCCCTTCATGGAATGGCCGTTTGATAGTGATAAACCATGGATGGGGTGATTGCCAATAAGCGGTGTAAAGAAGTGACGACACTACTTAATGGGGTGTAAAAAATTTTCCGGCAAGGTGTATTAATTTCTAATAATAAAGTAGCGTCTAAAATGGCGTCAACAGAAGTGATAGCGTCAAGTGGCGTCAAACCCGATGCCGAAAAATTCTCAACAATTGAAAAAAGCTAAGTGAATTCAAACCCCCATTATACTACTACTAATGGCGTAAGTGCGAACTGGCATAAGTGTGAATTGGCATAAATGCAAACCGGCATAAATGTGAAGCAGCTACAAAAAATAAGAGCAAATTGGCATAAGTGGGCCGAATAAGTTTGCAAACATTGGCATATGTGCGAAAGTAGTATATAATGCGGGTTCTGGCACATTTTGATTTCGACCATTTTAGTAACCACATTTTTTTCATATTATTTTAGATTCATTTCAAACTGTATTTTATAAATTTTTGATAAAATTCAATTTTTTTTCTTATCGATTTGATTGTTTTTTTATTTCTGGGTCAATTCAATCTAAAAAAATTTGATCGCGATCAAATTTTTTATAAAATTTGTCAATTTTATAAAAAATATTATTCTATATTATAATTTTCTCAATTTTTTATTATCTATCCAAGAGTTAAACGATTCAGGATATCCATACCACTTTACAAATGATTTGTTTTTGAGTTTTCGAATTACTTTTTCGATTCTAAATATTTCCTGATTTGTTTTTTGCAATTCTTGTTCATAAAATGTACCTTGTATTTCATCACCATTATAGTCATTTATTTTATAAGTTGGAGGATCTGTGTATTGAATTTTTGATATAGTAAAAACTTCTTCAGTCCATCTTGGTGTATATCCTTTTTCAAATGTTTTCTTCTTTTTAGTTATCCTAACTTTATCACCTATTGAAAATCTAGGATGCATTGGTCCTAATCTTATATTTCTGTTCAAGTTTAACCAAACAATATTCTCATTCTTTTTTATTACTAGCTTCAACTGGAGTCATTTTAATTGATGAATGTCTTGTATTGTTATAATTATTTACCATTTCATTTAAAATATCGATATATCTTGTTGTTGAATTAGCTGAAAAGTATTTAAACATTTTCTCTTTCACGGTTCTATTCCAACGTTCAACTACAGAACTTTTTTCTTCATTTTCAGTTGAGTATATATCTATCCCTAACGCTTTAACATGCTTATTATAAAATTCTTTGCCTTTATCTACCCACAATTTTTCACACGTTCTATCCTCAAATATTTTATTCAAAGCATGAGCAACATCAACTCCAGTTTTACTCTTCAATGGAACAATCCATCCATACTTTGAAAATACATCTATGACCATGAGTAAGTATTTTATACCGTCATTGAATTTGGATAAAGATTGCATGTCAACTAAATCAGCAGCCCATATTTCATCGATTCCATTGACAATTACTTTTCGTTTTCTAAAATGCTTTATAACGGGTTTATGAAGTTCGTTTGCAAGTTCATCAGTCCATATTAATTTTTTTTCCTTGTCTTTTTTACTGATCGATTGTAGTTTTTTTTGATCTTTCAGACCTAGTCCGAATCTAGCTTTAGATGCTATAATAGGTTTTATAATACCTCTTTCAATTTTTTCACGTGTTGTTGGATTGTTTATAGCATCCATTTCTTCAATCATCATTTTATCAGCTAAATTTCTATTTGGAGTATCTGTAAAATGTTGATAAGCAAGATCATGATGATAAGCAGCATTATCAACTCTATCAATAGGTTTACTCCATTCTTTATATGCGTCAGTAGAAGTGAGCCTTTCATCTAAATTAGTTCCAGGACCAGCAAAGTTTATTCCAGGTAAATGCATTTCACCAGGAAATTTTGCCCATGGTAATTTTATTTTTTTAGTTATTGAATTAATTGAATTCACTAAATCTCCACCTTTCATAGCTGATACAAATTGAGTTTTTGTTGTTCCACAAACTTCACAAGTTCCACGTAACATATTTCTATTGTTTTTGCTAACAACGTTTTGAAGGTTTAGTGTGTCTGTTTTTCTTTTACATTTGAAGCAATACATTTTTATAATGTAAATATTTTTTTATATTTCCAATAAAAAAATGAGCATCATTGATTTATCCTGGAATGCAAATAAAAATAAGAGAAATAATAGCAAGTTGCTCCCTAGAAGTATAAGAGGCTTAGTTGTTGGAAAGTCAGGTTGTGGAAAAACTACTTTGTTATTAAATTTACTTTTGAGACCTGGATGGTTAGATTATAATAATTTACAAATTTATGGAAAGTCGTTATATCAAGATGAGTATAAGATAATAAAAAAGTGTTTTGAAGAAAAATTACCAAAAGAAGTTATTCTTAATTTGTTTAAATATCAAGACAAAATAGAAAATCCAGATTTAATGATTGAAGAAGTTTCAAAAAATATAAAAGATAAATCTGATATTGAGTGTAATTTTTTTGAAAAAGGAGATGATGTACCAGATCCTGCTGATCTTGATTCAAAAAATAACAATTTAATAATATTCGACGATATTTTGCTTTCAAACCAAAATTAGTGTGAGGCATATTATACAAGAGGAAGACATAGTAATGTAGATTGTTTTTATCTTTCACAAAATTATTTTAAATTACCTAGACAAACTATAAGAGACAATTCCAATTTTATTTGCTTATTTCCTCAAGATTCAAAGAATTTAAATCACATATATAATGATCATGTTTCAAGTGATATGTCAAAAGATGAGTTTAAAAAGTTATGTAAAACTGCTTGGTCAGAACCTCATGGATTTGTTGTTATAGATTTATCTTCTAAATTAGATAATGGAAATTATAGAAGTGGACTAGATAGTTTTTATTTTACGAATGAATTTTTTAATAATTAATTTTTTTCTTTTATATAAAAAATGCCATGTATACATGTAAGTGGAAATAAAAGTGAAATAAAAACTAGATTCTCATCTAGTATATCTCTTGAAGATGATAAAGAATATGAAATGGCTCTAGTAAGTTTAGAGACGTATTACAGTTTTCCGAATATTGATTTGTCAAATAACAATTTTAAATATAGTTCAGACAACGGATCAACTTGGTTTAATATATATATTCCTACAGGAGCTTACGAGATTGGAGATATAAATGAATATATTCAATTAGCTATGATTAAAAATGGAAGTACTATATCAGGAGCTGCAGCTATTACAATTGGAGCTAATAGTAATACATTAAGTTCGACTTTAAATATTCCATCTGGATATCAAGTAGATTTAGCAGTTCCAAACTCAATTAGAACGCTTTTAGGTTTTGAATATCGAGTATACTCATCTGGATATTATGAATCAGAAAATATTGTAAATATATTAAAAGTGAATAGTATTCGTATTACGTCTGATATATTAGGTTCAACTTATTTAGATGGACAAACATCTAATATTGCATATTCATTTTTTCCAGATGTAGGTCCTGGATATAAAATTGTTGAAAAGCCAACTAATTTAATTTACTTAAAAGTAATTATAAAGCAAATTTCTTAAATGGTAACTAAAATAACGGATCAAGATGGAAATTTATTGAATTTACGATGAGAAAAAATAGATATTAGATTTCATATAAGGGAGAGACAAGATTCTATCCTTGAAAGAACATATACAAATGCTAATAGTAAATTTTTTCGTAAGTTATAATTTTTTTTCGTGAGTTATAAAAATGGCTAATTACACTAATATTAAAGTGAATATTTCAGAAGGACAATTGAAAAAAATTAAAAAAGCAGTTAGTAATGAACTCAATGCTAGTATCAAATTATCGTATGAAGATCTAAATGGTGAGCATGTATTAGCTGTAACAAAAAGACAATTGAATAAAATTAAAAGTATATGAAAATATGAAAAAGGTACTGGAGTTGTTATTAATTTAAGTAAAGCTCAACTTATACACAATTCTAACATAGAAGGAGGATTTCTTGGAGCACTTTTACCTTTTCTAACATCAGCTGGTAGCTTTTTAGCATCAAAAGTTATACCATCACTTGCAACAGGTCTACTTACAGGAGTAGGTGCTGCAACTGGAAACAATTTAATTAATAAAATTGCTGGTAATGGTATTTCTAAAACATTATATACTAAGATGAATGGTAAAGGAATTAAATTTACTAAATTAGGAAAAGGTTTCTATCTATCACCATGGAATAAAGGAGGAAATTTAGGAGACGGTTTATACTTGAATAGTGGTAATGGATATGAAAAGACGGGTAAAGGTCTATTATTAGGTCCTAATTCACCATTTGCTAATATTCCATTTTTAAATTTAATTTTTTAGGTCTTTCAGACCCATGTGGAGTAAGTCCTTCGGACTCATGAAAAATATTAACATATATAAAATAAATTTTTATATATGTAAAAACATGTCTAGATATCCAATACATAAATTTATAAATAAGGTACCCATGGTTGATACTTATGCATCTAATTCACATTTTAAATTTAATGAAAAATTAGATCATCCTACAGTATTAATAAACGGTACAAAATGTGAAATATTTGCACAGTAAGATATTAAATTAGATTTTGTCTCAAAAAAGTATTTCATTAAAATTAGGTATTGAAATTAATGGCAATAGTGTTGCATTAGTTTCACTTAAAAATGAACTTAAATTAAAATTGCTATGTTTACAAAATTCTGTTATATCAGAGTCTGTAGATGATATAGTTATTATCATTAAAAACAATTCATTTGAAGATGTAACAATTAATAAAGGAGATAGTTTATGCTTTATTAATTTATTATAAAAATTTTTTATTTCCTTTATAAAATGGAGTATTCAGCTAAACCTAATAATAAATTATATCCGTCTTTACCAAACGAATATACTGAAATAGAAACTCAAGTAAGTGCTACTGTATATTGTTTGAATAAAATAAGTGAAATTCAAAAAGAAATTGAAATTGAGAGAGATCTACATTAATTAAAAAGTATAATAAATCAATAAAAATAATTTCAGCAGTTGATGTTGCATTAATTGGAAGTACAATGGCACTTGGAACTGTTGGTATTGGTTTTTAGCTACAATAGTAGCAGCACCAATAGCTATTGCATGTGAAGGAGCAGCATTAGCAATAGGAGCTCTTTCATTGATAGGAGGGCAAATTAATAAAAAATTAAGTTTAAAAGCACAAAAACATGAAAGTATTAAAATACTTGCAAATTCAAAATTAAATACAATAATGGATCATATTTCTAAAGCTTTAGTAGACGGACAAATAGATGATAAAGAATTTGAGCTGATACTTAGTGAATTTGAAAAATTTAAAGTGATGCTTGAAGATATTAGATCAAAAATTAAAAAAAATATTGATGAACAAACTAAAATATCGTTGATTAATCAAGGAAGAGAAGAGGCTATTAATCTATTACAAATGAGATTTAATAAATCTGAAAATATTAATAAGATAAAATAACTTAAGTAAATTCTTTCTTGTTATTAAAAATATGTTTTACTTTTACCCTTTCTTTTTAGAATGTAGCAAGCGTGAAAATGACTTGAATAAAAAAAGGTATTTAGAAAAATTAGTATTTGGAGAAGCAGGCTTTATAAGAAATAATATGCTAATTACTGATGGAGGTAACTTTAAAATACCTACTCAGTATAGTGATGAAGCTAGAGATAAGCTATATTATCTTATTCAGTTTAAATATCATAAAGATTATCGTAATGTTGAAAATATGATTAAAGAATCATATAAAGAATGGAAAAATATTAGTAAGAAAGAAAAGTGTAGATTAGTTGATAGATATGTATATAATTTAGATTGTAATCTTAAAGAAAAAAAATTTACAAGAAGCAAACTATTGTCTGATTTAATATTTAATCCAATAGAAGATATTGATATTAATTATAGTGATTTTGAAATTAAAGATATCATTTATAAAAATTAAAAAAACACATAACATCTTTTGTGTTATGTGTTTTATTTTTTCTTAAATACATAAAAATGTCGTTGTTTAAATTTACAGATCCTGGTAAAAGAGATCAACTTGTAAAAGAAATCACATATCTTAGGAAAAAAGTACAACAAGATAATATTGCTGAAAAAGTGGGTGACTATAACCTACAGATGGATTTATCAAAGTTATATAGACCCTTAATTGATAGTCAATCTGGAATAAATAATAGTATATCTAATTTGAAAGATCAGTTAGCACTCACTTTTTCAAATCCTGAAAAGGATCTTGCTATCCTTCCTCTTGATAAAGGGTCTGAAGTTCCTGAAAAACCTAATATTTTAAATTTTGGAAAAATTGCAACAAATTATCTTAGATTGTATACAAAAAGTAAAAAGTCTACAGATCCTACATTTGGAATACATTCAAAAGGAGATGAACTATATATTGGTAAAAAGCCAATTACAATTAATAATGATGATATAACTGTTGATTGAAAGAAATATGAGGGTACACAGGCCTTTGGGAATTAGTAACAAAGTTTAAACCTGATAAAGAGGTATATAGTACTGAAGATCTTAAAAATTATCGAGAAATATTAATAAATACAGATGCTCTTACTGCTGATAAAGGTAAAGTAAGATCATCTAGAAGTGAAAAATATAATGAGTTAATATCTCCAATTTGGAAAGATATAAGAACTCCTATATTATCAAAGAGAAAACTTGAATATGGAACTGGAGTTAAAAGAACAAGAATACAAACTGTAATTCTTCCTAGTGATCCTAATGCTCTAGTTGAGATGCTTGAGTTACGTATAGCTGCATGGGAAGCAGGTAATAGTTCATCAAGAAATGAAGCTGTTGCAATTAGCGATGAATTATTAAGACAAGGTGTATTAAGTAAGGGTAGGTATGAAGCAATACAGAATACTCTTGCAATATAAAAAAATTTTTTCCCTAATTAAAAATGATTATTGTTCAAAATAAAAGATTTGTGAAAAAACATGTTATTGGGGGTAGTGGATTTTTTGATACTTTAAGAGAAATGTTTAGACGAGCAGCAGCATCAAATGTAACAAAAGTATCATCAGCTATACTTAAAAAGCTTGCAGCTACTGATTTAGGAAAAACTGCAGTAACTGCTGCTAAATCAGCAGGAAAAGAACTTGCAACATCAGCAATAGAAGCTGCTAAAAATACTACAATTGAAAGAGGAAATAAATTAATTAATAAAGTAGCTCCAAAAGTAAATCTTAGTAAAAAAAGTGAGGATATATTATCAAAATTAGCAAAGTCAGGAGATGAAGCAGTAACAAATTTAAATAACATAATTAATGGAAATGGGGTAAAGCTATCACGTAAGAATGCTATCAGAATAGAGGATATAGTTAAAAAAGGGAGAGGCCTTTGGAGTATATAAAAAATTTTTTTTTCTATTATATAAAAAATGACAATTTCTCAACCAATTTTAAATATTACAGAAACACCAATTGTAGATGAATCAATTGAAAAATATTATTATCGAGATTATGATCCAGCATCTCGACCTAATCTAAATAATACTGGAAATATTATAATAAATATTGAACAATCCGATTTATATTCAGTACCATCTTATGCATATCTGTTGTTTAAAGGAAGACTTCTTAAAGCTGATAATACCGTTTATGGTGCTACAGATGCAGTAGCTCTTACAAATAATGGCATTATGTATCTATTTAGTCAAATAGCTTATCAATTATCTAATCAAGATATTGAAGTAGTTTTTAATCCTGGACAAGCAACTACAATGTTAGGGATGCTTAAATACCCGAACGATTATCAATTAGCTCAAGGGTTGAATCAATTATGGTATAAAGATTCAGCAACAACAGCAGTCATTGCAGATAACACAGGATTTGCAGCAAGACAAGGATACATGATTCAAAAACCAACTGCAAAAGGTACATTTTCATTTTGCGTACCTTTAAAGCATATCTTCGGATTCTGTGATGATTATGATAAAGTTATTTATGGATTTAAACATACAATAATTCTTACTAGAAAATCTGATGATGATGCTATTTTTAGAGGAGCTGCTGCAGCTGCTGGAAAAGTAGACCTCCAAAGAGTGACATTGTTTATGCCGCATGTACAACCAGCCCTAGCACAACAAAATGAACTTTTAAGTATTATAGCATCTAAAGCAACAATTCCAGTTGCTTTTAGAGCTAGACATGTGATAGTTTAGAAATCCCACAAACTTTATCGACCAAGAAATGAAAGACCAAGATATATTATTGTTGGATTTCAAACAAATAAAAATGGAGATCAAACAACTAATCCAGCCATATTCGATCATTGTGACTTGAAAAATATTTACGTTAGGCTAAGTTCTGATAAATACCCAGTAACGGATTATAGCTTATCCTTTCCAAATCAACAATTCTCAAGAGCTTATAGAGATGCAGCTGTATTTAGTGAAAAATATTATGGAATGAACGAATTGATTACTCAAAGTAACATACAACCTCTTGATTATAAAGATTTGTTCCCTATATTTGTTATTGATGTAAGTAATCAACCAGAAAGATATAAATCATCAGTAATAGATATACAAATTAAAATGAACTTTAATACAGCAGTTCCTCAATATACGTTAGGATATGCTGTAGTAATATCAGATAAATTAGTGAACTTTAAATCAGATGGAAGTAAATTAGACCTTATTATTAATTAAAAAATGATATAAATAATTTTTTTTCTTTATATAATAAAAATGTATTAAACAAGGACAGCATTGCAAAATTTATTAAAAGAAAATAACATTTCACAAACATCTAAAAATTATGTCACATTATTAATGCTTGCTATAGATAATGGTTTGATTGATAAGGATGCGATCATGTCAAAAGCAACAGAATTAACTGATGTGAAAAGACCTATTGGAAGACCTAGATTAAATAAAGTAAAAGAAGTTCGTGAGAGAAAACCAGTAGGAAGACCTAGATTAAATAAAGTAAAAGAAGAAAAAGAAAAAAAAGAAATTGATCCAAAATATGAAAGATTAAGAACAATTAGGAAAGAACCAGTCACTATTAAACTCACAAACATAGAAACAGGAGAAGAAATAATATATAAATCTTTATATAGGGCTATGAAAGAAACTGGACATGGATTTGGTTATTTTGAATTACGTAATGGAAAGATTGAGGATGGTTATAAGATTGAAGTACTCAATTCTAAAAAATTAAAAAAATTTTTCATGGATCCGAAGGATCTGAAAAATTAAAAAAAATCTAAAGATTTTTGATGTGCTAAAATCGCTTAAAAAAAGATTGATATATAAAAATGGAAGATAAAGGTATGGAATTTTATAAAATGTTTAAACCAAGTTCATGTCAATTGTATTGGAAAAAATCAAATGGATTTGTGCAATCTACTTCAGATCCTTTTGAAAAATGTGAATCTTACAAAACCGCTATAAAAAGACCAAAAAAATAAAATTTATAAAATATTAAATTTCATCTGATCTTATCATATAAAATTTTTGATAAGAAAAAAAAATTTTGAAAAAAATGATATAAAGAAATTAAAAAATATAAAAAATAAAAATCTTATGGATATAAAAATGGAAAACAAAACGGTAAAAGAATTAAAACAAATCGCTAAAGAGCGAGGAATTAAACATTATTATAATATGAGAAAAGGTGAACTTGTTAATGCATTATCACAAGTTCCTTCTGCTCGTCATACCACTTTGGATCTAATAACATTTGATAATTCTAATATATTAGCTCCATCTTCTGTACAAAGCCATGTAAATCATATATTAAACGAACAAATTCCATCAAGTTCATCCCCTGTTTTACAACCTGAATTATTTTCAAAGTTGACTACAGCTGTAAAAAATGCATCATCGTATGTTGTCAACAGAATTATAGATGTTGAAGAATGGATTAAACCCTATGTACCAGATCTGATTAAGAAAAAAGTAGAAGATATAGGATCTGAGCTTAAAAGAAAAATAGACTCAATAAAATCTCTAGTTTACTCTACAATATACAAAAATCCTTTGAAGCCAAGCAAAGTGGAATTTAAATTGACACAATCAGCTGTTAAGAATGTGACAAAACAATATTTAGCTAAAGGTATAAATGGATATGATCTTGAAACTTTTATGAATGTTGCTAAAAATAGTGCAATTAAAGTACTAAATGAAAATAGAGGATCTAAAGTGAATATAGTTGTCATTTGTAAAATGGAAAAAACTAGTATTTTAACAGGAGATGTTATAACTGCAACTCCTAGATTTGCAACGAATAGTACTGTTATATTAGAATCTACAAATTTAGATGAAATTTATGAAAGATCAAAGTCTAAAATTTTAGAAACTTTTTTAATGTTTCAACAGTTAGGATCAAACTGGATATTTGTTTCTATTAAAAAAATGGATATAAATATTATAGAGTATAATCCACTTAAAGCAAAATCTTATATTCCACTTGATAAAAAATTAGTATCTAAAAAAGCAATCATTAATATGCAAAATGATGATAATCAATGCTTTAAGTGGTGTATTGCAAGAGCATTAAATCCAACAGATAATAATCCTCAAAGAATAGATAAAGATCTTATAACTCAAGCTGAAAAAATAAATTGGGATAAAATAGAATTTCCAGTTTCATTAAAACAAATTACACAATTTGAGAAAAATAATCAAGATATAAGTGTGAATGTATATGGATATGAGAGTTCATCAGTTTATCCTTTACGTATTTCAAAGAATAATGATAGACAACATTTAATAGATGTGTTGTTAATATCTGATGGTGAAACGAATCATTATTGTTTAATAAATAATTTAAGTAGATTACTTTCATCACAAACATCAAAAAGAAATTGTGCAACTCACTATTGTAGAAATTGTTTATTAGGATTTAGTTCAGAAGAATCATTATCTAAGCATAAATTGTATTGTGATACACATGATTCAGTTCGTATTGAACTTCCAAAACAAGGTTCAACAATGTATTTTAAACATTATTTTAAATCAATGAGAGTACCCTTTGTAATATATGCAGACTTTGAAAGTTTTATTAAACCTATCAATACTTGTACTCCCAATCCAGATGTATCCTATACGAAGCAGTATCAGAAACATATACCAAGTTCATTCTGTTACTATATTAAATGTTTTGATGAAAGTTTTTACAAAAGCAGTCCAGTTTCATATACTGCATATAATGAAGATGAAGATATTGCACAAATATTTGTTGATAGGTTAAAAGATGATATCTTGGAAATTCGTAATAAAGTAGATTTTAAAAAGCCTATGATATTTACAAGTAAAAATAAGAAGGAGTTTAAAGCAGCAATAAAGTGTCATATTTGTGAAAAAGATTTAGGAAAAGACAGAGTGCGAGATCATTGTCATTTAACTGGATATTACAGAGGTGCTGCTCATAAAGATTGTAATTTAAAATATAGAATTCCAGAGTACTTCCCAGTACTATTTCATAATTTATGAGGTTATGATAGTCACTTGTTCATAAAGAAATTATCAGGAGGTAAATTAAGCTGTATACCTAACAATGAAGAAAAATATATCAGCTTTTCTAGAGAGAATAAAGTTGGAGAGTTTATTAATAAAGAGGGTAAAACTATGGATATTAAGCGAGAGATTCGTTTCTTAGACAGTTATAGATTTATGCCATCTAGTTTAGATGCTCTATCAAAAAATTTATCAAAAGAACAATGTAGAAATATCGGAAAATTGTATACAGGTACACAATTAGATTTATTACTCAAAAAAGGTATATACCCTTATGATTGGGTTGATTCTATTGATAAATTTAATGAATCACAACTACCTCCAAAAGAATCATTCTTTTCTAAATTGAATGATGAAGCAATTAATGATGATGCTTACTTACATGCGCAAACTGTATGGAATGAGTTTCATTGTAAATCTTTTAGAGATTATCACAACTTATATAATGTTTCAGATGTACTTTTACTAACTGATGTCTTTGAAAATTTTAGAGATGTTTGCATGAAAAATTATAAGTTAGATCCAGCTTGGTATTATACATCACCAGGATTAGCTTGGGATGCTGCATTGAGAAAAACAAAAGTAGAGTTAGGACTATTGAGTGATTATGATATGATACTCATGATACAAAAAGGAATAAGAGGTGGAATCAGTACGACATCAAATAGATTAGGAAAATCTAATAATATGTATATGGATAATTATGATAAAACTAAACCCTCAAAATTTATCCAATATCTAGATGCTAATAATCTATATGGATGGGCTATGAGTAAACCACTTCCTACACATGGATTTAAATGGATGGATGATGATGAATTGGAAAATTGGAAATCAGTTCCATGTATACTTGAAGTTGATTTAGATTATCCAGATCATCTTCATGATGAGCATAATGACTATCCACTTGCTCCTGAAAGATTTAAAGTGGGTAAAGTTGAAAAATTAATTCCAAACTTGAATAATAAGAAAAGTTATGTGGTACATTATAACAATCTTAAATTGTATGAAAGATTAGGATTAAATATAACAAAAATCCATAAAGGAATAAAATTTGAAGAAAGTGCATGGTTAAGTGAATATATTGAACTTAATACTAATCTAAGGACTAAAGCAACAAATGAATTTGAAAAAGATTTCTTTAAACTCATGAAAAATTCAGTCTTTGGAAAAACAATGGAAAATATTGCAAAAAGAGTTGATGTAAGGTTAGTCACAAACAGAGATGAAGCTGTTAAATTAGCATCAAGACCAAACTACGAAAGTAGGACGATATTTGATGAAAATTTAATAGCGATTCATATGAAGAGAACCAAATTAAAGTATAACAAACCAATTTACTTAGGTATGTCTATATTAGATTTGAGCAAAACTCTAATGTATGAATTTCATTAGGATTATATAAAGAAAAAATATTCTGATAAAGCCAAACTCTTATTCACAGATACAGATTCATTAGCATATGAAATAAAAACAGAGGATTTTTATGAAGATATTAAAAACGATATTGAAAGTAAATTTGATACTAGTGAATTTGTTCCAAATCATCCAGCAATTAATAACGGATTTAAAGTTGGATTAAATAAAAAAGTAATTGGAATGTTCAAAGATGAAGCAAAAGGAAAACAAATTGAAGAATTTGTAGGATTAAGATCCAAGTTGTATTCATACAAGATTCATGAAAAAGAAAACAAAAGATGTAAAGGTGTAAAGAGAAATGTTGTTAAGAACTACATAACACACGACGATTATAAAGATTGTTTACTTAATAGAAAAGAACACATTAGGAAAATGAATATTATAAGATCACATGCACATGAAGTTTTTGCAGAAGAGATTAATAAAGTAGCATTAAGTTCAGAAGATGATAAAAGAGTCATATTAGATGATGGAATACACACATTAGCATATGGACACTATAATCTCATTAATAAGCCGAAAATCGTATCCATAACAGTTAGGCAAAAGGCAACAAATTATTTTAAAAAACTATTTATCTTATAAAAAATTATTTTATATAAAGAAATAAAATTAAAAAAATAATTTTTTGAAATGACATAAATAATTATTTTCTTTATATACATATAAAAATGAGAATAATAAATGTTATAGAATTTGAAAAATTAGTAGATTGGTCATATTTATCTGAAAATCCAAATCCAATTGCTATCATGTTGTTAAAAGATAATTTAGATAAAGTATATTGGAAATGGTTATCTAAAAATCCAAATGCAATTGAAATGCTAAAAGATAATTTAGATAAAGTCAGTTGGTTTTGGTTATCTTCAAATCCTAATGCTATTGAACTATTAAAAAATAATTTAGATAAAGTAGACTGGTGGAAACTATCTTCAAATCTAAATGCAATTGAGATATTAAAAGATAATTTAGATAAAGTAAATTGGTGTCAATTATCTTTAAATCCAAATGCAATTGAGATATTAAAAGCTAATTTAGTTAAAGTAGACTGGTATAGGTTATCTGCAAATCCAAATGCTATTGAATTATTAAAAAATAATTTAAATAGAGTAAGTTGGGGTGGATTATCTGACAATCCAAATCCAATTGCAATTGAATTATTAAAAGATCCCAATCTGCTTTATTAGATAAAGCAGATTGGGATTATTTATCTGCAAATCCAAATGCAATTGAGATATTAAAAGATAATTTAGATAAAGTAAATTGGGATAAATTATCTTCAAATCCAAATGCAATTGAGATATTAAAGGATAATTTAGATAATGTCGATTGGGAAAATTTATCTACAAATCCAAATATTTTCACTTATCATTATGAAAAGATAAAAGAAACAAATATACATTTACCTGAATTGAAAGAATTTTTCATTTCACCTGACTATTTAGATTTACTTATTAGTTTATATGGAAGAGAATTTTCATTAAATGTATTCCTGAAAGAACCAGAAAATGAAATTGAACGTGAAGTTAGAGAAATTTGGAATAAATAATTTTATTTCTACATAAAGAAATAAAATTAAAAAAATTGAAATAAAATAATTTTTTTTCTTTATATATATAAAATGGATATAGATAACAAGAAATACAATGAATATTATGATAATAAATACTATAATGTACATGGTGATATATCCGAATATGAAGAAATAAATAATGATTCGTGTCTCTATTATAGTTTTAATAAAGCAACTCAAATTTTAGATTTACGAATAAATTATGGTAAAATGGAATTTGAACAAAGTTATTGTTTAAAAAATGTTGATATATTAGACTTTTCTTACAAAATATTAAAACAAATCAAGAGTCGTATAAGTTTACATTTACCTGAATTGAAAGAATTTTTCATTTCACCTGACTATTTAGATTTACTTATTAGTTTATATGGAAGAGAATATTCTTTAAATGTATTCCTGAAAGAACCAGAAAATGAGATTGAATGTAAAGTTAGAGAAATTTGGAATAAATAATTTTATTTCTACATAAAATGAAAACTTCACAATAATGTCATAAATATAATAAAGTTAAGTAAATGAAAATTTAATAAAACATGAGTATTGTTTTATTAAATAACAAAATAATAACACAATTTGACAAAGATAATAAAGAGTTTGAAGAATATTTAAACATTTTAAATTTTCATTTAAAAGATAAAAATTTATTTTCAGTTGAAGGTGTTAAAACCCTCTTAGATAAAAAAGAGGACCTTGAAAACAAAATATTACAAAAAAAATCATTTATAACTAAAACTCATTGTATTATTGAAAAGTTTAATGAGATTTTACAAACAGCAATTCCATTCCGTGAAAAGGAAAAATTTAACGCTGAAAAGGCAAAACTCCAAGAAGAGTATTTAAAATTTGCAAATGAAGTTATTTTTTTACGTAAATGGGCAGACTTGAATATTAACCTAATTGTTGAACAAGTTATAAAATGTAACCAATGTCAAAATGAGGATTATTTAAAATTTGAAATTGATGATAGTAATAAAAAATTTTATACTTTTATAAAATTTTATACAAGATATACTTGAAAACGATACAACTTATAGGGATTACGAAAGAAGTAATGTTGCAACTAAATTTACATATTCAAGAATAATTCACTTTCAAGAATGTATTAAACAATACAATAGAAAAAAAAATTGTAAAATTCCAAAAGAAGTATTTACAAATTAAAAAAAAAAATTTAAAACATATAACCTTTTAGTTGACTCTAAAATTAAAAATGTTAAATATTCAAAAATTACAAAAGAGCATATTATTATTTTTTTAAAACAATTAGGGTATACTAATCATTATGAAAATGCTAATTATATTTATTATGTATTACATGGAAAAAGGATTGATAATATTGGATATTTAGAAGAACAACTATTAAAAGATTTTAAAGAATTGTCATCTTTATATGATTCAATTTACGGTAAAGATAAACCTAAAGAAATTAAAAGAAAAAACTTTATGAACGTGCAATATATTTTATTTCAATTACTGAAAAATAGAGGGCATAATTGTAAACTTGAAGATTTTTCAGTATTAAAAACAATTGAAAGGAAAAAATTTCACGATGAAAAATGTTCACATTTATTTAGTATTTTAGGATGGAATTTCACCCCAACATTTTGATTAAAATAAAAAAAGTATCCTTTTAAAATAAATGGATAATTTTAAAAGGAAATGTATTAACGATTATGGAACTGGCACTTCACAATTGACCAGCAATTGTATTGAAGACATTAACAATTTTAATTCAATCTAAAATTATTGTAATAATATAATAAAATTAAGTAAATAAAGTTATAAATTACAAAAAAATTATAAAATAAATTACAAAAAAAATTATAACTTACAATAAAAATTTTTTTTTATTCTTTATATAAAATGGAAATGCAGATGAAACGAAGATATAAATTAAAAACTTTATTGAATAGAAAAAGGGTAAAATAACAGTTTTAACAAAATATGCTGATAAAATGACACTTAAAAATAGAACAAATGATCTCATAAACGCAGTAAAAAAATATTACAAATTTTACCATGCAAAATGTATTGACAATGTCGAATTTAATATCATCTACAGCCAAAAAATTGATAAATATGATCCGCATAAAGGATACTATAACTTAGTTGAAATCTATATATGAAAAAAAAAAATCCTTTTTCATATATAAAATGAACAAATTTATTAATTTTGAAGGAATAATTCTACCTAATGTACCACTTACAAATTTTCAATTAGAAAAAGCAGCAAAAAAACTAAAAATAAAAAATTTTAGAGGCGTATTTGTAAGAGATCAACTACCAAAGAAAATGAATAAAAAAGAATGTGGAATAGTAAATGCAGGAGATTCAAGTACAGATGGATTTCATTGGATCTGTTGGTGTAAAGTCAATGACAAAAAGTATGTCTTTGACTCTTATGCACAACCTCCACCTGTTGAACTTGTCGATTATTTTAAAAATAATGTCTATTATAATAGTGAAAGAGTTCAATTTGGAGACACTTCATTCTGTGGACATTTGTGCCTTTACGTTTTAAAAAAACTAGATGAAGGAGTTGATTTTCAAGATATTATTAATAAATTAAATTAAAAAAATCTTATATATAAAAAATGCCTGTTGATATATTCGGAAGAACAACAAATTCAAATTCAAATTCACAAACAGTAGTTGATGGATTAACAATGATTCAAGCTAATAGCACATTTCTTAGAAGAGATGGAATGAATAATATGTCTGCTAAAATTGATATGAATGGTAACACAATAGAAAATCTACCAACTCCTAGACTACTAAATGATGTTACTTCAAAAGATTACGTCGATCGTATAGTACCTTCTCACATTTCAAAAATAGTACCAAATTCAAGTTTAACATGTATTGGATCAAAAAAACAAACTCTTCCACCAAGTACAGGTGAAAAGGGAACAGATGTATTTACTATATCATTTAATAACAATAATAGTGGTATCCTAAGAAAACTATGGCTAGCATTATATAAACCAGTTACTACAGGACCAAGTGTTGCAGATAACGTATTTCTTAAAATATATGCAGATGGTGAACTTTGCATAGGAAATTTAGTTCATAATACAGATAATACTGGAATAGATACTATTGGTCTAGCCTGTGATTTTTTGTGTTCTCCACTTGGTGGTTCATTTTATGCTAACTCTTTGCAAGGATGTAATATGCATAATCTTACTCAATTTGGAGGATATTTTGCATTTGATATGCCATTTAAACACACTTTAAAAATTGAACTTTATAACGCTACTGGAGTTAATGTTGAGTATTGGATACAACCTTTTGTTTCTAGAAATCCAGCATTACCACCTTACATCTCAGATCTTACTTTACGATCTGTTGTATTTAGATATATGAATACATCTTATCGTGCTGAATATATATTGTTAGATACTCCAGGAAAGGGTAATGGGGTTTATTTAAAATATATTAGAATGCATATTATTGGCCTATCTGGAAGTTGGTGGGAATCAAGAGTACGAATGTATGATGGTGACCTTCCTCCTAAACATGCTAACAATGCTATAACCCCTTGGACTCCATACAACTATGGTAATTATTCAATATCTAGTGGATATGTAGATGAAAATAATCAGTCTAGTAATAGTACATGTATATTCATATCATCTGGATTAGAAGATTTTTATCTCACCTCATGGAATAGTGCTAATCTTTATTCATTTAATAATGAAGAATCTAGACTATTAGCTCAAATAGACAGTAGTGGTGCTCCGACACCTTCAATTGTATCTACAACTACTATCTCATTTTATAGACATTTTAAAGATTCAATGCCTGCTGTTGGAGCTGGAAGAAGATTAGTAGTTACATTAAACTCCGGTGATGCACAAGTTGATCAATCTGTAAGATTTATTTTCATTGGTGTAGCTTACTATTACAGTTAAGTTATCTTAAACAAAAAAATATTTTTTTTTTGAAAAATGTTATAAATAATTTTCTTGCGTATATAAAATGGAAATGAAAAATGCTAATGAAATATTTTTAACTCCTGAAAAATTTAACATTGAAAACTTATTTGTAAAAAAAATATTTAAAACTGACAAACCTGTTCCATATCAAAAATTACATCTTGCATATAGATATGCTAATGGAAATGAGGGACCCGTTTTAATAAAAACATTAAAACCTAAATAAAAACATACCTTTATTTTCATATGGCGTTTGCGAAAATAAAGATATGAAAACGAATGAACTTAATGGCTATTCACTTTCTTTAGTATGTTTTGATGAAAAAGAAGGTATAACTGAAAAACAACAAAAATTTATTGAAATGATTGAAGCTATTGAAGAATTTTGTAGAGAACAAATTGAAAAGTATAAAGATGAAATAAGAAAAGGTGGTCGAAAATCCCAAGTTAATATTTCAAATTTAAAAATTTTAAGATATAATACAGATAAACCTAATGCACCTCCAGTAATATATGGAAAGTTATTTACAGAAAAGAAAAAAGATTTAAGAATAACTTCACTATTTTATCGTAAAAATAATAAATCCCTTGTTGAAACTTCAGGTCATGATTATATAAATCAAAGATGTAATGTCGTTGGATGCTTAAAAATTGATGGTATTTTTATCGGTTCAATGATTGAATCCATACAAACTAAATTAACAGAAGTAGCTATTCTAAAAAAGATTTCTAATTTTACAAGTATTATGACAGATTTAGATTTAGGAAATGAGTCAGATGAAGAAAATATGTAAAGTCCTGATTCGTTTAACTCTTGGATAGATAATAAAAAATTGAGAAAATTATAATATAGAATAATATTTTTTATAAAATTGACAAATTTTATAAAAAATTTGATCGCGATCAAATTTTTTTAGATTGAATTGACCCAGAAATAAAAAAACGATCAAATCGATAAGAAAAAAAATTGAATTTTATCAAAAATTTATAAAATACAGTTTGAAATGAACCTAAAATAATATGAAAAAAATGTGGTTACTAAAATGGTCGAAATCAAAATGTGGCAGAACCCGCATTATATACTACTTGCGAACTCGCATAAGTGCGAATTGGCATAAGTGCGAAATACTAATCTGCACATATGCCAATATTTGCAGCTTTATTCGGCGCACTTACGCCAATTGCAGTAACGCTAGTTCGCACTTCTGCCAGTATTTGTTACTGCTTCGCACTTCTGCCAACTCGCATTTATGCCAATATTTGCAAATTTATTCGGCGCACTTTGGCCTATTCCCAGTTATGCTAGTTTGCACTTCTGCCAGTTATTGTAACTGCTTCACATTTATGCTAGTTCGCACTCATGCCAATGTTTGCAAACTTGTTCGGCGCACTTATGCCAGTTTGCACTAATGCCAATGTTTGCAAAATCTTTTGGCGCACTTATGTAAATTCGCACATATGCCTGTTCACAACGCTTCGCTCTTATGCCAACTTGGGCTTTCTCAGCCTCCCTTCGCGTTGGAATGACAAGGTTGTAACTGAAACTTTTTATATTGGGAGAATTGAACCATTTAAATTAATTTGAAACAGAAGGTCGCCTAAAAAACTAAAGACTTAAAACTTAGTGCAGAATATTTTTTAATATTGGCTATGATTATCTTCAAAATAATTGTATACAGCAATCAATAATGTGGTTATAAATGGGATGTTGGATTTTTGTTTTTGAAATTTATGTTCCAGGGGGTAGTATCATAAAAACAGCTTTTTTATAAATAAATATTATTTATTACATAAAAATTAAAATCTGCTTCCTACATCCCATACAAAATATCTATGTGAATATATGTTCAAAGTTTCAATCAAAAAGGGAAAATACTTTAGTCAGGGTCTTCTGCACAGTGATGCTACCCAAAAAAACTGTTTAAAATGAGAAAAACTGTTTTACTTTTAAAAACTTGCAAAAACATCCTTCCCCCACTGAAACTTAATTGAAATTTTGACAGAATAATTATTGATACATGCTTCATTAAAAAAGCAATCAAGAACATAATATATATGATAAGCTGCTCAAAAATATAGAGTTTGGCAAACACCCTTAGTATGCAATAGCATATAATATTTAAATTTTTTTTTTTTTAATAATTTCTTCATTAAAAAAATTTATTGAAATATAGATGTATATATGTTACATAGAAGATATATATATATATATATATATATATATATATATATATATATATATATATATATATATATATATATATATATATATATATATATATATGTTACTGATTTCTTTTTGAATATATTATAAATTTTCGAAAAACATTTTTTCTTCGCATCTTTTAAGGATAAGTAAAGAAATTCAAACTTTGTAAATATACACTAAATAACATTTGTATGTAAACGCTTTATCATGACAAAAGCAAAATAAAAACTCGTAAAAATGTTAAATGCCTTTGAAAACAAACTCAATGGCATTTTCATTAACAAACACTACGTTAACATTTCTATCTGTAAAAACAGGAGCACCTGAATAAAACAAAAAGGTTTTTTGTCTTTTGACAGCTTTTCTTTTACTAATTGTTACTGACAAATCTACTGGTTCCGTAGACGATCCAAAGCTACCTGCAAGATAAACTGTTTCATCTCTAGAAATATGGCTACTGCTGTCCATGCCGGACACAGTAACCATATTTCTGGAAATTGGTAATCCAAGAGATTTTAAAAGTTTTAACCTTGACTTTAAACCGGCGTTAAACTGCTGCACTGTTTCTGAAAGTACAATTTCAACTTTGAATTGTTCGCAAAACTTAGTTTTAGAACATTTGTACCAAAAAACCCAATTTACAGATTCATTTTAATTTAGTGTCAGACCTAGCAAACAGCAATTAAAAAGCTCGCTGTTTTGTAAGATTTGTGATTAGTGGTCTTAAAAGGACAACAAATGAATTTGAAAGTTGTTTAATATTACAAACTAGGATTTGTTTCTTCAATATGTACACCATGTATGAATACGCTTCGGACAGAGAGAATATTGTTTATCTAAAGATTTTAAATTGTCCTGAATCATGTGTTTAAAAATAGCCCATACAGCCTTTTGCATTAAATCAAGATTCCCACTGTTGTAACGGATAGCTTCCCCATAACAGTTTTGCATTTTATCAATTTTCTTATTGGTAAGCCTATTGCACCCTCCAACTGTCTTTCCACTGGACAACTTGAGGCCTTTGTTTTTCCTTTTTAATTCCCTAAGACCAGTACCCATTCTCTTCTGAATATTTCCAACACATTCCTCCTTTTCAACTTCATATCCGTTTTAGAAAACTTCACTACATCGATTTCTAACTTTTCTAAAACTGGCTGTGTCTCCGTCTCCAACAAATTTAACATACTTAAGTGCTCCTACTTCCACTGACCGTAAAAAGAGCTCACAAGCACAATCGCTCTCCATGTTATCTGCTGAACCTTTGTAGTTAACCAAGCAAACAATTTTATGTATTACATACCACTCATTAAACAATTCAGTACCAACACCAAGTTTTTTTTTGTTTCATGCATGCATGACTTACCAAACTCTTGACAATAGCATCAAGGATTTCGCCTGTATGTACAGAATTAACAAAAACAACACCAATATTTGATGCATGTCTGCGACGTTCCCATGTTCCATCAACTGTAACAGCTACTCGAGCAATCATTCTACCCAAAGCATCGTTTATTTGCTCAATATTTTCAGGATCTTCAAGTTGTGTAATTTTTTGCAAACGTTGACGTGCTTAATTTATTATTTCCTCCGCTTTATTTTTTGATTTAGCATGGAGATATTTTAAAATTTTGTTGTACGGTGAGGTATTTATAGATGATAAACCCATATCAGCACAAAATTTTATAAGACCAGCATGGCCAATAGTTAAACTGACATATACAGAGCGAACATTAACATCAAATGGTTTTTTAGATTTTGAAGCGTACAATTTGACACGTTAACTAGTTTTAAATGAACTATCTTTTAAACAGCTTGAGCATTTAAAATAAGTGTTTCAGCAAGTCCATATTGTGTGACGGCTTTTCTAAAAGACTAAGATAAGATTTTTTACTAAGACTACACAGTAAAACATCTTTAAGTTTTTCATGTAACAGCTTTGTGTCAATTAATTTATAACCGCTTGCAGCTAAATGACTCCTTGAGTTACAGGAGATAACGACTGGCACAAATACTGCCCGAGGGATAACAACACTTGATGTAAATATCAATCAGATAAACTAATGAAAACATCTAAATATATAAAATCAATAAACATACCAAAGGCTCTTAGTGAATTAATTAATCCAATTTTCTCGTGGAAGGATTTAGGTGACAGTTTACTTGAACGATGTCTAGATGGAAAAGCACAAAACGCAAATGAATCGCTAAATAACCTAGTGTGGATGAGAGCCCCAAAAAATGTTTACGTTGGTAAGACCATTATTGAAATACCAGTTAAATCAGCTGTTATTACATTCAATGATGGAGAAATTGGTATTTTGTCAGTATTAAAAACTTAAACGTCTCTGAAGGATTTTTTTTAACTTGTGGTTTAAATCTTAAAAATAAAACCCGCATTCAGAAAATGAACATTAAAGCTAGTGACAAAGGTAAAAAATAAAGAAAGAGATTGAAAGCAACTAGAAATGGTTTTTATGACAAAATCAAGGACGAAGAAGGCAAAGTTTATGGACAAGGAGAATTTCAAATTTAATATAATTTGTTTTTTGACTTTACATTTGATTTTCTCCACTCAAGGATTTTGGATCTTCTGGCAAGGATTATGAAATAAGTACTTGAGCTTTTACTATCAAATTTGGATAAAGTGTTTCCTGATCTATGTAGAATGTGCTGAAATTCAGAAAATGTTTCATATTTTATTTTAAAGATCTAAATTTTATATTATTCAATGAACATTTTTGTCGTATTTATTGTGAACAACTGCGGTGGAGTAGAGTAAATTAAATATTTTAAGAATCTATTTATTTTTAATTTCAGCACATAGAGTACCATATAGACTTAACTTAGTGAAAGTTTTAGATGGTAACTCTTTTTTGTTTTTTAGTAATCTTTGCCAAAATATAGTTCAATTTTCGCTAAAGTTGCCTTTAATTAGTCCTAATTAGGTACTAAATTTTTTATTTATTTTTATATTTTTTATATCATTTCAAATGTTCAATAACAATTTAGAAACTTAAGAAACATGATATCAACAAAATAATATAATAAACACATTCGTTTATTTACCTATGTACCACCTTAACATTTACATAATAACAAATGTAATTTATGTTTCAAAAACTTAAAAAAAAATCCTTAACAGAAAGAAAACAGACACCTTATTAAGTAATCTGAAATTCAAGTTAAAAGATATTAGATCAAACTGCGATTTATTTAAATTAGAGACTCTTTCTATTTGCAGTAAATGGAAAATAAAATCAACTTTTAGGTTTAAGAGGTAACCGAAAAAGACTTTATATTTGGGTTTTTTTTCTTCTTAGAGTTAAGTGGAATGATGAAAGACTAATGAGTTAAATAAAAGTTATTTATATGAACATTATAATTGATAGACTTATTAAAATGGAAAAATATTCAAATTCTTTTATATTTTGAGCAACCTCAAAACTTTATAAAATTGTTGGAAGATGATCTAATTGGATCAGTTAAATTAATACAACAGAATTACCTAGAAAATTTATAAAAAATTTTCTAACTTAAATAAATAATGCAATCATTTAAAAAAAAAATGATATTGCAGAAATAGTTGCAATCATTTTTATAAAAAAGTGATATTGCAGAAATAACGCAATTGTTTTTACAAAAAAAAGATATTCCAGAAACAAACAAATTTTATAAAAAAATGATATTGCAGAAATAATGCAATCATTTTTATAAAAAAATTATATTTCAGAAACAAATAATTTTTACAAAAAAATGATATTGCAGAAACAATAAAAGACTTAGCTAACATACTGCTCATCTTTAGATTTAGCCAAAATACTGCTCACCTAAAAACAGTTTTATTGAGGGCGATTTTTCATATGTAAATATAACAATATTGCTATTGATGACAAAACCTGTGACAGTCGGTAGAGCAGAAAGATGCTTCAGCAAATTAAAGTGATATCAAAACATATTTAAGAAATAATATGTCTCACAAACGTCTAAAATATTTTGACGATAGCGAGCGATATGGAACAAACATAAACATTAGATACTGTATTTGAGGAATTTGAGAATAAGAAGGCAAGAAAAATTCATATTTAAAGTAATCAAATAAATAAAAAATTCCTTTGGATATTCTTCAAATTTTTGTTTTTATTCCTCATGGCATCCTAATAACTACGGCTGAAAATAGTAGAGCCGCGACGTATTTAAAATTTTTGTCATAGCCACAAGGGAGGTTAAGTTAGTTTTTGACATGAGCTATGCTTTTTTTTATTTTCGATATAAGGTATGCTTCCCTCAAACATAATTTCGATGTTCTTTTTTCTATAAATATTTAGAGAAGAGATTTTTTCTTTTATAACATACTTTGCGGTTAAAAATGTAACAATCTACATAAACTTACAAATAAAATTAACGAAGAAGACTTAATTTTTGTTTTCTTCATTAATTTTATTTGTAAATTTAATTTTGTCACCGAGCGCCGTGTTAAAATATATGTTTTACAAATTTTTAGTTACGTCAATCGCTTTTAAAATAAAATATGACTATCCATTAATAAGAGTGCAACATTTTTCTCTAATACCTGCTGGTAAGAAATAAAGTGCTTTATTGAAACTAAAAAAAATTTAACTTTCTTTTTAAAATCTAACCTCTCTTGCAGCATAATACTAAGTAAGGTAACTAAGGAGCCAAACATTAAAAAAAAAATTTGCATTTTATTTTTAAGGTATAAATACAAACTACACCACTATGTTAGCTACTGCCTTGACAAAAAAAGAATACTTTAGATGTTTTTTGATTGATGTTTTAGTACATAAATTACATCACCTTCTGGAAGGGAGCGGAGAATTTATTAGTCTTGTGACAACTCGTATGGGACTTGTTACTAAAAAGTTACGGTGCTTAAACGAGTGGTTAGGAAAGGGGTTAAAAACGGTCAAAATTGTGTGACGTAATTTCAGGATGACTCCTAAACTTATATTAGATAAAAAATCCATAACTAATTCTCATAATTCTCATTTTAAAGAAACACATGTTCGGAGGCACTTCATGCACCTTTGAATAAGAGTTATAAGTTATTTTCTAAAATATCCCCGATGAAGAAAGGAGATTTTTTAAAACTGTTCCATTAACAATCAAAGTAAACTTAGTTTTTTCTATAGTTTTAAGAGATTCAGAGTGAAAAGATATACTTTTTTTGTTCGTTTTTATGTTATTTTTTGTTATCACATAGTTAGTTAGTATAATATATTTCGCTGTTCATATAAAAATAAATAGTTGTATTACAAGGAAACTTTTACGTTACACAAAGAATATAAATAAAAACAAATTGAGGCTCAAAGAAGCGACGGATGAGAGGTGTCATAACAATATTTTCATAGAGCCTCTTTAACAATAACATGTAAAGCCAACATGGTTTTAGTAAGTTTACAATAAATATTTTCTGTGAAAAATACTACGTAAAGATTATAAAAACTTCGTTGCAATAAAAATACTAAAATTTTTAGTCAAACAACGTTAAAATAAAGATGCAGTAGCTTGTCAAATATATAAAGTAAATACTTATAAGATCTAGGAGTGTATATATATATATATATATATATATATATATATATATATATATATATATATATATATATATATATATATATATATATATATATATATATATATATTTATGTGTGTATTATGAATAGTTAATTTTAATTCGTTTTTCAGAATAGGAACATTTTGTTTTAATATGTAGTTATTATAGTAAATAATTGATCAGTTAAGTTTTGATTTCTTAAAATATACTTTAAAAACACTAAACCACTGAGAATTTCGGCAGTCAATCTGGAACGCATTTTTGTTGAAAAATTTCCGTCAATGAAAAAAACACTTTCACAACCCACTAATGTAGGCTTAATGGTAAGAAGTGCTTTGTATAATTGTTCCAAGTTATTTGTTCTCTTCCCATTTCCTTCAATAATTTTGAGCTCTATTTCAAGTTACAAAGGTTCATGGATTTGTTTTGGTGGCGCTAAAAATGTTAACAACAAGTTATGAAGAGTGCGTTCACTAAAAGATGCACTTTTTTCCTGTGCTATTACTCTAACTTCAACGAGCATTTTGGATTCCTCAAAATAAACGTTTATACAATTGCTTTGCAATTAATTTTACATTACATTTAGATGAATATAATTAAAATTAATTCGATTGTGGATATTGGTCATTGTGGAGGAACATAAGTAGAGAAACTATAGATGTGATCGGCATTTAGAGCCAAAGGCGTGCTGGTTTTTTGAAGTTTATTGAAAACAAAAATTATAGTTCCTTCGGAAATAATCAATTTCGCCTCTTTTTTACTTAATTCAATCACAGCTTATGGTAAAGGCTCCAATAAAACTACAAGCTCTTTAAGGTGTGAAATACGGTTACCAAATGGAACCATTGCACCTAGTTCCTCTAAAGTCATATAGATAAGGTCACATTTAGTTATGAAAAAAGTCATATATATAGGGTCACATGTTGCTATGAAAAAAGTCATACAGATAGGGTCACATGTTGTTGATAGGGTCACACGTTGTTTATAAAAATGTTCTGCTATCTTAATGTTGGCGTTGTTTGTCAAAATAAAATACAAATTTTATTTCTTAACGGAAAAAAATATGTAAATTGAAAAAAACCATGGTCGTATTGTAATTTTTACAACTGCTGTATTTTTGGAATTTTTTTTTAACATTTTGTTATCAAAACTTTTTTTACTATTTAAATATAATTACAAAAAAATTATTTTTTTATAAAAAGGTACGACACCAACAAAACCAAAGTCAATAAGGTATAACCGATTGTAACTAAAAAAGCAATAGTTATAAATGTTACTTCGTTGTCTTTCAAACAACTAGTAAAATGAAAAAAAACCTTAACAAGTTTTTCTTCTATTTTATTTTGGAATTCTGGAAGAATAAGGTTTACGTCTTGAAGTAATAAACAGAAGTACGTACATTTTCTCAGAAGTGCATACTTATTTGTTCTCTAATATTTGTATTGCCAATTGGCTTTTCTTAGTTTTTAATTAACAATAAAAATGATAATCATAAAAATTAGCCTACATAATAATTTAGTCGGAATTTTAATATCAGCATAGTAAAACCTGATGGCTTATGGTTGTATATGAGTAATCGTACTAAATGAATAAAGACTATATAAATAACTAACAAGGTTCTAAATATCTCATATGAGATAAATTAGGTTCTTGTTATTTATTTGCTTGGCATGAATTTTTTAATATTTAATTTTTATATCAGATTATTCACAATAGACAATTATCAAGGTTGAAGCTTAAGTTATAACTCCTAATGTTCCAACACACCCTTGTTGGTCGACTACCACTTTCCACCACACTTTCAAAACTATCATAACTGGAAATAAAGAAAAAAAAACGAATTAGCAATCAAGAAAAAAATATACAAATATTTGAGACAAGGTTATTCAATTAAAAAAATTAAAAAACTCCCCAAAAAATTGTGAAATTGTTGCAAGTGTATTTGTTTAGACAAGATGAGAAAAATATTATTTAAAGGACAATGAGAAAGGCCTCAGAGTGAAAGCAGCACTTTATTAAAAAAACTACTGAACAAACAAGGTTCAGGGTATAAAAAAAATTTATGCTTGCTTACATCAGACAGGAGGGAAACTTGTTTATATTGGAGCAGGAAATATCATATTACCATAAAAATTGAATTTTCTTGAGCTAGGACATTTTTTGAATGTACCAAACGCCAAAAACAACATTCAAAATTTTTTCAAAAATTCACCCTTTCAAATTACACAAAAGTTCCGTACTTTGATGTAAAAACACTTGTGTTTAAGCCTAAAGCTCCTAGCCTAGGGTATTTTAAGATCCGTTTCACTAACGTTTACATAGAGGCGCGAATGTCTAAGTCAAAAAACATGCAAGCGTGTCGAAGACAAATCTTGCATTAAGATAATTGGTTTGCTATTACCATAAAACCAGGTTACCTTACTCCTACAACAGTTTTTTTCGCAACGTTTTTGAAAAGTGTTCGCGGTTCTCCAGCTCTAATAACATTTATGACTTTTTGACATAAAAGGTTTTGTTCTAATATGGTCATTGTGTTCACACATGACTTTTAAATAATGCTGCCGTTTTAGGTGTTTTTTTAATAATTCTGTAAACAATTTTTTTACCTAGTTTTTCTTATGTAAAAGTGGTGTACTTATATTCTAAAACTTATTAAACTTAATGTAAAATTTAGTGTTTTTTATGCGTTTAAATTACACAAAAAATACCATATAAAGTTTTGGTTTATAAACACACTGTTGAAAATAGTGTCTGAATGGAGTTTTGTAAAATGAACCTTTACTGCAGAAAAAAAATCAGCATTTGTTTCAGAACAACGTCGTCCAAAAAACGAAAAAAATGATTTTATGTTGGTGTGGCACAATTAAAACTCACCGATGAAAATCAAAAGTATACATATCATCCGTCCAGAGTTATCTTTTTCAATGTCACTAGAATTTTTCTTTGTCACCAGAGAATATGTCTTTGAGAAAAAGCAATTAAAATTTCAAAAGACCAAAAAATATTTAAAATCAACTTTTCAGCAAATTTTGTTTTAAAAATATTGTAATGTAATATACTTATATGTAATACACTTATGAACCATTTTTAGAAAATTAATGTGAATTTTTTATTTAAAATAATTATTTTTCACTTTGTGATTCCTGAAAAATCTTAAAAAACGCAAAAAATTGTATAATGCTTTATGTCAGTTTCACTGCTTTTTTTTTATTATAAATTTTGCCCAAAACCACTAATCTTTTTAAGTATCAATATTTGTGTACGTGTTATAAGTTAATTAATTGTTTAAGTAAATGATGTCTGTAAACCGTATTTCAGATAATATTTAATTGTGTTTAAATGAAATGTTTATATTAGGAAATCAACACTTGTAAGAAAAGGGCACATCGCATAACTAAATACAAAGTGTTGCTATAAAATTTGTATAAACTTTAGGCCTCAGATTCTGGAGGACCGTGCCTTTCCCCATAATTTCGCAAAGTAAAGTTGTTTTTTTTGCAGATAAAAAGTTGAAAAATATTAAATAAAAAGAAATACTTAATTTTACTTTCGGCATCATGCACAAAAATAAATCGATTTATTAGTTTTAGTGGTACCTATGAAAGTAACTTGAGTTATTTTACACCATGAAAAAAAGTCATTAGTTAAAAAAAACATTACTTAAATTGTCAGCGGGGATGAGTTAAAATAGGGAACATTCGTAAAGTACGTACGCTTTTATTTCAAACTCTCTCCCTCACCCCCCCCCCCCCCACATTTGCCATACGTTCTTTTGAGTACCCTCTAGCTCCTTAAAAGTAAGTACTTTGTTTAACCTACTAACCCAATATTTTATGATTCTTACTTTTAAATTTGACCCACGTCTCCTTACTTTTAAATATAACCCACAGCTCTCCCCCTCCCCCATCTCATATACACCATTTGCAGATCCTCTCTTCTCCGAGTGTACTTACTTTATGGACGATCCTTTACCTAACTTAAAACTATAAAAATATTTTTAAATTAATTAAATAACTTATTAGTATTGTAAAAACATTAAATCCTAATAATATTATTTTAATATATGTATTATATATTAATGCATTATACTATTTTATATTACAATTTGTTCAATTCAAATACTTCAACTGAGCAAGAGTAGAATAAAATGTAAAGAGCATTGACTGACGATAAAGTTTAGCTAGTAACTACAATTCACAAAATAAAAAATTACAGACTTTCATTAAGTCCGTGCAAATGAGTTTCGAAAACAAAAGATAAACCTATTTGCAACCAATTTTCTGTATAATAAACATTTTTTTAACATTTGATTTAAACATGGGCGTAGATCATATTTTGTATATTGTATTATAAGACTATATCTCTTATTCACCCATGATCTAAATAAAATAAGTTTTTGTCAAATACTTTCTTACTATTCAAGAATCCGAACAACACGAGTATGAAATTTTTTACAGAAACGACAAAATTTGCATGAAAGCATTATCAAGAATATTTAGATAAACAACGCTCTGAACCATTCAAAAAGCTGAATAAACTTTCCACAACACGATGGAACTTTTGGGCAGAATGTATTAAGAGGTTCATTAAAATTTCAATTGGAACCAAATAAAAAAGAGCTTCAACTCATACCAACTATTTAAAAAAAATCTATGCCAATTGATTTTTGAGATATATGAAAAACATTTCAGAATATGGAAAAAGAAAATCGCCCAAAGATCCAGAGTATTTAGGTCATTGTCCAATTCGTGTTAACAAGCGGTGCTACATCTGTCACACCAGAATGCTCTTTTTCAATGCAGAGATCAACAATGACTCGAAAATTATATAACTTTTTGTCAGCACTAAATATGCACATTGATATTATCAAGAGTCTATCTTTATTAGAAGTATCCGAACAATTTACTGCTGCACATGATAAGCGCAGGAGTGAGTTTTGAACATTTACTATAAAGGACATTAATTAGATTTTTTGTCACATTGTTGCAATTTTTTTAGTATTTAAGAAAATCGGGCAACAAGTTTTTTTGAGTCATTAAAATTCAAGATAAATATTTTACTTTAGCCCCATTCCCTCTTTTAATGCACACCGTGGCCCATGTGGCGTCCAACAGACTTTAATGTTCTTATCAAATTTAGCGAACTAGATATCTCGGTCATTTTTTATTTTTTGTCAATGCTGCTATGCATTGCATCCACTCCTTGAATGCAAACATTGACGCTTACATAATATTTTTAAGTTATAGAATCTGGAAGATAGATGCATCTGGAAAAGTATTTAAAAAATGCTTTATTGCGGTGCTCATAATACTGTCTCTGTTTTGCGGAACGCAGGAATCAGACCATAATATGAGATTTGTGAGAAAGTGTGGTAAGCACAGACTCTAACATTTTTAGGATAGCAGATGCCATATTATTGGATACAAAAGTTACGACACTAAACAGCTTTATCCACGGAAAGATTTGCTGTCATGTTATAAACAACTTTTTTAGATAAAAGAAGTTTGAGTTCTCAGCTTTATTATACACAGTAAAAAAAATTCATCATTTTAACATCATTCAATTCTAAAGTTTGGATTTTATCTTGTTAACTTATCAATTAAAGACTTGGATTTTAACATTATATATAACTTTAGATTTAGATTTATAATGTTATATTAATAAAATAATGTCATATGTGTGTTAAGATGTTATATTTAACGTTATACTTAACATGTTCAAGTAATGTTATTCACCGTGTCTACCCCGTCATTAATTTATTCGGAAATAGCCTATACTAATTTTTAAGGAAATAAACTTTACTGTCATTATGGAGGACAAACAATCAGGGTTTTTGAGAGGATGAGGCAAGCTAGAAAACGCGTGGGATACTTAATGGTTTTTTTTTTTTTTTTTTTAATGGTTAATGTGTTTGAAACTTTAATATTTAGATTAAAAAATGGACATGAAAAAAAAATTGTAGAATTAAATTTTCGGCTATTTTTACGAAAAAAATAGGACTTAGTTATAGTTGAATTAGACGGAATCTGGCGTATTCCAATAGCCCATGGACAGTTAGCCATGCTAGCTTATGCTCAAAAGCAAGGAAGATGAAGGGCTGTGGTTATTTGAAGTTCTTTGAAGCAACGAGACTATCTCCGTGATTCTAAGAAGATAATCTTTCTATTTGAATGCGCTTTATCAATCTTTGCTTAATAAAGAAAAAGGAGAAAGAAATTTTTTGATCTCCACAAACAAATCTTTCTATTGTTTCCTTGCTCTTTCTTGAGCACGAAAGCAGTATTCAAAAGCTGGGAAATTGTCATCTTCGTTGGACTGGAGGAGCAAGGGATCAATGGAGAAAACTCATTGATTGTACGAACAGCAACAATTTAGTCCGTTGAATCAAAGGTTCTACGTAGATTGGATAGAAGCATACATTCGTCTTACAGTATAGATTTAGAACTCTTCTTACTAGCATAGATTTAGAATTTCAGAAGCAAATAAGTTCTTTGAACGCTAAATGGAGGACCATTCTGTGTTGAATTTTGGATGTGACTCTTTTTTTTGGCCTCTAGAAATTTAACTAGGTAACTTATTATAAAGTTCTCTCGATATCAATTTTCATTATTTATTTAACTATTGTAATAATAGTTGAGTAAAAAAACAAATAACTTAACCATAATTTTTTCAAATCTTTTAATTAAAAGATTACCTTTTATTAATCATTAGACTATATCTTTATTAAATTTACATTAGTAAAATTAATAAAGATATAGTCTATTTCTTAACATTACTGGAAAATATAGAGGTAGAACATTATATATTTTCAATTTGGCTTTTACATTTACTAAGCTTACTAAAAATTTCAGTTATTTTTTGTCTTTACTTAAAGATTTTAAATAAACATTACAATTACTATAAACAGGTATCAAACTAAGCATTGGTGGATAATTAATGACAGTTACAGCTGAGATTTTATACTTTTTTTTTGGAAATTTGTTTTTGAGGATTCAAAGAAGAATTTAGTTGCCGCTGTTTACGCTGTAGTTCTATGTTTGCTAAAATGATTGAGTTTACAACACATGTAATGTGTCTAACTCAAAACTTGCCGGAACATGTCATACGTTTAAATAAGTTGAGTTCTGAACTAAGTAAAACAGATAAAACTGAATGGTCAAGAAACTATAGTATTGTTAACCTTAGTATTCGATCAGATATTCCAAATTTTCACCAAGCAGTTACTTTTTGATTCAATGCATGATTTACTGGAAGGGCTTGCACCATTACATTTAGAGTTCTAGGATGGGATTGAGCCATTACATTTAGAATTCTTTTCATTGTGCTGCAAACCAGAAAATATTTCCTCAACTGACTTTTAACCAATGGCTTTAATCATACATATAAAATTCTGGTATTGCAAACCCTGGAGTTACTTTACCTCCACTTAAATAGTTACTTTACCTCCACTTAAATAGTTACTTTACCTCCACTTAAATAGTTACTTTATCTCCACTTAAATAGTTACTTTACCTCCACTTAAATAGTTACTTTACCTCCACTTAAATAGTTACTTTATCTCCACTTAAATAGTTACTTTACCTCCACTTAAATAGTTACTTTACCTCCACTTAAATACTACTTACTTGTTACCTGCACTTAAATATATATATAGTTACTTGTTACCTGTACTTGTTACATAGTTATAGTTACTTGTTATATAGTTGTTATATACTTGTTATATACTTGTTATATAGTTACTTGTTACCTGTACTATAGTTACTTGTTACCTGCACTTAAAATTCAAAAAGGTTTTGGTAGTGTAAAAGTATCAACTTTCTATCGTGTGCTGTTTTCTTAATTATTAAGATGTATGAATTTATCTGACCCTCACCTATCGTGCTTAATTAAACTTATACAAACAGTGCAGCTATGTATGTCTCCGTTGGTAACTGATGTTTATTTTAAGGACATAAAGGTTTGTATTCAAGCACATCATTGCAGTTTCCGTCAATTATATTCACACAGTTTTATTCCAAAACTTTATTTTGTACACTATCCATCACAAGCATCTTAATATGATTCATAACGTGGACATCTTTGTCTTGCATTTGAACGTAAAAATGAAGTAATAAAAAATGTTATACATTTTGATTTTGAAAATATACCATATTCTGCTTGCAAATCAACGATTGTAAATTATTTTTTTAATTCTTGAGGTGAAAGACGATGTGATGTTTATAGAAAGGTTGATCAATTAAAACTAAAGAATGGTTTCATTTCAATTGCAATTATTAACGAAATACTTTATAAGCAAGTTGACGTTGTTTCTCGCCACAATTGGAAATAAATTAGAATTATATAAAACTCTTGAAATTTTAACAAAAAATAAAAAGCATATATTCAAAGTGCGGAAATTAAATATTAAAAGTTATTCTTCTTACATTACAACTGAAATTTCTTTTCGCATTAAATATAGAGAACTAGGAACTTTTTTATTTCCATGGTGTGTCCTTTAATTATGCTCTGATGACCTAAGTTAAACTTTTTGTAATAACAAACTTCTAATAACAAACAACTTTGTTATAAACACTATTTTTATTGGAATTATCCCATATAAATTTACTTAAAATAGCTATTGGCGAAAAACAATTAGTTGTATTAATATGATTTCAGTAATTATAATACTTCATATAAAGAATTATTTTTGACTCATAATTATTAAATTTGCGCTTTTTGAGTTAGTAACAAAAATATATGTTCAGAGATTTTTTTCAGATAATGGAGATTTTATTCTTTAGATAATATTTTAGTTGTTTTAGTATTTTTAAATATTTAGTATTCTTTAGATATTAAAAACACCATTTCCTGAAGCTGGTGCTCTTAACATTAAACAATATTACAATTTTTCATTGACTGAGTATTTGAATGGAAAAGTATTGCCATCAATAATGTTAGAAAAAAGTAATGAAAAATAATATTAGAAGTTATTTATTGCAGGGATTGTCTACAGGTTATGATTAATGGTTAAAAATAGAGTTTATTGCACACCTGGAGTTTTTAATGATATGTCAATTTAAATTATCTATGGAGGACTAGGTAAATTTATTTTATTAATTTAAAATCATGAAATTAATATAATACAGTTTATAATTATAATAATTTGTTTAATATAGACTTTGTGTTGCAGATATTGCAACATTTTTTTGTCTACAGCACAATATACATATTTATATATCGCCAATTTTCTTGTTGATATATAAATATGTAGATATATAAATATGTCTATATATATTTATATATATCTATATATATATATATATATATATATATATATATATATATATATATATATATATATATATATATATATATATATATATATATATATATATATATATATATATATATATATATATATATATATATAAATTATCATAAGTTGATTTTGTTTCTGATCATTGTCCCATTGAAATTTGCTGTAAATAATAAAAATCATAATGTTTTGGTCATTAATATATAACAGAGATTAAGTATTTGTTTGCCATGCATGATGAAAGGAATACATTTGATGTTCGTTTTACCTTTATAACTGAAGTTGTAAAGGTAAAAAATAAACAAATGTTCATGACATAAAGAAAGTTTGTGATGCTCAGATTTTTTCAAAAGTAAAAAAATAAGAAAGAGAATTTAAATAAAAACACTGACTTATAAATATGACCTTTTTGAATATAATTTTTAAAACTCTATTCCTGGTATTTTTATTTTTAATTTTTTTAATAAAAAAATTTTTAAAATGTAAAAATAAATTTTTTTTGATGTGGTGTGATTTTTTTTTATATAACTAATATCAGCTAGTTTAAAAATAAAAGGAGTGGGGAGGAGGGAGGAGTAGGGGAAGGGCGCTTATAATGGAAATGCTTTCTCTCTTATAACTACTTACAATGATTTAATAATTGTACAGATAGGTGAAAGAATATTTTTATATTGTTTTCAATAAAGTTTTCGCATATGCAAAATACCGCTCCCATACTTTATCCCTTGTGTTTCCCCGACAAATATTTAGCCATATCATGAAGTTAAAACTGTAAACATTTTGTTTTTACAACAAAATATTTATATTTTAGTTTTTAGAAAGATTAGAAGTTAGACACCAAATTTGTGCAACGAAACTTAATTTCCAGCCACGTTCAGAGATACTTGCATACGGACTATTATTCTGGAGATTTTTTTTTTTAGTTCTGCTATTAAAGTCAAATTATTTTATTTTTAATAATCTCTACTTCTAAAGTCCAATTATTTTGTTTAAATTAAAAACAAGTCAGAAACAAGTCATAACATCATTATTTAATTTCTTAATGTTTTTCTTTAATAAAATCTTTATATTGCACGCATTTCTATTTAAGAGAGCTATACAAGTTTTAGTAATGTTTATAAGTATTTTTTTTAGCTTGAGTTTTTTTATTATATTTTTTATTTATTTTTAAGTAAAAGAATTAAAATTATTCTTTTAAATTAAATTATTATACCTTATAATGACGGTTTGATACCGATATTTAGAAGAGAGAGAGAGAGAGAGAAAATAAAAATATTTTGAAAAAGAACTTAAAACCAGTAAAAAACATGATATCAGGGGTCGTCCATAAAGTACGTTCACCAAAAGTTTTGATATATGACTCCCTCCTCCCCTGTTGCCATGCGTACTTTTAAGTTCCCACCCCCTTAAAAAGTACGTACGTTTTTCAAACACCACCCCCCCTCCCTTTTTTTTTTTTCAATAAATTTTTTTTTTCCAATAAAAAAGTTTATTAAATAAAAAAAGGTGGAGGAGGTACCTTAGATGCTTTATACGACCCCAAAGCCCTTTGTTTGCGCGATTTTAAAACGTCTTCAAGTATATATACAAATATTAATTTTAATAAAGTTTAGTAACATTTTATAAATGTGTGTGCATGGGCTTGAGGTTAATGTGTAGGACATAGGCGGCAAAGACCGGAGTTCAATTCCTAAATATTCCAGGTTGTGCTTTTTTTTTTGTTTGAATAAAGAATTAAATAAAGATAGATCATACTTAAGAAGGACGTTTGTATCAGGCACCCTTCTTTAGTAAGTCCGTTAAAAACGAGTCTTACGCGAGATCAGTAATATTGAAAACAAAGACTAAAACCCAGAGCCGAGGAAAGACTAAAATTACCTCTTAATTTAAGGTGTTAGTGGGGTGGGGACAGCAAATTTTGTTGCTTTTTGCTAATTTAAGGAGCTTTTTAATTTGGCCGAACCTAGCGGTAAATTTTGAAGATTTTTGAGACCTTAATGACACGTTTTTTTAAGGGGAACTCTAACCCATTAACCACAGTACTGCTAAATCTGCTTTTTATCAACTAAAAAAATAGGTTGCCTGAAATATGCTTTACTCAGGGCCAGCATTTAAGATGTAGCATGTGCCCCTGCCCATACGTTAGGGCAATATGTAGTGAAACTTTCAACGTTACTATCTTAAACAAAATTTAAATTTATCGACAGATTTTACATTTTATGTTGTAAACTTTGTAATTAATAAAAGTTACGACCCTGCAAAATTTACACCCTCCTCCTTTAGGGGATCGAAAAATAACTTTTGTAATTTACAATATTTTTCTACAAATAATAAAATCTGTCGATAAATTTAAGTAGTAAAGTTGAAAATTTTACTACATTAAAGCCCTCTCGTATGGTTAGGGATTAGCATTTTAGAGCTCTTTGTTCCCAGGCCTCCGCCATTCCAATTTTTTTACAAGGCCTCATTATTTGGCATAGTTATAAACATACTTAAGTTTGGAGTTTGCACCATGTCTGAAGGTGTCCTATGTAGAACATCAAAAAAAATCCTGATAGCGTTTATGCATGTGTGTGCGTTGAGGGAAAATATACCCTCTACTCCCTATACCATACATCATTTTGTTGGCAAACTAGGAACTTTAGTCAGAGTTTTAACTTTTTATTGATTAGCTGGTTAATTGTGATAAATTAGAAAATCGAAGTACGTACTTTTGATACTTTTGAACCCTTTCCCCCTCCCCCTATTCGCTTTTTGAATACCCTCCCCCGTTCCCCTATGAGCGTACGTACTTATTGGACGACCCCTATGAACTATTCGTCGGTCGTAAAAAAAAAGGTTTAATTAATTTTTAAATAAAACTTTTCACAAAAAATTGAAAACTATAAAAAAAACATATATATTGATTTAAATATTTCTTTTAATATTTATTGAAATTTTATATTTTATAACGTTTCGATCGATTAAATAAAATTTAAAGACGGTTTAAAATAAAGTAAAAACGTGAGATGAAACATGAAATTTCGAATAAAAAGCTTCGAAGAAAAATTCTACTAAAACATCGAATTTTTTATATCCTTGGCGACGCATATCTCTTAAATAAACAATGGCGAAAACCTTGAAAAATTATTTTTTATCAACGTAAATTTGCGTAAAAAGTGTATAAAGAGTGCATATCTAATGTAAAAATAATTTTTATATTTATTATAAAATTAAGTTTTTTCAAAATTCAACCAAATCAAAAACTTATGACTTTATCTTAAATATAGTACGATACTAATTAAGATTACAACAAATGTTTAACAAATATTTATAAACAATATAATATAAAAAATTATACATTAATAACATAATAATTAAAAACTGAAAATATAAAAATATTAAAAAAAAAACAATAATAAATTATGTACCGTAATTTAAAAAGTATAATGTTATTAATAATAATAACAATAAAAAATAAATATAACGATAAAAAAATTTTAAAAATTTATATACCATAATAATAGTTATACTTAATAAATTAATAATTCAATAAGTTATATTATAATTATAACTATTAATTTATTTATTAAATATATTTGAAAACGAATTAATTTATGATATTATATGAATAAAAATTTAAACTTTTAAATAATAAATCTAACAAACTGGTTAAGTTAATTTGTATAATCAAAAACATAATTATTATAAATTATTACATTAAATATTTCATTATATATTTATAAATATTGTTTTTTTTTAATATATTCAAAATATTAAATGTTTTATCGTGTTGTAAAGTTTTTAATTCATCGAGGTTACGAAAATATTCTCCACGATAATTTATCTTAAACTCCTTGATATTCGAACAACGAATCCATTCATAAATTTCTTTAATAAAATCAATGTCGTTGTGAAGGTGAAGATATAATTCTTCACAAAGATTAATCCACGGAAGAAAATTCTTTTCAAAATTATTTTTTGTTATTAAATAACGCGAGATCCATATCCTCAAGCTTTTAATCTCATCTTTCGGTTTCCATCCTTCGAAATTAATTGGACGATCAAAGCTGACGTTGTGAACATTAGTTGAACATTGTATTAAAAGTTTTTTTTCTTCATTATTTAAAATATTTTTATGAACATGTAACGCCGATAAGTTTCTACCAGATTTTAAGTAATGATTTATAAAATAATTTTCGCAAGAAGTTAAGTAAGTTAAGTAAGAAGTTTTTCCATCGTAAATCGAAATACTCCACCGCTTCCGTTTATCTACAATTGATTTTATTTCATAAGTAAATGATGATTGACTTTCATAAAAACATTCAATCAATAAATGGTAATCTTTAATATCATCACTTTTACTTAGACGATCTAAAGTAAATATAATTATTATAAAAATAAACAAATAAGTTACTAAAATATTAAAATTATAATATATATATTATAATATTCTACATATGCACACATATAATTTTATTAATTTATATGAATTTAATGATTGAATAAAAAATCTTATGCTATTTTTTATTTTTATTAAATAGATTATATTTTACATAATAATATTATATACATAAATAATGTTATATTAAAATTATATATAAAAGTATTAAAATAGTGAAACTTTTAAATAAAATAATTCTTTAAAAAAATTATAAAAATATACACAATTTTTTAATTTCGTTCATATAAACATTTTATCACATTTTTAAAACGAAGTAATTTAAATATAAGTTATAAATTAAATATATTTAAAATGACATAACAAAAATTATTCATTTATGTAACTTAAATATACTTTCTTTTATTCATATATTCCAAGAAAATTTCGTCGTTCGGTTGTTTTAATAAAACATAAAACATTTTTTTAAACAAGTGAACGTTATTTAGAAATCAATTTTCAAAAAAAATTTTTGTAAAAGGAATATTTGTTCATTCGATTTCGACGTTGATTAAAAACTTTGACAAATTTATTTCTTTAAGGACGATTATTAGTGAATTCGTAATATAATGAATCTTTCAACATGTTAAGTGCAGGAAAAGGACAGAAAAAAAAGGTAGAAAAAATATTTCGCACTTTATTCCCATAATTAACTCGTTGAAAATATCCGCATTTTATCTGTCTTCCATATGATGTATTTTTATAAATTTTATAAGATAAAATATAATAATATGCCAGGGAGCATATTAAGGAGCATAGTTATAAGGGAGCCAGGTTGATTTCTTTTCAACATATCTATTTAATTTTTTACATCTACTTTCGTTCTACCTTTTTTTTGAAAAACTTACACTTTCATACTCAATTATCGTATTTCCAAGAGGAAACTCGTATTATATTTTCATACGTTGAAAAAAACGAAAACAAATTAACGAATACAAAACTTCAATTTCGTGAAAGCGATATTTTCAAGTTGCAATATTCTTATAAAAATTTTCATACTTAAATGGAGATGAAACAATATATAATCGTTCGTTTTTATAAAATATTTCAACATTTTCATATTAATCTAAAACTCTTTCCATTAACATATAACAAATAAATATATTAAAAGTTTGAAAATTATAAACACGTATTTATATGCTATGTTATATTAAAAAGAATAAGCTTAGAAATAGATACCAAAATATTATAAAAAATGTTATATTAAATTTTAAGGTTTATATAATTTAGTAATTTAATCTTGAATATTTATAATATAATTTAACTAATATATGCACAACAAAAAAAAATACTTATTATCATCAATCCTATACAAAAGACAGTCGTCGTACGTTATTGTTTTAGAAAAAAATAAATTTAGTTTTAAAACAAAAACATTTTTAATAAAAACAAATAAATGAATATAAAACCAAAGAATTTACTTGCGAATATATAATATTATATATAAGTTACTTACGAATTTTAGGAAGTTTTGTTACCCGTGTATGTTTTAATAAACAATGGTGACGCTATGAGTAAAACATTTTTAAGAAAAAAAAAAGCGTTATGTTCTACATACTTAAAACTCGACGATGGAACTTTAAAAAAATCTTTTTACATATTCGAACAAAATTTGAATCAACCGTTTAGTTTTATAGAATAATATCGTAACTATCGGAACCTTTTTTATGAAATATAAAGTCTAATAAATATTGAAAATGTCAATAATGTACCTCCAAAGTGTTTAAAAGTTAACAAAACATACACTAGTTACACATAAATAAGTTAACTGAACCAAATCTAATCTAATTAATGCTTTTCCAGGTCTCATAAATATTTTTTATGTTTTCTGCAAAGAATTTTTTGAAATATATTACTCAAGTTTTATTAGATTAATTATGGTATATTTATTTGTTCAGTTTTATTACATTAATTATAGTATATTTATTTACTTAGTTTTATTACATTAATTATGATATATTTTTTGCGTTTAAAGCAATTAGTTTAATTATATTTGAAATGAAAGTATTTAAGGCTTCACCATTATGTTTAGATCACGTTAAAAGCTTGATAACATGTCGAATAATAAATTATATAATTTCATTGGGGAACATAAGCTATTAATTTAATTGATGTGAAATAAATAATAAATTATATAATTTCGTTGGATAACATAAACTAATAATTTTATTGGTGTGAAATAAATAAAACGAAAATAAAAAATTAAAAAATAGACTTGGTTAATTTTATTTCGTCTGACGTCATTAACATAATATAAAAGCCACAAAAAATGTGTAAAAACGCGTTTTTTTAAAAACACAATTTACAGTTTGTAAATTATTATCAGTTACTTTAGTAATACCTATAAATGAAGCGAATATAAAGTTATATAATATAAATAATTTCATAAAAAATATCATATTATATAAAACGAAGACAAGCAAATATATATATGTAAAATTTGTATTTATTGTTTCTTGATGTTTCCTATTTAAAACAGTTTTAAACCGTAACCATTTTTTTTTATAAAATGCTTAAACAATCCTTTGAATAAATGTGAAATATTTACAATAATTAAAAACTCCATCACAATTGCTATTTTAAATAAAAGAGGCGCATTTATCAAATCGATATAAATTTCGAGTGAGTATTTTAAAAAGCTAATTATATAATTAAAAAATTTTAAAAAAAAAAAGTTTCTGAATTCTTTAAAAAAAGAAGAAGCATTTATATATTATTAATTTAATATGTTAATCATCATGCTCAAACTTTTTAAACGTCAAAACCAGGTACAGTTTTTACGCAACTTCCTCAATGGCTTTTTAGGTGTGTCAAACAGATAGGTGGATGGCATTATACCTTGTTAATCGTTTATTTTGTGAATATCTGGCATCTTTTTCTTTTATTTTTATTTCTTATGTTATCTTGGGATTGTTCATAAATTGGGATTGTTCTAAAACGGTGTAAAATATCGCTGAATTCTTTTGGTAACCCTTATTTTTTGAGCATCTTAAAATAAGTTAAGACATCACTAATTTATGAGAATATCTCTTAAAGAAAACATTTCTTCTAACAAAAGGTCGAGAAAATATAGTATTTTGTTAGAGTAATAGATTTTGTTTGACTAAAAAAATTCCGCTATATCTTTTGAACTTTCACGATTAAATAATCTCACACTATCATCCATTTTAGAGGCAAATAGGAGGAATTACTAAAAATTATATATAAAAAAAAATGAACAAAAAAAAATATTTAAAAATATAAATAAAAATGTTTTAATTATATGTACAAAAGGTTAGATTTATATCTAACCGTTAGTAATAAAGACTTTTTTAACCATTAACGCTCTAAGGTACAATGTTTCAATTTGATATTTTCATTTAAAAAAAAATCCATCCCCGTTGAATTGAACAATAAATAATATCAAATTATGTTAACAAATTTAAAAATGTATCAACCAGGTATAAGTTTTTTTATTATAATCAAACTTATAAAATGTAACATATACTGCCGCAAAATCAATTCATATGAAGTGATTTAAACATGTTTGATGATGTAGAACAATAACAGAAGGAAAAAAAAATAAAGCTACTAAAAAGCAGAACATTAAGTCATTACTCAAAAACTTGCACAAGAGAGAAATGATTGACGTGTATCATTTCGATCAAGCGCGCCCGACAGAAGGTTAAACTTTTGATGACTAACTCAAATCATGTAGTTAGTTTTAATAAATTTTATATTTTATTGTGACATAAATTTTGCTTTTATTGTGTGTCGACACAATCAGTTCCTTTTTAAAAAAATGTTATATTTTGTTTACTGCGACATTAAAAAATCCCAAACATCGAGATATTTATTGTAGGTATCGTATTAGCTTATACAGCTTTTACACTCCATGTAAAAGCGAGCCTGACGTTACGAGTTTAACAAAAAAATATTTTTGCTTAAAAAGCATAATAAATTAACTAACTTTATAATAATGTTTTTTTTTTATAAAAGCTTTAAACTTAAAAAAAAATTAAAAAACTTAATCTGTCTTTCCTTTTTCGATTGAGGATATATTACAAGAGCAGATGCACCTTGTTTCATTCTTTTTAACTTTTAACTTTGATAACAATCATTCAGACAAAAAATAATCTGGTAGTGCTATCAGTAAAACTATAGCTTTACTGATAGCCTTACATTTCTGTTTAAAAATATGATTTTGTCTGGTAAATTTGGTTTCTTGCATCTTCACTAAATTTAATTCGGATGAGAATTTATATCCCATCTAAATTCATGGTCCACAAATTGGTTCAGTGATAGTATCAAAAATACTATTCTTATCTAATAAAAGACCTCTTATATCTTAATTGACAAAAAATGCTTAACAAATCTCTTATTTCCTGAACGAAGCCATCTGTTTTGCATACTTATATTTTGAAACAAAACATTTTTGTTATATTTCTACAAAAGATTTTTTTGATTTTATAAACCAATATTCTGACAAATTTAAACAATCAGACAAATTTATTGGGAATAACTTATCTGAACTATGATCTATTTGTACTTTTGCAGTTGATGGTTTGTGATCAGATTTAAAACTTTTATTTAAGACACAAATTAAAAATCAAACTGAGATCTGTTTGAGGCACACACAAGTTGATTTAAAAACAAAAATAACTTTATAAAAGTATTAATCTCTGCTTAAGACAAATTACAAAAAAAACAAAAAACAAAAAAACAAATTGCTTTCACAAGGTCAAATTTTATAAATATAGAATCTTAATTGATTTCATCAAATTGAATTTTGGCACATAACAGATAAAAACCATATAAATTGTAGATGAACAAAAAATTGTTTCAAAAACCTAAAGCAAAAATAACTTTACTTAAAAACATCTAAACGAGCCTGTGTCTTGTGATTTGATAATCAGTATAACCAGTAAACAAATTGAAAAGTGAGAAACATTTTACACAATAAAAATTATTTATACAATCATTATATTAATATCACAACAACTATTATTATATTTCCATTATTAATACACAAAATAAATATATATAGAAACTAAATCTGTTCTCTACTTAGTTATAAAACATTTTAGCAACATTATTGATGTTAGAACAGTAACTTTGTTTTCTTTTTATTTTTATAACTAATATAATTTAAAACTCTCGTAGCTTAGTTAAACGGGGAGCTCCAAAACTGTGATCAATCTTATCAATTTTAAACTAAATCTCAAATCAAATTCAACCAAAAGCAGATTTGCTCTTCATTTGAAATTTTTATTTATTTATGGTTTAGTTTTATTAACTATTGTTATGAATGCCAATTTAAATTATTGCAGCACAGACATTATGAATGCACATTATTGCACCTTAGACATTATGAATGTACATTTTTGCAACATAGACATTATGAATGTACATTATTGCAACATAAGCAATGTAGATTCGAAACTTAGATAATAACTTTGGTTTCGCCTATATCATATCTATTCTTGTGGAAATAAATTTTGAATACTTTTTAAAAAACTATATTACAAAAAAAATTTAGATGGTTTTAACCCGAAAACTTGTAGTCTACTTGCATAATTACACAGTAAACACACAAATGTCTATTAAACGTCAAAACAACGTTTAGAAAAAACTTCAGATTTGGTCAATTATCCGTTTAGAATTAAATCCAGATTAACTTTTAAAGCAAACATCCATAAAACGTCTGCGCCCATTGATTTGTTGGGATTTAGGACGTAAGATTGTTGCAATAAGAACTTCCATGAATTAGAATGGCGCAATTGACACTTGTTTATTATTTATTTATAAGTCATTTTGCTTTCAGTTGTTGTAAGGAAGTGAATCTTGAAAACGCAAATGCAAAGTCTAATTTAATTATTAAGCCAATAAACAATAATTTTTTAACGTTTTCCATTACATTTTAATAATAAACCGTGTGACTTAAGCTGTTAGCCTTCTGACCAATGGCATATACTTTATTATAATATAATAAACATTTATTAAACCTCGATCAAACAGAATAACGACTTACACTAGTCAATATTGTAAACGTTTGATCGACATTTAATAAACGTATATATTAAAATATTTAAAGTGTAGATTTTAAATCTGTAAATATTTTAATTTAAATAAGGTCGATTAAAGGTTTACAATATTGACTAATGTAAGTCGATATTCTAAACGTTAGACCAACGCTTAGTAAACTTATATATAAAAAAGTTTGAAATACGCATTTCAAATCAAGCGTCGATTTTTAATCAATAATAGGTCGCTAAACATTTTATTCATTTTTCAACCAATTTCAACTAAATATTGACCAACTCTGAACCAATCTGTGTTTACTGGGTAAATTCACCTGACCACCATTTTAACCCTAATCAATGCAAGTTTGATTGTCTAGATAACCTAAGAACACCAAAAATATTTTGTTTTGGTTACAAAGAAGTACAAAAGAACTAATTTTCTGTCTGATCAATGAAAACAAAAATTTCCTTCATTTATTTTTTGATTTAAGAAGAACAATCTTAGGTAAGGGCAACTAATCAATTGCAAAGGTAAATATACAACATAATAAAAAATTTATATTATATTATAAGGAGAACCAAAATCTGGCTATTCTAGCGACGTATCATTTTGCAAATCTTTAAACGAATTAACGAAAAAAAGACATAAAATAAAAAATAAATTTTTGGCCAAGACCTGGCTTGTTTCATTTAGCAGGCAACGCTTAACTTATAAAAAAGGGAAACAAAACAGCCTACAAAAGGTAGTGCAGAGGGACTGACACACCTAGATTTATTCAAAAATGATTTGCCAAGAATGCTGAAAAAGAATGATGTGATATATTCAGAAACACAACAACTTAGAAAAGAAACTGAAACTATAGCAACAAAAACTGATAAAAAAACAACAGTTTTAAGCAAGAACTAGTAAATTCCTAACCTCCAAAGATGTTATTTAAAGGCTTAGACAAAAACATAAAGAAAAGAAAATAAAACAGAGAAAAATAAAACAGAACCTACATGATGATAACTTTCAGAAAAAATGAAAGTGTGGTAAAATAAAAAAAAGCCAAGATCACACAAACATACTCAGACAAAACAATAAAAGTAAAAAAAATCTAAGAATGATTTAAAAAATCTTAGTAATTTAATAAAATTAACTTTCCACTCGTTAGCAAATCACGCCAGCACCTAAAAGGTTGAAATATAAAAATAAAATTAACTTTCTACTTATTAGCAAAACACGCCAAACATCTAAAAGGTTGAAATGAGCTTTAAATTATGCATGGAAAAATATAACAATCATTTATCATATATATATATACATACATATATATATATATATATATATATATATATATATATATATATATATATATATATATATATATATATATATATATATATATATATATATATGTATATATATATATATGGACAAGCACACACACACACACACACACACACACACACACACACACATATATGTGCACATATATACATACTTTGATTTTAAAATCAAAAATGTAATATCACCATGGATTACAAACAGTCTATATAAATCTTTAAAGCTCAAACAAAAATTATAATTATATTACTTAAAACATAAAACAATTGAAAGTAAAATCCTAAACAAAAACTATGCATATAAATAACAAAGATTTAAGAGAGTAAAAAAAAAAACACTCTGACTTATTTAAAAAATACAAGTATGCACAATTTAAGGAAATTTACTGGTAACATAAAAACCAAGTAACCATTTAATTTTCTGTATGATCAAACAATTTATTTGGGTCCAAAATTGAATTACTATGATGCCAAAAGCATATATAAAAAAGCTAATGAGATACAATAAAAAAAAAAACAGGCTGTATATAAAGAGTAAAATGGTAAGGTTGCGCAAAAATAAATAAGCACCTAGAAAATCAATGCTAAAGAAGATAAAATATCAGATTTTGATTGCAAAAGAACTGCTATATTACCAAAAAATGTAAAAAAACATGAAGATTTTTATCTCGCCTTAAGAGAATTTGAAAAAAAAAATTTATAAAATATACAAAAAAATAATAACTACTTTAAAAAGGATCATAATTTATAAATAAATTTCATCAAATTGAATTTTGGTGTATAAAAAATAAAACCATATAATTTGAAGATGAACAAAAAATTATAAAAAAACCTAAAGTAAAAATAATATTACTTAAAAACATCTAAGAGAATCTGTGTCTTGTGATTTTAAAATCAGTATAACAAGTAAACAACTTGGAAATTGAGTAATAATTTACACAATAAAAATTATCTACACTATCATTATTATCACGAAAATATAAGAATAAATATAAAGTGAAATTTAATCTATTCTCTACTTAAATAGAAAATATTTTAGCAACATTATACACGTTAGACCAGTAACTTTGTTTTATTTTTTTCTTTATAACAAATATAATTTAAAAAGCTCTCTTGTATTTTAGTACACCGGAATGGGGAGCTCTTAAACTGTGCTAATGATAACAAAGAGATTTATTACTAAAAATATTCATAGTGTTCATTTTCATATACCCGTATACAACGCATTTAACATTGGCGACGAAGATAAATTTATTGCATTCCTTGATGGTTTAATTATTGGTGATTTTATTTTATGGTGTTTTATGGTTATTATTATGAGTAGTACAAATTGATTAGTGCACTAACGTGATGGCTTCTCATTTCGGAAATTTATCAGAATTCAACTCAGATGAGGATCGGGACAATTATGTCGAGAGACTAGATTTTTTCTTTATTGCTAACGACATTATTAATAAAGAGCAACAAAGAGCTATCCTTTTAAGTTCATGTGGATATGTGACATATAAGTTGTTCAAGTCTTTGGTAGCACCGGGAAAAACGAGCGATAGATCGTACACTGAGTTATGCAGGTTGATGAGCAACCACAAGAGTCCAACCCCAAATCCAATAGCCGAACGTTTCAAAATCAATTCAAGAAATAGAGACACTAGTGAATCAGTAGCAACATTTATTGCTGATCTCAGAGCTTTGACCACCCATTGTGCTTATGAAAATACACTGGATGAAATGCTACAAGACAGAATAGTGTGTGGGATTAACGGCTCTCGAATTCAGAAGAGACTACTAAGTGAAGGATCTAACCTTTCGTTACAAAAACATTAGACATTGTGCTAACCATGGAAGCAGCAGCAAATCAAGCAGCAATAATTTAATGCCATCAAAACGTTACCAGCCCAGCAGCAATCAATAAAGTTGAAATCAAATCAGAAAGACATTATGAGCGTGAATGTTTTCGTTGCGGAGGCAAACATAATCCAGAGACATGTTTTTTCAAAGATCAGGAGTGTTTTTTTTGCCACAACAAGAGACACACCACAAGGAAATGTCGTAAAAAGAAAAGGGTGTCTAAAAATACAACAACCCAACACAAGATAGACGAGATTAATGTAAATCAAGATGAAGAAGAGCTATATCGCATTCAAAACAAGTCGAGTAAAAGGAAACCAATCATGATTGACGTGGAAATTGAAGGTATTTGTATACAAATGGAACTCGACACTGGAGCATCTGTGTCAGTAATGAGTCTAGAAACATTTACGAGCTTGCAAAAGAAAGGACTCATGAGCAAGGAAGCTTATCCAACCAAATCTTTTTTGCGGACATTCACTGGGGAAGTAGTATCACCAGTGGGGAAAGTTGAGCTTTCGGTCAAAATAAATGGGCAGACTAATATGTTAACTTTAATAATCACTCCAGGTAAAAGACCTTCATTGATTGGCAGAAACTGGCTGAGAAAAATTCCCATTGTCATTCCCATTGGGCAAGTCATTCCCATTGGGCAGCTCCAATCGTTCCAGCCCTAAAAAAAGATGGCACCATTCGATTATGTGGAGACTATAAACAGACTGTAAATCAGGCAGCAATATGCGATTTTTATCATCTACCGAGGACAGAAGATTTATTTGCAACTTTGGCCGGCGGACAAAAATTCACAAAACTGGACTTAGCATTTGCCTATCAACAATTACTTCTTGATAAAAGTTCCTGTGAGTTGTTGACAGTCAACACTCATCGAGGTCTATTTGAACCTACACGATTACAGTTTGGGGTGCATTCAGCATCTGGAATTTTTCAACGAGAAATTGAGAAGCTAATTGGCCATTTACCAAAGTTCGAGTTGATGACATTTTAGTGTCAGGCCGGTCGGATGAGGAGCATTTAAAAAACGATGAAAGGGTTTTACATATTCTAGAAAATGCAGGACTAAAATTAAAGGAAAGTAAATGTGTATTCATGTCACCCGAAGTTGAATATCTAGGTTTTAAATTAACAAAGGATATAGTAAAAATACCTTTAAATTAAGAAATTTAAAGGTGTTTTTACTAAGATAGAACTCTAGCTCAACAACCAAAATTTATCAATATAAAAAGATAAGTTGGAAAAGTGTAATGCTCAATTAAAGGAAGCTCTTTCCTAGATAAGTTGCTTCTAAAAAGTCATATGTTTGCGGATCATAAGTCAACCAACAAGTTTAGAGCTTCTAGACACCAGAGACCAGGACAAAATAGAGATACAAAGAAATAATAATTTTTCTGTTTTTTTATTGACCAGTGATAGCCACTGGTCAATAAAATAAAAACTTTTTGTTATTCGCAAAAACTAATTATGTAAGTCAAAACTTGTTGAGTATAGTAATAAAAAAATCATTAAAATATTTAGAAACAATATATAAAAAAGTCAGATTAAAATTCTAAACTTCCTCATTTAAATTTATCTACTAATGATGCACGTTTGACAATGTTTTTTATTTTTGTTTAAGGAAAGACCATAATTTCATTTATTGTGATAACTTCAACTAAATTATTCAAGATAACTAAAAGAAAAAAATTGAGCCTTTACATTTGCACTTTTATAAATGAAGTAACCCCAGGTAAAATTATAATAAATTTTTATATTCGGAGTTTTTAAAACTACCAAGGAAACAGTAAAATTAAGTCAGTAACAACTAAAGGAGCGATTTGATATGGTCAAAGGTGTTCCAGTTTCATTACTGTCAAGTTACTCTCAGGTGCTTAATACAATGCGGGGTAGATGGGAATTTTTATCCAGATGTAATAAATGAGAAGACATAGGAAGGGAAGGAGGGGACAGAGGAAAGTAGTCTTAACTGACAGATGATTGGGAATTTATTTTTCTCCCATTAGGGAGTTCATAGTTTCTAATTTTCAAGACCTAAACTGACTCAAAAAACAGAAAAAAGTAACTAAATTATTTTGAAATTTAAGATAAAGTTTCTTTATTCATAATAAATAAAATTTAATAAATAGGAAGAAAGATCTTAATTAGCTCAGGGTGGTTGGAAAAACTTTCCAAAAATTATTAAACACTAACTTCTGTGTATTTAGCTCTTAGGAGTTTTTCCTTTTATTTTTCACATTTCCTGATATAAAAATAACAAACTTAATTTAATTAATTTAAATTATTCTATTGCATTAATTAATTTTGATTCTTTTGAATTATCATAATTAATTTCACCTCGTCGCTGTTACATCCCTAATCTCTGCAAGTTTGATTATGAAAAAAAATAAACATTAGTTTCTTTTGATAGCAAAGAAGTACAAATTTTGACTTAATTTTGTCAGCCTGAGCTTTCTCAGTTTTCTCAATATGTGAAATAAATAAATCAATCGCCTTTTTGCATATTAACCATATTAAAATAACATTTCACTTGAAATTAAGATGTATGATTTAAATAATAATTACAACTGTGTTGCAACGTTTTATGATTACAACTGATTTTATTCTAATTTTTACACTGCAAAAACATGTATGTTCATGAGAAAAGCTGCAAAGAAAAAAATATATATATAAAAAAGTTAATATTTGAAATTCAATACAGATTTTTTTTTCCATGTTGAATCATTTTCCCAAGGCTGAGTAGGCAACTATAGTCAAAGAGGCTACTATAATTGAAGTTACAACCCTCTCAGGGTTTATATTATATTTTATGTTGAGCAAGATATGGGAAAATTATGTAAAGGATTATAAGGAAAAATTTTCCGTACAATCATCAAAAACAAAAATTTGCTAAAAAAATTATAGAAAATATTTGTTGCTGTCTATACTTAACAAAACTATTAAAATTTTTCTCGTCTGTGGCAAAAAGGGTAATAAATGCAAATTTATTTGGGGCATAAATTATATTACTAAGATGCCATAAACTTATGAAAAGAATCCAGAAATGACATACAATAAAAGAAGTTAAAGCAGCCTGTTAATAAAAAGAAACAAGGCAAGTTGTGCAAAAAATAAGAAAGCACTGAGAAAATCAATGTTAAAGAAAATGAATTATCAGAGTTTGATAAAAAAAGACTGCAGTATTACCAAAAGATAGAGACTTATTTGTTGTTAAAATTAAGCAGTGTACAAAAAATGGCTGGCCTTGTGAAAGATCTGCAAAAAAGAAAAGACATGCTTAAACGGGAAGGAGACAGAATATAAGAAATGTATTCCATTTAAGCAAAAAATGAGATCATAACTGCAGAAGATTTAAGACTATGGTAAATAAAAGAAGAGATTTGTCTTCTTTTATTTACCTTTTTCAACCAAAACTGCTGAAAATCAAACTAAAAAAATCTTTATCTAAAAAAGATTTCATCAGCATTCAGCATTTTCAATGCTGAATGCTGCTGAAATTGTTGTTTATAAACTGATACCCTAGTCTCAGAGTAAAAACACCTTCAGTTTTATAGTTATACTTAGTCCCATTAAGAGCAACACAAAAAGTTGTAATAACTTCCTTGCAGTGTGTGTATTGTTATGTCTGCTCAGTTAAGAGACTATATTATATTATCAGGCCATATTACAATATTCTGCAAAACTATGGCTTTAAACATAAATGATAAGATATGTCTTCTAGGTACCAGATGTAGTCAAGAGATGTATTCAAGACCAATTAATTATTGCACAGACCAAAACATAACACTTTAATACCAATATCAAGACTTGGACATCATAAAATCAACCCGAGACCAAAAACAAGACTTTTTAGGAATTAGATTAAGACTCATAAATGTTCAACACAAGAAGGATTCACACCTGCTTGAATACTATAAGGTCGTTAGCTAATGTATTATTTTACCTTTTATACATTTTGGAAAAGTAACCCATTACTTTTACTTTTACTTATAAATTTAACAAAATAAAGTGAATCTTACTCTAATATTTTTCTTTATACTTTAACATTAGCTTTCGTAATAAAAAAAACTGGGAATGTCCTTTATTTCGTCCTTTTTAACTTTTATAAAGTATATGAAACATTTACAAAAAAGTAAAACATGGTGGTTGCCATTGTGGGTTTATAATCATGTATAAAAACAGTGTTTATTTTGTACAATTTAGCATAACATTATGATGGTATTTTACAAATGGTGCAAGTTCTATTTGTGAAGAAGTGAAATTTTGTACAATTTAGCATAACATTATGATGGTATTTTACAAATGGTGCAAGTTCTATTTGTGAAGAATGTGAAAAAAATACATATGCACACACTTTCTTCTGCAAATAAACTTAGAACGATGTGAGTTCAACCACACATCATTATTTAGATGTTTATCTTTAGCCTAATAACCTAGTGTTGCACATGAAACTATTTAAAATGCCAAATAAGATGAAAAAATACTGGGTAATTTATTAACAACGAGTAATATAATAAAAAAACCTAATAATTAAAGCCATTTTAAATTAAAAACCATTCTATTCTTTTTTTAGTGATGTTAAAATAATACTTTGCAGGAGCAAAAATAAGAAATGAAGAAAACAAATAGTTTTAACTAAAAAAAATTTTTTTTCGGAATTCATTTTTAATTTTGTGTTGATTTTGACAATAAGAACTGTAATATTTCTTTAAGAAACAATTATTGTTTAAACTCAACATTTTTTTTTAAATGTTAAAGTTATTGCTTGTTTATCAAATGTTATAGTTAATGCTTCTTTCTTAGGAGAAGCAATTATGAAATAAATTTTATTTTATTTTTTATGTTAGATAGCGAATAAAACCTATAAGAGAAAATTAGTGGCGAATCAATGTTGGTGTTAAAGTTGTCATATTGTAACAAATATAACGTTTATGGCTATTTTGGTTATTTATTTATATTTTTATTTTGAAAAACGTATAATACTAAGGCAAGGTATATTTTATACAAATTTTTTAAATTTGTCTTCTAGAAAAAAAAAATCCTCTAAATGTAGATAGGATATTTAGACCGGTATGTTTAAAATTAAAAATTGCTTCAAGTCCGCATTTTTATGGTTAAAGAAAATTTAAACCATAAAATATGTTTAAAGATTTAAATTCAGCATACAAAATAAACAATTATAGAAATAAAAACAATATATAAAAAAAATTATAGAAACAAAAACAAAATAAGTAAAAACAAATTTAAATAAAATTTGTGAACAATCTTTTAAAACTGATAATGACTTTATTTGAGAAAAATTAATATTTCCGAGTTATTTCTTCAAAATGCTATTACAAAAATAAACGCTAGTTCATATAAACGTAGTTTAAAATAATTTTTGCTCTCTAAAGGTTTTCGATGAAGGTTTTTTTTTCCATAGGGAGAAAAAATTTAAATTTCATGTCGAAGGGGTTTTAAAAGTGATTTTATGCTAAGAAAAGAATTTAAGTTGTTAAAGGTCTCATAAAAGTGAACTCAAGACATAAATTTATCTTGTGAACAATTTTTATAAAATATTTATATGTACTAAATTAAAAACAAAATATTTTAATAAAGACTCTACAATTATTTATAATATTTTATTAATGATATTAAAAAAGATATTTTGTCCACAAAAAACATATTTTCATATAAGTAAATATATGAAATAATATTTGAAGGGTTAAATTAATTAATTAAAGGTTAAATTAATTTTGAAGGATTTATATACATATATAAGATTTGTGCAAACAGTTAGGTAATTTTTAAATAACATTTTGTTCGTTGAAGAATCTTTTAAATAACCCTAAATTAAAAAAATAACTCCCCCTCCTCTAAAAAAATTGAATAAATAATTAATAAATGTCCTATCTAAAAATGACCGAAACCACATCACTACCTACAGCATTTATAAAGCAAGCAACGGTCACACAAATAATTATTTTTTGTCAGTTTAGATAAAGTATATATCTTTAAATTTTTTTTTGAAAACTTGCCTATCTTTCTAAATTATATCAAATATAAAATAATACTTTATACCATTCAATAAATTGTAAAAATAAAAATAAAGTCAAAAGCTTTATATCAGGGCTTCCCAACCTTTTTGTACTCTAGAGCACACTCTAAAACATTGGTAGGGTTACGGGCACTAGCTATATTTGATCGGGACGGTACGAGCATGTAGCTACTTCAGGTTTTTTGCGTGTACAAAAAGTGATGTGCGAATAGCAACCCCGTTCCAGGCTAGAGTCTGGCTCGCTACTAGTAGCGATAAGTACTGACAGCAAAGGAAGCACTTATACATACAATACCGCAAACATATAAATGTATTAAATAAACTTAGGCACTCAAAAAAAAAAATTCTAACAAATAAAAAAAAAAATATAACATTTTAATTATTATTTACGAAAAAAAATTTTCATTGTCGAATAGTGGCTGGCACAAATCATTCCGCAGGCATCATGGTGCCCAGGACAACAGGGTTGGGAACACCTGCTCTATATTATTTACATCTTTATGAACAATTGAATGGCTATCTAAAGTAGGCTCACAAAAATGCAATAAAATATTTTAAACTTACCTAAAATAGGAAACAAAAGTGATGACTCTTTATTGGATTTTTTTGAAGGATCCAGGTTAACAAGAAACTTTAATAAACTGTTTGGGTTTTTATTAGTTAATCCACAAACCATTGATAAGCAACTCTTCAGCTTCTTATTGGCCATAATGTAATCACCACTTAAACAATTATATGCATATACAGATGCACAAAACTCCATTATTGTCAAGTGTGCAAACTGATAATAACAACCGAGATCTGTTTCAAACCTTTCTATAAATCCAAAAAAAATACCTTCATTTCTGTCAAAGTCATTAATAAAACCTTGTATTTCATCTTTGGAAAAAATTATTTTATTGTTAACAAACATGTTATATGCAATTTTACAAATATTTAAAATATATTTTTTATTAGAACTGTCTTCCATTATCTCATATACAAATTTATTGTTCTTAATGATGTGTTTTCGTAAAAAGTATAAAAAAAGACTTGTATACAAATCAGTCATTGTCAAAAACGAATTTTCATTATTTTTTTTCGAATCACTAATAATTTTACACATAGAAGATAAATAAAATGGAACAGATGCCATGGCTTTTGCAATCGGAGACTCCTTTAAAGTTGTTTTTACAACTTCTTTTTTTTCTTCTATAACATGATTTTCTACATAATTATTTATTCCATTTTCATTAAAGCCCATTATTTGAATGGTAAACTTATCGCTATGTTCTGCAGATATACTTTGGTATTGATCTATTGCATAAACTCTACCAGCAATTACATGTTTATATTTTTGAATTTCTGCTAAAGCATTAACAATCGGATAGTTACAAGTCAAACTTGGATTTAGTAATTCATTAAAATATTTAAACTCATCTAATCCATCAATTATAAACAGTGCAGTATGATTACTAATGTTAAATTCATTTGCAATACCTTTGTAGAAAATATTAAGTAATTCATTAATATTAGAAATATTTGGATATTGGTTAATTCTCCTGCATTCCAAATAAAAAACAAGTTTAATATTTTTCCAAATAAAACCATTTGACCAATCAAGCAAACATTTTCTAAGAAACCATGTTTTCCCAATACCAGCTATTCCAGATATTAATATTACTGATTTTTCTTTTGTAAATATTTCACTATATGGAATTGGTGTATAACACATTTGCTTTTCAAGAAATTTCTTTAGTTCAACACTAAAAACTGCATCCAATTGAGCATTTACTGCATCAACAATACATAGATCAACAAATTTTTGTATCAGATCAACATTTACAGGTGCTTTAAATAGTGGTTGAAGTTCACAAATTTTCCCATAATTCTGAATGTAAAACTTTTTTAGTTCAGCAGACACCCTTGACAAATCTAAATAAAACAAAACAATTTTTAATAAAATCATTATCAAGATTTTGCTAATGTTCATGATCATGACAATGCTGATCATTATTGCTATTATTTCATACAAACATAAAATTATTATCATAATAAATTTTATATTATATAACTTTCTATAAATTTAATGAATTTAAGTAATTTTTTGTAAATTTTTATTGACTTTAGATTGAAATCATTTTTAACACACTTTTTATTTAGAGTTAATGTTATTATATTTGATACACTTTTTATTTGTAACTATGTCTATATATAAACTTTTTTATTTGTTATTATGTTGACAAATTTATCACTACTAACCAATTTTTTTTTTACTAAAATTTATTGAAGATATGAATTCTAAAAAAACCTTAACAAAGACTATTGCACAAATTTTTACTTTTCACAGCAGCCTCAATTGTCAAGTTTCATGTTTTGCACAGCGGCCTCACTTGTCAAGTCTCATGTTTTGCAAAGCAGCCTCACTTGTCAAGTTTCATGTTTTGCACGGCAGCCTCACTTGGAAAGTTTCATGTTTTAAAGTTAAATTAGGAGGGTTATAACCACAATAATAATAATTAAAAGATTTTTAAAAAATTGCTTCCTCTACTGTATTGGTCTTCTTGGTCGTGCAGAGGTGAATAACATTAAAAAACAAATATGAAAAACATATAAACAAAAAAGGCTAGATAAAGTTAAACAACTTTTTCTGAAATTTTAATTTACTTTTTTTAAATTTTAAACTTTTCAAAAAATTTAACACTATTAAATCTAATAAAGTACTAAAACATCTCAACATAAAAAAATCTGGTAAAATAAAATATTAAGTATATGTATAGCAAATATTTTATATTGAATATTTTGAATTAAATTAATTTTTATGATTTTTATTGGTATTTATAAGAGTTGAAGTTAAACAAAAGTTTATTTTGAGTTAATGTTATATTTGATAAACTTTTTTATCTGTTATTATGTCTTACTTAAGCATATAGTTGTTAGTTCAAACACAAACTTTTTAATTATATAACTGATTAAAGTTATTACTTATAAAATCCTTTCTTTTACTGAAATTTCTTTTAATAACTGATTAAAGTTATTACTTATAAAATCCTTTCTTTTACTGAAATTTCTTTTAAAGTATAGAAATTCTTACTAAAAATTAAATTAAGCCATATAAAGCTCATTTTTATAAGAAAAAAAAGATAAATAACAACTTTAAAAACTTTAACATCAAACTATCAATGTTTATCAAAAGATACATAGGAGTTTTTAACATGGTTCACCGGAGGTTATCATAAAGTTCATAGGAGCTTATCATAGGGATCATAGGAGATTATCATAAGGATCATAAGAGGTTATCATAAGTTTAATAAGAGGTTATTATAAAAGTTCTCTGACATCAAAAACATTAAATTACAATGAAAGGCAGAATGTGAGATTTCTTTTTCTTCAAAAACATATTATAGTCAAGTCACAATAATTGTAATGAAGTTTAAGATCATCATTATTATTGTTATTACACAATAAGTACCTTAGTTAATAAAAACCTAAAAAGAGAGTCCAGAATAGAAGTTCAAGAAAGAAATAAAAACAAGAAGTTCAAGAAAGCAGTAACAAAAGACTTAAAGTACAGTAAACTGCAAATTTTATGAGTTAGAAAAACATCAAAACAAGTAAAAATACCAAATGATGTCCAAGGAAAAAATTCAATATTTGAAGAAAAATACTAGATAATCAATAGTTTAAGAATATGAAGGAACTGTCACAGCTAAAGGAATGGGGAGTATCAAGAGTTATATTTGATAGCAGTATTAATAGAAGTGAAAAAGAAATGCCATCTGCCAACAAAGAGACAGGCTTAAGCTTGGCAATTAGAGAAGAACGAACCCAAATATGACAACCCAAATACGACAACCCAAATATGACAACATTAGAAACAAGAGACAACCCGACCCAAATATGACAAAATTAGCAATCAGAGAAGAACCAACCCAAGTATGAAAAATTACATGGCTCAAATATGACCCAAATACCTATTTACCTGTACCTCTTTCTTTTTTCTATGGCTGCTGCTCAAACAAGCTATTATCATTTGTTCTATCAGCTGAAACTCAATCTTTTGTGACTCATAATTCAACTAGTTTGCACCTTTTTTTTACTGTAATTGTTCTTTTAAGTTAAAAAACCTTTTATTTTCAAAAAAACTTATCTAATTCTTTTTCCTCATTATTCCACATGAACAAATATGACAACATCATTCCATATGAACAAGAGAGGAATTAGAGATTTATAGAGGAAGAGAATTGAATCAAAAGTAAAAAATGGCAACCATGATAATAAGAGGCAATTAAGCAGGTGATAACTTTGCAATATATTGTATATATGATTTCCTTTAAAAGTCAGTAGTGAATAATAGTTCAATAACTTGAAAAACTTTCCCAGATAAACCATTTGAAGCAAGATTAATGAGTAGATTGGTGCCTAATGCACAATATAACTATTCTATAGAGTTAGATATTTTAATTTTGTTAACTAATGATTTAGGACTTTGTAATAATAATGGTAGGAAGACTAATAATTAGAAACCTTGCTACGGCTAACTTTTGCAAGTACATGTTAGGCAGATTTAACAACTGAGCATGTTAGGTAGATTTAACAACTGAGCATGTTAGGTGGATTTAATAACTGAATATATTATCTGTAGTAACTTAACTAATCATTTTTTTTTTTTAATATTGTTCACCTCACCAAGGCCAAGAGGATCACTACAATCAAGGAGAATATAATATTGTAGTGACAATCCTCTCTTAACTCTTTAACTCCAAAATACAAATCTTGACAAATAAGGCCGCCGCGCAAGGACACAAATGAAGCATGGTACTACCAGGAAAATGGGGGGATCAAACTCAGAACTTCTTGCAGTTTATAGGTAAATTATATATTATAAAAAACATATATTTGAGTTTTAGAAAAAAAAATTCTGTTTCACAAAAGGACTATTGTTCAACTTCTCACAATGGTTATGATATCTTACAAAAAGATTCCAATAGAAAATTTTCTTACTTAAGTTATTTATGTCGAACAATGCTTGAAAATTTTGTTAGGTGCAGATGATACACGTACTGATTGTGTTTGTTCTTATCACCAAAATGTCATATTCCTAGTGGATGTCGTAAATAAGATAAAACATATAAGGATCTAAATTCAAAAACTAGTTGTTCAGTAAAAATCAAAGAGTGCACGCTTGCACAGTGTCATGATTTTACTGGTAAAAAAATGCTTACCTCGTGATTTTTTTTACCATTAAAGTTAAACCACAATGCATTAGCATCCGTATGCAAATAAATCAAAAAAATTTGTGAAGTAGTTGAGTAATTATCGACTCAAGGATGCTAAATTTCATCCAGTTCAACCAATATGTTCAGTAAATTTGTAGAATTCCATTATGCATCCTCACCGATGTATCAATGTGTCAACGTTTATTTGCAGATTGAAAACTTTGAATATTATAAAAATAAAAAATGCCTGCTCAGTTAGCATCTTCACTTGTTCTTTTAAAGCACTTAATATCTGGAGATTCTGGGTAATATTAATGATAGCTCCTAGTTTTAAAAACTGTTCTATTTATCTAAAAACGTGTTTTTAAAGTGGTGTGCAATTCTTCAGTAAATCTTTTTTAATCTTGAAAAAAATAGTTTCTTTAATATTGTTTATACAGTATTCAAACATTTTATTACTAATTATGATTTTGAGATTTGAGAACTACAAAATACAATCAATATTTAACTTTATTGACATAAAAAGTGTGGAAATACAATTGCAACATGAAGCACAACAAGAAAGGTACAATATTGCAGTATTTCTGGTACTTGTAGGTTTTATCAGTTTATATTGAAGGCAAAAGGGTTGGGGCAAATATGTGTTGTGCAGACACTAACTACACAATAATCCACATCTTAAAAAGAAACAATATATATTTCAACCTGATGCAGTCAGTTTAGGAAGTTATGTAGTCAATGACGATAAGTGGTGGGTCAACATCATAATCTGAAATCAACCTAGAGGAAGTTGATTTTGTAGTTAAGCTTCTCCACCAAAAATTCCATTAACATATTTTAAGTGGCTTCATAGAGAAAATGAATGTTTTATTCTCAACATATTGAAAAAGTTATATGCTCCAGAGCTTGCTCTATTTCTGGTAGGAACTTTTAATTTGAAAAAGTTGAAATGAAAGAAGGGCAAGAAAAATAGTAAAAATATAGTAAACTATTGGAGATGCAATCAAAATAATTTGTCGCTTCAATACCATCTTTTATATCAGGTAAATTTTAAAATTACAGTTAATTTACTTTTATTGTATTTGCAAATGTTTCGTTATTAATGTCTTAAAAAAGTGATTATATTTGAAATTATAGTTTGTTATTAATGTCTTAAAAAAGTGATATATTTGAAATTATAGTTCTTTATGTTACTGTTATTTTTTCAGTTAGATCTTTGGTGACATGTAGGCTTTTAAGTAACTAAAAATATTAATATTGAAAAGAAAAAAATTAAAATATTGGGCACTGGAAGTGGGTAATATAAACTTGTTATTTTAATAACTTTTATGAATGTCCCTTTCTTATTTCAGCATTTCAATTACATTTATTAAACACTCCATGAAAAAAGTTACAAATGTTAATTTTCATATTTTTGCCATTGTTATTTTTTAGTTTCTTAAGATCAACGTTTTTTCAAAATGTCATAAAAACCGGGTCATTATAAAAAACCAGGTCAATCTAAAAATTGGTAATCTTGATAACTGCTGGTTTTTACCTAAAATTTTGTGTGCAATGTTTTTTTATAAATAGCAACCATCTATCAAAACCTGAAAATACATGGTTAACATGTATATAACAAACTGCAGATGATTTTTTTTTTTAAATTTGATTTATTTGCATTTATAGTTTTATTTAAAAAAAATAAGAAAAAGTGTTATTTAATAATAAAAATAAAGTTATATACATTTTTGTTTTGCATTTTTTTAAAAGAAAACTAGAATCTCAGGTACAGTTCTTATATATAAACTTGTTTGCATTTCACAATAAATATATTCACTTTATACAAACTATAAGTTTAATTAAGGATTTTTTCTTTACAAATCTTCAAATAGTTAATTTAAAAATATTTTTTACCTAACTTAAAATTAATATAAAAATAATAATGATAAAGAAAGATGTTTAATAGGAATTATCAATAAAGAAAATATTATAAAAAAGAAAAGATATCTATATTGTATAATTAAATTGATGAATTTTAAGGATGATGGACCAAGAGAACTGACTTGCAGCTAGATTTATAAAGATGAAGATAATGAACTTCTTAAATCTCAATTCTTTTTTGACAGCTACGAACATAAGTTCTGTCAAAACTGTGAATAGTCACTTAAGAGTTGCTCTCGGTAAAAAGAAACCATTACATGTTCAAAAACAGTAAAGCTAGATATTTCGAGGACTTTAAATTAAGATGAGTTAACCCAAGAAGATTCCTTCAATAAACTATTTAAGAAAGTTAAATGTAAAGCAAATGATATTGATACTTAACTTATAGTTAAACTTATAGAAAATATGTTTAAAAAAACTTTCAAATTGAAAAAGAAAATTTAATCACTACTGGTTCATTTGTTAGACCAATACCAAATACATAGAAATAATAATTTAGTGATACTAATTATATCACATAAACTAAGGTATTTTATCTTTCGCTGAAAAAAAAAAGAAAAGGAAATATCTCATATGTACTTCTGTGCATTTACTGTATGCTAAGTTTAAAACCAGTTATCCTGATATAAAGACTTGTTTTTCTAACTTTTGCAAAAGTCGTCCAAAATGGTGCATTATAGTTTGAGCATCTGGTTAGTGATTAGAACAGTTGAATTATCAAAGGTTTATCATGAACTTGTTGATTTTTTTGTATTAGGGCTTACAAAAATCAAATGTTACATTGTTGGCCTTTGTGCCCAGAAGATTCTATATTTAGACATCTTGAAATAGAATTCTACTCTCAAGAAGATATTGATGAAGATCATGGTTAGTGTATAGATTACAAACAATGGAAGACAATAGACCGATCTGAGCCAGTAAGTCTTATAGAAATCATAAAACTTATTTAATACCTTCATAAATAAGTTACAAAAACTTACAGCTCATGTTTACCCAGCAAAACATTCTTACATGGCTGATTTTTTATAGAAATTAAAAAATGAGTTAGGTAGTACTGAGGTCATTGTCCTTTGTGTTTTTTCAGATAATTATAAATTTGTTGTACAAAATTTTCACTGGAACAAAATTCAGGCAACATTGCATCCTACAATAGTTTATTATAAAGTGGTTAATGTATTCAAATGTGATTCAATCTGTTTTATTTCAAATGATTTATTGCATGATGTAGATATGATACATTATGCGATGAAGTTTAGAATCGAACATATTAAAAGCAATACTTTGCATCAAATAGAAGCTATTCATTACTTTTCAGATGGGTGTGCTGGCCAGTACAAAATTGCGGACACTTAAATATATGCCACCATGAGCAAGATTTTGCTATGAAATGTACATGGTATTTCTTTGCAACAAGTCATAGTAAATCCTCCTATGATAGTTTTGGTGGGACTGTTATAAGACTAACTTCAATAGCTAGCCTTCATTGAGTAACAAAAAATCATACTTACAGCATCTGGAATGTTTTTTTTTACCAAAATAAAATCATAGGAATTAGTTTTTGATACGTATCTAAGGAGTCAAACATGATAACAAACATTGAATTTTTTCAAAAATTGTCAACAAAAACGTTAGCACCCACAACTATCACAATTTCATTCCAAAAGGTAACACAAAAATTGGAACTAAAGTTGTTTCTTAACAAAGTAAGTATTCAATTGTTTTTAATTTTCAAACTGATGAGATTATTAAAGATTACTTGCCTAATATGAGCATTAAAAAGTTTGCATGTTTGATTTATAATAAGAACCCATGGATTTGACTAGTAGAGGATATTGATGTTGAAATAAAAGATTCTTAAGTTAGATTCATGCATCCATTTTACCCTACTAGGTGATATTTTTGGCCTTCAAGAGACGGTGTGGGCTGAATTCCATCAACAAATTTATTCTTAATGATAATTATATCTTATTTTATGTCTGATTGCAGTCTGGAAATATTATAAAAATACATATTTAACTGTCTTTATGCTTTTATACTTATATAAAACATAATATGATATATATATATATATATACATATATATATATATATACATATATATATATATATATATATATATATATATATATATATATATATATATATATATATATTTATATATAGATATATATATATAGATATATATAGATAAATATATATATATATATATATATATATATATATATATATATATATATATATATATGTATATAAATATATATATATATATATATATATATATATATATATATATATATATATATATATATATATATATATATATATATATACAGTCTTGGCCATAAGTTTGGAACCGATGAATTTTTTTCTCATAGAAACGTTTCTATGACGCGTACGGCATTTAACTGCTGCAGCATCGTGTTTATGCAGCATCAGTTGCATAGTTAAATGCCTTCGCGACTTCTTAATCGTTGCAAAACGTGAATTGTGTAACTTTACACCGCAGCAGAGCATTGTGAACAATATGACCCTCATTAAGCTGCATTATACACTGTTCAATGCCTAAACTATCGTTCCCTTGAACTAATGTTTACCTGAACTAATATTCGGTTGAACTAATGTTGAAATATACTTACTTATATTAACAAACTATACATTATAGTTTAATCAATTAATTAGCTGATTTACATATATATTAACTGCATATCAGTGCGAAAGGTAAGGCTTAACTTCTTATAAGTATAAAATTAATTAATTTATCCTTTTATTGTTATATAAGAAGTAAAAATATGCAAATAAATCGCTTTATTTGTATAAATGTTTGCAAATTATCATTCAATAATATATACTATTCATAAAAATAGATCTATTAATTTATAATTATTTATATTATTAGCAGTAAGTATTCTACATTAACATGTACAGTGCGTAAAATGACTAGAAGTATTGAATTGTCGAAGGAGAAAAGGGCACAGATGATGATCCTACACCAGCAGAATTATTCTCACAGTAAAATAGCCGGTATACTGCACATATCTAAGTCTGCTGTCACCAAAGGCATTGCAAGAGCAAAGCAGTTGGGCACTCTGGAATCCAGAAAGAGGTCTGGACGACCTCGCATAACTTCTGCCACAACGGATCGGGTGATACATCGGCTTGCTGCTGCAAATCCAACATGATCATCTCTCCAGATAGCAGTAAATTCATCACTTCCTGCCAGTACAAGAACAATCAGAAGACACCTTTTGAAGGAATTCAAGCTGCCATCATGTCGTCCAGCAAAGAAAGCCATGTTAAGTAAAAAGAATATCCGTGACCGCTTGACATTCTGTCGCAAGTACAAAGACTGGACTGCACAAGACTGGAAAAAAACTATGTTTTCAGATGAGTCAACTTTTTCTCAGTTTGCCTCATATATCAGACATGTCAGGAGACCTGCAAAACAAAGATACAACATCAGGTATGTTGTGCCCACTGTGAAGCAGGCGCCTACCGTTATGGTGTGGGCAAGTTTCTCGGCATCAGGTCGAGGTGGCATATGGTTCATGCCAAAGAATACAACCATCAATGCTCAAGTTTACCTTGGGATATTAAAGGAAAAGTTGAACACTCACATGAACATTCTGAAATGTAAGGTATTTCAGCATGATGGTGCACCCTGCCACAGAGCAGCAGTTGTAACCAACTGGCTAAGACAGAAACATATCGAAGTCTTGGGTCCATGGCCTGGCTCAAGTCCTGACCTAAACCCAATAGAAAACATGTGGACAATGATTAAGCAGAAGGTTGCTGCCACAAATCCAACGTCAGAGAAGTCTCTGATTGATGCCATCAAGCGTGTATGGACAACTGCCATAACCCCAGAATACTGCGCGAAATTGTCTGATTCAATGCCAGCGAGAATACCAGCAGTACTGGGTGCCAAAGGACATTATTCAAAATACTGATACCATTTTTTACATGACAGAATATTTACTTGTATATAATATTTAAAATAAAAATGATTTCAAAAGTTTTTGTTGATATTTTGGGTATAAAAAGTGTAATTATATCAAAAAACCTAATCGGTTCCAAACTTATGGCCAAGACTGTATATATATATATATATATATATATACATATGAAATGTTATATGAAACATAAAACACATTTATAGTATAAAAATCATAAAATACATACAAAAATAGTTTAAACTTTTTATATTTTTCACCACTGCAATTGGTTGCATACTTGTTAGGATATTAAAATATAGAACGTGAATAAGTTTTTTTTAATAAAGTTTATCAGTTTTATTTATTAAGTTATTTATAAGTTTAAATTAATGCAAAACTTTATTATTGGATTGGACAAGTGGAGGATATTGATGTTGAAATTAAAGACTCTCAAGATGGATTCATGCTTCCATTTTAACCTACAAGGTGATATTTTTGGCCTTTAAGAGGTTGTGTGTCCTGAATTCCATCAACAAACTTATTCTTAATGATTAATATTCCAACAACTGTCACAGGAAGACAATACAACCAGTGAAATTGATCACTAAAGCATTAATAAAAACTGGGCAAACTTTAAACCAGAGAACTAACTTTTTACAAAACTGTTAAAGATTGTTAGTTCTTATTGCTTTATTTTAATCTTTTTTATTACAATTTAATTATCCATGGTTTATATAGAATTTCAACATCTTTGGGGTTTAGAAATATAAAACTTTAAATGCAAATAAATTTAAAGTTTATGATTTAAAAAAGATTACCCCTGAAGTTTTTTTGTTTTATGGCATTTGTCATAGAACATTAGAAGAAAATTTCATAATCATATCTTTCAGGCATTTCTTGATAAACATTTTTTGTACAGGGCATCAAAAAACTTACAAAATCTTTACATTTTTTAAACTAAATTTTTATATATGCTTCATTTTCAAGTTTTTCTTCTAAAATAATGTCACAAATAGAAAATCCTTCATTTAACATAAAGTTTGTATAAAGTGAAGATCTTTAATGTGAAATGCAAACAAGTTTATATATAAGAACTGTACCTGAGATTCTAATATTCTTTTAAAAAAAAGCAAAAAAATATAATTTATATTACTATATTTTCATTATTAAATAACACTTTTTCTGAGTTTTTTTTATAAAACTATCAATGCAATTAAATCAGATTAAAAAAAAAACATCTGCAGTTTTTTTTGTAATAAGGAGTTTGTTATATATAGAACTAGAGAAAAATATTTCCGAAACATATCTTATAGGCATCTCAAAATATACTTTTTTTTGTATGGGGCGTCAAAAAACTTTTAAAAAGTGTTACACCATTTTGTAATTTAATTTTCATAGAGAAGCTTTCATATTTTAGCGTTTTAGGTAAATTTTTTAAATAATTCTCCCTTAAAAATAGTTAGGTACAAATTTTAAACACTATTGATCAAGTATTTCATAAGTTAAAGCTAATTGTGTTATGCGATTAGCTTAAAAAGTAAACAGCGCTGAAAAAATTAATCAAAAAGAGATTGGGACTGAGTGTCTATATCTCTGAGACTGTAAGGAGTCACTAAAATTTGGAGTGAAGTTTTCTTTCATTAATTGTATTCTAAAAATCATCAAAATCTGAGATAGCCTTAAAAATTTTTTTAAGGTTGGTTTGACACAGAATGACCCAGGTATGAAATTAAAAAATTCAGAAAACAAGTAGAGTTAAAACAATGCAGAATACCACCAGAGCAAAACAAATATAAATGAAACTGCACACAACAAATTTGGCAAAAAGAAAATAGCATTGTGAAACTATAAAAAACCTAATAATTTATCAAAACCATTCAATTTTATCCTTGTTTTTCAAAATTTTATTTAAAACATTGAAAGTATCTGCAAAAATGCTAAGAGCTTACAGAAAAATATGGTCAGTCAGCTGAGGCTCGCTAAGATTGCTAGATGTTTGTCTTTTACGTAGAAGAATATAATGACAAACTTATAAAAATTTTGGTACTTTTACTTTTGTAAAAGCCTGATGTCTAACAACCCTAGCCAAGTCCGTTAAAACGAGCTTTTCACGACTCTAACAGGCCAATTTATAGGTGTGTATATATAACCCAACCCAAACCCTAACAAAGTATGTTTTAAAGGGATGCCCAAGTCCCGAAACGAGTTGTATTCTTATCATAGATAAACATTAGAAAATAAGTTAAAAGCTTATTGATCTTTCCAAAACAAATTATTGAATGTGATATTAACTAAAAAAACCTCTTAAATTTTTTGAGCCATTTTGTTTCTCACAAAGGAAAGCTCCAGCTCTTTGACTGTTTTTGTTTTTTACATTTGGTCTGATTAATGTGCTTATATTTGACCTCAATGAAATAAGTTTCTTTCAAAAAACTTTAAGCAAGTTTAAAATGAGCTTATCTTTTTTGGGGTAAAACAAAAGTATAAGGTTTAAGGTTTTAATAACAATTTTATATTTCGCTCACCGCAGAGTTTAAAAAACTCTTCAGTGAGCAAAAACATTAATTATCAAAGCCAAATGTTTTCTTAACTAAAATATTTATGCAGATTTGAGAGCCTAAAATTAGGCTTTCAACCAGAATAATAATGGCAAAACAACAAATCCTTTTATAAATAGTTTATTCAATAATTTGTTTTGGAAAGATTTTTTTTTTAACATCTTTGCTACCAACAAGGCTGCAATCAACCACTATTAGAATTGGAAAACACTGTAAGAGAAAAGATGAATATTATAGAGCAAGATAACGATTGCCAGAAAACTTAAAAGATCGCAAATAGTATGAATCAGGAAAAAAAGATGAAGGATGCGAATTCCAAAGAACAGATGTCGAGGAGTAAAACTAGAGGAACAAAAATTTTTGGAGATTTTAGGAACAGTCACAGAAAAAGGATGAAATTTGATTGAATGACGAGTAATACGAGAATGAATTTAATAGATGGCACAAGAGACGCCAGGTCTTTAGAGCAGTGCCCGTTATAGCATTTGTAGAAAAAAATAAAAAAAGCAACATTACGACAATGTGATAATGGTTGGAGATTGGCTGCAAGAGCAGGTCCAACATATGAGATTTATAGTAATAGAGAATAGAATCCCGAGAAAGAAAGTGTTGAGCTTGATATAGAGATGCAACCATAGGGAATGATAATTTTAAAACGGATTTGAAATACAGTTTTCAAGAAAGATCAGAAGTAAGAGTTAATCCTAGAATATGAAGGGTTGATGACTCATCGAGTACATTACCATTCATAAATATAGGAAGAAAGAAGATCTAAATAGTTGCAATAAAGATTGGCTGAATAAATTGAGTTTTATCTAAATAAAAGTTCGCCAGCCAGTTTAAATGCTCCCCTAAGCAATCAGAGAGTGTTGGCTTGTCATGACAAGCATAAATGGTAGTATCATTAGCGAACAATGCCACCATTGATTTGAGAATATCTGGATTGCTGATGCAAATTAAAAAGATTTAAGGCCAAGGATTGAACTTGAGGAACCCCTGAAGTTACAGTATAAGAAGAAGAGTGCTTTCCATTGAGGACAACTTTTATACTACGATTGGAAAGAAAGGACTCAACAATCTTAAAAATGCTCCCAGATTCACCGTAAAAAGAAAGCTTATGGAGAAGACTAACATGCTAAACTTTATTAAAAGCTTCAGAAATGTCAAGAGCGATGGCCATAACCAATCCACTTTTATCTAACGCATGATAAAACATATCAGTTATTACTGTTAGCAAATCAGCTGTAAAACGGGAAGATCGAAATCCAAATTGATGATCAGAAGTATAATTAATTTTAAATCAATTTCTTATGTTTATCTTGGATATAAACACAACTTGTCTCGGAATTTTAGGATGTCTTTAAAAGAGCTTTTCACTGCTTGTCATTCACTTATCTCAAGGCTTATTTGAATATTTTTTAAACAATCATTAAAAGTAAGATGTTCTTTTTTTAAGGTTTTCTGATAATATTATATAAGTATTTTTTATTATCTTTTTTTATCAACTTGTTCCTCCGCGCAGCGGCCTGTTTCGTCAAGATTCGTGTTTTGGAGTTATAGAGTTGAGAGAGGGTTATAACCGCTATTAAGTTGCCTCCTCATCTACAGTGGCCTTCTCGGCCTTGATGAGGTGAATAACAAACAAACAAAAAAATCTAATGACTGTAAGTTCACTGCTGTAAGTGCTGAGCAATATAAATTTGAAATGGTTTGCGATGCTTTTATAAATGGTCTACTGACCAACATCATTGTTAACATTTGCTTGAGAACAAGACATTATACCTTTCATTAACCTTTGACCAAGATAGATCTTCGATGTGGCCTAGCAAAATTCAAACTTATACTTCCAATTGATCATTCCTATCTCTGCCTCTATTCAGCAAATCAAATCATCCTTACAAAAACAATCCACAACTGATAATCATTTAGCTGCTACAGTAAAATTAACACCATTGTGCTAGTTTTGTGGAAATGTGCGACATCCACATACAAAATTTTTGTAAAGTTATCTTTCATAAATGTAAAAAGATTGGTCATTTTAAAAAACTTGGTAGGTCATCTAATGTTTCTGCTGCTATTCCTAAAATTGATGATAATTTCATCTTTGCCACCATATCAGCTTCAGCAAACTCTCTTCAGAGTCAGTCCCTATGTCATTATTAATGATAAGTATAAAGCAGAAGCTTTAATTGATAGTGGGAGTACAAACAAAAGTTTCATCAACAGTAATCTAATGGCTTTATTCAATTTAGATGATATCTATGAACAGAGTGTAATCGAAATGGCATCAGCTTCATTGTCAGCAAAATTAGATAAATATTGTTATGTTTCAATGACTCTTTAAAACAAAATCTATAACAAAGTCAAGTTGCATGTACAAGATAACTTATTTATAGATATTATTCTTGGTACAGATTTTCAAGAGTTGCATGAAAATATTACCAAATAATATGGTGGGAAAAGACCACTCATAACGTTGGCAGCTTTAACAACAATGAAAACTGAACCTCCTGAATTGTTTGCTAATCTCACAAAAGATTGTCTACCTATTGCCACTAGATCTAGAAAATATTCTTAAAGAGATAGAGAGTTTATTAAATATGAAACTCACCACCTGGTTCAAGCAGGAATAATAGAGCTAAGTAATTCACCTTGGTGTACCCAGGTCTTAGTAGCAAACGAAAAGGCTAAATGTTGTATGGTAGTTCATTATTCTGAAACTATTAACAAGTATAATCAATTGGAAGTAAATCCTTAACCTAAGATTGAAACGATTGTGAGCACAATATCCAAATACAAAGTTTATAGTACTCTCGACCTTCACTCAGCATACTACCAAATACATTTATCCAAAAGAGATCAACTATGTACTGCTTTCGAAGCTAACAAAAAGTTGTGGCAATATATTAGAATGTCTTTTTTTGTTGCAATTTATTAGAGTGATTTTAAATCAAGCAGTAAAAGAGAATATGATATAATAATGAATTAGAGAAGAGCCTTGTCATTGTCAATTTCTTATCAATTTAAAAATAGATAAGAAATTTTTCAGTTAAAAATAGAACATTAAACCGTTACCCGATTCCCACTCAATCAGCAGCAAATATTAGCATTTGAAACAATAAAAAATGAGCTTGTTCAATCTTCTATGCAAACCATTGATGAGAATATACCTTTACTGTAGACTTTGCCATATCCGCTACACTTAACCAGATGGAAACCCTTCCATTCACATACCCTTTGAATATCCATTATTGTCCTGGCCAATGTAAAAGTGGTCCACATTCATATACTCGTATTACATGTGCAGTAACAAGTTCTATATCATTATATGATTTGCACTTTGCCATCCTGGAGTTATTCGCCTTCATAATTTTATTTGTTTTAGTTCAATGTATCTTAAACCTTGGACTTTAACAAGCAACAAAACATAATTGCGATGGATTTGAGTTAACCTCTACATTTTAAAGCTAACATTAATGAGAGGATTTGCTTCCTAGTACAAATGCTAATAAAATTATTTGTGAATTTCTGGTTTACAAGTCTTTACAAAGTAAATATTTATTTTTCTTAAATTTAAAAGTTTATCATATTAAAAAAATACAATGGCATATTAGATGAATTTTTTTTTTAATGGGCGGCTTATTCATATGAAATGTCTCCAATTTGGAGTGAGGTAAGGTGAAGGGCTCTACTAAAAAGCACAATATGAAATAAGGAAGTAAGGGTAAAATGTTTTAAAATGTACAGGTACAAACAAACATTATAAATAAGTAAAAAAAAACAATTTTACTCTTCCATCAAATTATCACTCCAGTTTTTTTGAACAGTTTAATGGTTTAAAGTATATTGATTGAGATTAAACAATAAAAAACAATTGAATACTGATGGATTGTTACCAATGGCTGTTATTTCTAACTTATTTTTTGATTTTTGTGTTATAGTTCTTGTTCTAATGTTATTTCAAACTTTTTTTTTAATGTTTGTATTATAGGTCTTGTTCTAATGGGAGCCAGCTGTTAAGTAGACAACAATTTCATGAACACTAGAAAATCTGACATAAACATAATGAGGATTTGCTTCAATAGCTAAACCTTGTGTACTGAATCTTCATATTTACTTTGCATTACATTTCTTTTTATAAGTACAGACCCTGGGTTAAAAAGCCATGATAGAATTAAGGACCTAGATGATGATCTTTGTTGAAAAATTAAATGATATTCGGATGAACTACAACTAGTAGAAGTACATAAAAGAGATCTTGTAGTATTAGGTGCATCAGGTAAAACTCTTTTCCACTGTGATATAGGCAGATTTCGAGATTTCAGAGTGAGTAAAATTGACCAAATATTTCCATTGTATCTTTCAACTTGCCCATTTTCGGTCGGGTTGTTAGGGGTTATTCTACTAGTTGCGATCCCTTTTGATAAGAACCAGTGCAGTTAACTTAATTCTGAAGATCTTAATGAGGATCTGCGTCCAGAATGAACATAGATAGTGCAGAATGAACATAGCAATGATACTAAAACTACAAATGGTAACAATGAAACTCTCTCAATCTTGTTCTTGAATCTTGTAGAGCAAATAGATAAATTTCTAAAGCACCAGAAAAACTTAACTTGTAAATACAACTGAACCCTTTTAAGAGAAGGGTGAATGTTATTTCAATGTGACATATTTTTCATCGATAAATTAATGTATACATAAAAGTAATGTATTATACTATATATACTTTATTTATTATGTTATAGACTAGTATAATTATTGCTATTTTTAGCCGACATAAATAATTTGGTTCTTCATTTAATTTAGATAAAAATTAATTTTTTTCTAACATATTCCCCAACAAAATATAATTTAAAAAAGCACAGATTCTTTTTTTCTACATGTTTATTTTGACAGAAAATTGAAAAATATATTTTTAAAATCTTTTTTTTTTTGTTTTGATCTAACTTCTTATTGAAATATATTTTTATTTAATTCAGTGATCAACCTGAGAATCAAACCTATAACAAGACTTTGTGGAAAAAACTACAGTTTTATGCAAAAGATTGTCATCTAAGAAATAATTAAATAATTAAACTCAACCTAGGAAAAACAAACTCATAATTATAATTTCCCTGCCTTAGGCTATTGGTTAAGTAAAGGCTAAAAATGGTATTATAAGTATTATTTTTGTAATAACCATATTTTCTTCGAAATAAAAAACAAAAAAAGAAGCAACTCTAATACAAAGAAAAAAAAATTAAAACTAAAATAACCTGATTTTGTGATTCTTGAAGAAAATAAAAAATTGATGTTTAAGAAAAGATAACTTATAATCAAAACCAAAATCGCTGACAAAAGAACTTTTGTTGTTGATTCTAAATGAAGTGAAGATTCTAAAAAAAAAATTTTTGGAAAATTAATGTGTTAAAATTAAAAATAAAAATGTAAATTTGACTTTTGTTTTGCAACTTTAAAGCTGAACCACATTTATAAATGTTGTTAGTTCATTAGATATTGTTTTATCTTTTATGTTTTAATGAATTAAAAAATTATTAGTGCTGTTTAATTTTATTTTAATATACTTTGTTTTAAAAAAAAATTGAAATACTATTTTATTATTGGCCGAAACATTTTTGTCTAAAATACATAGTTATTGATCATTATTCATTATGATACCCAGAATACTAAATTATTATTCAATATTAATTATGTTAACCAATATTCTTTTCTCTTTAACTATAAGTAATTCTAAGTAAATATATAAAAAAAAATTTGAAAGGATTTTTATTTATTTTAGCTTTTCACAATGCTACTGGTAACACGTAATTTAGTATCATCTGTTATCAGATATGGCTATCTACATTGATAATTTTTTTGGAAATTTCTCTTTTCCTATAAAACTTCCGCAAAAACTATAAAACTACCTTGGCGGTTTCATAATAAAAATTTATATAAAAGTTCTTTTATTTTAGCTTTACAGGTCTTTTTAAATTTTCTATCTTATCTATATAGTTTAAGAGTTTTATGATTATTAACCTTTGTTTTTAATGTTTCTTGGTTTTCAGTTTTTAAATTAAATTTCAATTACATTTGACACGCTTAAAATTAAGTTTTATACAAATGACGGATCTTAAATGTTGTAAACTATCTAAATAAAAACTAAATATGCAATGAATTCGATGAAACAGTGTTAGTTCAAAAATCCAACAATAGCAAGAAAAAACAAATAACAAAAGGAAACAAGCTGTTGAAGAAAACTAAAAATTAGATAAGCGTTTTTACTAATTTATATATATATATATATATATATATATATATATATATATATATATATATATATATATATGCATATATACATATGTATGTATATATACATACATATATATATATATATATATATATATATATATATATATATATATATATATATATATATATATATATATATATATATATATATATATATAATGTATTGAATTAGAAAACTTGCGTGTTCTTACTAGATAGGCCACAACCCATGAACTACTTAAACTAGTTCAAAAAATACTTTTCTTATTGTTAAATTCGAATTCAGAACAACACCATACTGAGCAGATTTTTTTTGTTTTAATGTTTTGTTTATTGACTTGATATTAAAAAAATGGCCAAATTTTTTTTCTGTTGTTGATTACTTGTGTGTTGTTGATTAAAAAAGCATACTAAATGTATTCTTAAATTTTGTAAAAAATTCTTTTCATAAATAACAAATATATTTTGTGAAACTGTTATTCAAACTTTGTAAGAATTGTTTGCAATTTTTATAATGTTAATTACTTCATTTATCAAAGCGCTAAAATAAATCTTTATTTAAATATTACAAAATGAAAAGGATTTTAGCATAACCTAAATAGCATACACAAAATCATAAGTTTTGTAAATAAAATGCATGTGTATTTATGTAAACACACATAATTTTTTTAAATTGTCAAGTTATTTTTGCACACACCCAATATATAATTATACTGTATAGTTATACTATGTAAATTCTATAAACATTTTATCTAGTTATATTTTACTTTTTCTTTTTTTTTTGTTAGCTTGCTTTAGAACACCTTTTTATTTTTATTAATCCAATTTTTTATATTTATATTTATTTATTTGTATTTATTCTATTAAATACCTTTAAAAATCATTGATTAAATAAAATTAAATAACTTCCGCATCACCCGTTATTACTCTAATTGAACAGCAGAGATACAGTGGATCAACTGAACAAATGAGTTACACAATTAAACAAGGTTTAAAATATTGGAACATTTTATATAAAAAATTTTGGCAGTCTATTATGACATTACTTCAACCAACAAAGGCATACATTAAGGTACTTGGACCTTGCTGGAAAAATTAATTGGGAAGACTTTATTATACACAGCCTGTTGCCATCATATTTATGAAGTGGTTTTATCCCATGTTTACAAAACTTGTTTTGGACCATCTATTGGTCAAGAGGTTAAATTGCTTCAATGATTTCGTCAGTAGTGGAGATCACTAAATTCTAAATCATGGGTCTTAACTAATGCAGATCTTAAAGTGTATGGTTCACTTTTACTATCAACAGTAGAAGCTGTAAATATGCTTTAAGGTACAAAACAATCTTGCAACAATTTATTCGGAAAAATCCACTAGGTCAAAGTAAAATAACTTTTTGTACTCCTGGTGCTACGGACCAAGCATGGAGGGACGGATGGAGTGCTATGACCAAGCACGGATGGTGAAAACACTGTACTCAAATCTACTTGTTTTGAAATTAACTTTATTTAACAAAAAGTTAAGAAAAGAATCTTCTACATTATTTGATTTTTTCAATTTTGATTTACATGGAACATTGGTTTCGGGATCTCATGTCTTTATCTGCTCCTCGCAATCAACTGGCACTGATTGATAAACTGTATCATTTTTAGTATGTTTCACAAATCGTGGAAGAACATCAACATCAAATTCCAAATAGGTAAAAGTCAACAATTGTAAATGCATTAATGAAACAAAGTCAATAGTCAACAAGTAAAAACAAGTTAACAATCTGAATAAATAACATTGATTGAAGTAATATAAATAGCACTAAATTTGAATAAAATAAATAAAACTTTGTTTAAAAAAAATTAAAATTTATTTCTTTTTATTATCCGTTGACCTTTAATTCAATCTGAATAAATAACATTGATTATAATAATATAAATAGCACTAAATTTAAATAAAATAGATAAAACTTTGTTTAAAAAAAAATTAAAATACATTGCTTTATATTATCTGTTGACTTTTAATTCAAATTATATCAAGTTCATTGAGCAACCCATTGAGATATATAAAATTATCTTAATAATACTTTGCACAGTTTATTTTTTAGTTAAAAAGAACACAATAAAAAGTTGAGAGTGAAATTTCAAGCACTTTGATTTCTTTTTGTCACACTAATATACAAAAGTATAATTATATATATATATATATATATATATATATATATATATATATATATATATATATATATATATATATATATATATATATATATTCATATATATATATATATATATATATATATATATATATATATATATATATATATATATATATATATATATATATATACATATATATGCATTTATTAACTAATAATTCAGAAAGGATCTTGCTCACTGGGCTGTTGATTATTGGGTGCCCTTAACAACAATAACTAAATTTTTTAGTAGCAGACAAAAAAAAACAGGCAATAAATAATCATGAAAAAGTTATGCAAGAAAAAAACAAAAAAACCATGAGAAGATGAATACAGAAAAATGTTGATAAGAAAATGCTAGCCAAATCTGCTATCAAATTGTGATATATAAGACAAGTATATACATGATGCATATGAAAATGATTTGTGATTACATTTTTATTAAAACATATAATCAATGTCAGGGAAAAGTTTTTTTAATTAAGATTTGTGTCGTTTAACTAAGAAAACTTGATAAACATGCTGGTCCATAATTCCACTCACTTCATATACCTTTCTGACTTCATGTGTGCTAAAACAATTCTAAACATTAAAAAGTAAATGTAAGGTTTTAAAATTTTCACACATTATTTTATTTTTCTAGTTGTCCCAAGAAGTCCTAACGGTCTTGTCACAGGGTACCGCGGAAGGGCATTTAACCAGAATGTTCACGCCTCCTTCCTTACCGTTTGGCGAAAATATGTCCAGTGCTCAAGAGCTTCGAACCTGGATCTCCTGCTTATATAGCTAGCGCTCTAACCACTGCACCACGGCCGCACATTAACCCTGACATTAAGGTTTTAAAATTTCTAAGCAAATAAAAGGGTTTGAAATTTTCTCAACTTCTTTTCTTTAATGACATCACTATTGAAAATTAGTCATATATTAAGCTATATTATCTGACTATACAAATTTTTTTGTCAGCTATTAAGTTTTTTAAACAAAAAAAATAAATAGCTGAAAAAAAATGTCCTATTCGCAAGCAAATGTTGAACTGATTAGTTTTTCTAGGAAAAAACTAAAAGAAACAAACTCTGACTTAAAATTTCTCTGCCTTGGTTGAGTAAAGGCTAAAAATGGTATCTTGATAAAAATACTTATAAGATACGTAAGTATTATTTTTGTAATAACCGTAATTTCTTCCAAATAAAAAACAAAAAAGGAAGCAGCTCTAATGCAAAGAAAAAAAAATTAAAATTAAAATAACCAGATTTTGAGATACTTGAATAAAATAAAAAAATGATGTTTAAGAAAAGATAACTTATAACCAAAACCAAGATTGCTGACAGAAGGACTTTAGTTGTTGTATGCGAAGATTCTAAAACAGAAAAAAAGAAAAAAAATGTATTTATAAAAAAATTATTTTGAATATTGATTAATAGTTTATTCGGAAAAAATTTTAAAATAAAAATGTAGACTTGATTTTTATTTGTGTTGCAACTTTGAAGCTGAAATCTTGAATGTTGTTAGTTAATGTTTTTAATGTTAATGAATTAAAAAAATAATACTTTTAACGCTGTTTGTTTTTATTTTGATAAACTTTATCTTTTTAAAAACCTAAAATATTAATTTATAATTTCCCTAAACAATTTTGCATAAAATACTTAATTATTTATAATAATAACTAATTATTGATCATTATTCATTATGTTACCCAGAATAATAAATTATTAATCAATATTCATTATGTTAACTTGAACTCTTCACTCTCTAACTATAAGTAATTATAAGTACATTTATAAAGAAGTTTGAAAAGATTTTTTGTTAATTTTGATTTTTCCAAGGTCAGGTCAGACTTATTACAATCATGATCACACTGCTACTGGTAACATGTAATTCAGTATCATCTGTCGCGTGGCCTCTTGCCTTGTACAATTTGCTTCCTATAGGCTAAAAGAAATGTACTTCCTGTTATCAATACTATCTAATATATGTCATGTCTATGGTGGTATCTATATTGTCTAATACATAGTTGGAGAAGTCTAAGTTACTGCTTTAGCTAACCTGTAATTTAATCTAAAAATGTAAATAAGCCAATAAAACTTAAAAAAAAGTTTTAAATAGGCTCCTAAATATTTTGTTATTAAAGTTCAGTAAAAACACCCTACAAATATTTGTTGTATCGTTTCTTTTTTTTAAATGAAAAACTTGTTGAAAAATTTTTTTTTTCATTGTTAAAAAAGTAAATTTCAGGACGTTTGAAAAACAATTTCAAAATTTGTCCGTATTTCTAGCGCAATTTATAAAGTATTTCTGAAAGAATTGTATATCAAAAAATATTTTAATTTCCATTATATTCTTATCTACATTTTTCCGCAGCTTGTATTAATTTAAGTAGTGGAAAATAACAAACACATAAAAAATATTTAAGTATATTATTTAGGTATATATTATTTTTTTGAGAATAATTTTTTTTCTATTATGAAGTTCTTTTTAGCTTATTATCTTCATATTTTCTATTTGCAATAGTCTTCCGTACTTTTCTTTGAGTATTTTGGTTCTTTGGTTCTTTTCTTCAAGTATTGCTTTTTTATTCTCTAGTTTCTTATTTCTTTGTTTTGCAGTGAATTCTTAAATGCTTACTATATAAAAATGTAGTCAAATTGTCTAAAAAAATTACTTTAAGCCTGGATATATATATATATATATATATATATATATATATATATATATATATATATATATATATATATATTATATATATATATATGTATATATATAAATATATATAAATATTTATATATATATATAAAAATATATATATTTATATATATATATATAAAAATATATATTTATATATAGATTATTTATATATATATATACACAACCCACAGTGGGTCAAGGTGTGCAAAAATTAAAAAAAAAACTTTTGTTCAACGTAGGTTTAATGGTAATAGTTGTTTTCCATACTTATCAAGCTTTAAAAAAAAGATAGTTTTTAGTCACTAGCTTTTATATTAAATTTTATATGGCCTGTTGAAGTTAGTTTTTTTTACCAGATTTGTAAATTTTAAAATAAAAATTAATAAAATATATGTGTTGCTACACAGAAACTGTCAATTATTTTTTAATTAAAATTATTTGCGCTATAATTTTTGTATATATTGATAGATTGATACTCTATGAAACAAAATAACTTCCCTGCAAATTTTTTGCTTGTAAGTAAGAAATTTTATTTAAATTTTAAGATGATGTGTTTTTACAGGTTTTTTTAGTGTAAATTTTTGCTTACTTTATTTAATTAAAAAAACCTCTAATATCCCCCAGTCTGAAAATGCATTAAAATCTTTACTAAGTATATATATTATAATTTAAAGTTAGTTTTAGCTTCAACAAAGTACTACCTTGCACACAAATTATCTTTTAGATAGCAGGTTATAACTAAAATTTTGCCCGCGACAAACAAATCACGAGTTTTTTTAATTAGTTAATTTTTAATTAATCACTTGGCTTTTTAATTAAAAATAAAACACATCATCTTTAAACTTTTTGGCATAAATATACTGTCATTTAAATAATTTCTAATTAATGCATTTTAGAATTTATAGGTTAAAATGAAATACATTGATATATATACCTACATGCTAGAAAATAAATTAAAAATCTCTGACCATGGTGTTTTAAAGGATGTTATCAATGGTATGAATCTGGTAAACTCTAACCCTAAGCTGGAAACATTGCTAAATCATATAAGAAAGAGATGGCAGGACTTAAAAGGTAACCGTATTTGTTTCGAAAAAAAAGCATAAAGAGTGGCTACAGACAGAGATTGATGTTTTTACTGATATTCCTGTGAAACAAAATACACGTGGCAGGCCTTCAATTGAGAATTTTGATGACTGTTCACTCCGAACAAAGTACAGGCGTACCAACTCTCTACAACATGGGCATTCATCGAATGAACTACTTTTTGCAGCAAAAGTTTCTCTTAAAAAAGAAAATAAACTTGATGAGGTACATGCATTAAAGAGAATTTTTGACAATAGTAGCATAATATCTCAACAACTCTTTGGCAACGAGGCTCTAGCTTTACTTTTAGATACAAATATGGATATTTGTATCTAAAAGTAAAGCTAGAGCCTCATTGCCAGAGAGTTGCTGAGATATTTTGTTACTATTGTTGATGTAGTTGATATCCAAAGATGGATATCAACTACATCGAAATGCTGCTTTAAGAAAAAACTGTGAACTTTATCCTTCATATCACATAATAAAGGCAGCAAAATTATCTTGTTATCCAAATTAAATAGAGATATATGATTTTTTTGCTAAAATCTCAATGCAGAGCTTGGTCAACCACACTGCACAAAGACTACGTCAAAAACAGAATGAAGTTATTGAAACAGTTGCTGGTGATACAACCATATTTGCTACTTTAAGACACAAGGCAGGATTTGATGGCTCAACAGGACAAACTGTCTATAAGCAAACAGTGTCTAAAGGTGGTATCCGTAATATACAAATAGAAGAGTCATTGTTTTTAACTTGCATAGTACCACTTGACTTGAGCTCATTTGCTGATGGAAAAAAGACAACTTTGTGGCAAAACCTAAAACCATCATCAACCCTGTATTGTCGACCTTTGCGTTTTCAGTTTGAAAAAGAGTCTAAAGATATTATAATCTCTAAAGAAGCTCAACTAAAAGAAGAAATAAGGAATTTAAATTGTACAAAAATTATATTAAACAATGGAAAAGTACTTCAAGTAAACCATGTGATTGAAATAACAATGATTGATGGAAAAGTATACACAGCTTTATCTGAGGCCACTAACTCAAGTCAGTGTTGCTCTATCTGTGGATGCTCACCAAAAGAGATGAACAACATTGATGCCAGCATAGTAAGAAATTACCAGGCAAAAGACTTGCAGTATGGTTTATCTATACTGCATTGCTGGATTCGATGTTTTGAATGTCTTCTGCATATTGGTTACAATTTGCATATCAAAAAGTGGCAAGCAAGAACAGCAGAAGACAAAGCACAAGTTGCTGAAACAAAGCCTCACATCCAACAAGCTTTTCTTCAACAGACGGGCCTTGTTGTTGATCAACCAAAGTCTGGAGGATCTGGTACATCTAATGATGGCAACACTTCTCGACAAGCATTTACTGATGCCATTTCTTTTGCAAATATAACAGGTGTCAATAAGGAACTAATTTTAAAATTGCACATTATTTTGTCAAACATATCAAGTGGTTATGAAATAAATATTGGAAAGTTTACCATGATGAGTACAGAAACTGCAAAGTTGTTTGTGAAACTGTACCCATTTTACTATATGCCACAAAGCGTCCACAATCTGCTGATCCACGGCCCAGTCATCATTAATAGAATCTCACTGCCAATTGGAATAATGAGTGAAGAAGCACAGGAGGCAATAAACAAATTTTTCAAACGGTTTCGTGAACGTCATGCTTGAAAAGCTTCAAGATGTATGGCAAATGAGGACATTTTAAAAAGATTGCTATGCTCATCTGATCCTGTCATAGCATCTTTGAGGCAAACCTGCACTTCAAAAAAGAAACACTTTCCTGTTGAGGTTTCGGAGTTATTATTATCAGGAGATAACATTGTAAATTTGTAAATACTTCATTTAAATATATACAGACATAGATGATTGCCTTAAAGTTGTAAATTGTGTTTGAATGAGTTGATAAGACATGAAAGTATTTTTTTCATAAGATTGTGTACCTATTAAAAACAATAAAATGTAATTTTTTAATGTTTATTCTGTGGATTGGGTTTGAATTGAGTTGATAAGATGTGAAAAAATGCATTTTATTTTTTTGCTGTTTTTATAATTATTAAGAAAAAAAAATTAACTAAATCATTTTTTTAGTCACAAATATGTTTAGAAGCTCTTAGTATGTTATTTATATCAAATTTAATAATATTTAATAAAAAAATAATTTTGGCACAAAAATGGGCATTCTGACCCACTGTGCAACCCTTGGAATTAGGGTCGGCTAAAAATTGCCGACCTTGTTTCTATGCTTTATGGTAAGACCTTTGTTTCAATTTTTTTTTGCTGACTTCTAAAAGATCGATGTCAGCAAATTAATGCTGACCTCATTTTTCCAAATTCCAAGGCTTGTATGTATGTATATATACACACACACCCATATATATATATATATATATATATATATATATATATATATATATATATATATATATATATATATATATATATATATATATATATATATATATATATATATATATTTATATATGTATAACCCTCGAAGTTAGGAAAATTGAGGTCGGCAAAAATAATTTGCCGACCTCAACCTTTCAGAGGTCAGCATCAGGTTGGCAAAAAAAAATTGATACAAAAATCTGACCATAAAACATTGTAACGAGGTAGGCAATTTTTTGCCGACCTCAAAGACTTTGAGGTCGGCAGTAAGGCCGACATTGCTGAATGCCGACCCTAATTTCGACGGTTGTATATATATAGTAAGTCAAGTTAATAAGAGTTGCAAGTCAAGTTAATGAGAAGCCATTTATTTTTTTAAAAGAGATTGACCAAAAGCTTAAATCCAAAATAAATGCTTTAAAACATGTATATGTTATTTAACTGAGTTAGAGAAATATCAAATATTGAATAGAATGATTTGGCTTCCCCACTCACGAGAGCTTTCTTCTATCAGACTTTTATGGGATGAATTAGAAGCAATGTCAAAAAATGATTCCTAAATGTGCAAAAAATGTTGAAAAAACTTAATTGCAAAAGACATAAAACTGACTTCGACAAATTTGAATAGACTAATTAAGAAAAGTCTATTCGAATTTGTCGTTGAATAGACTAATTAAGAAAAGTCTATTCGAATTTGTCGTTGAAAAGAATAATTAAGAAAAGTCTATTCGAAAGTCCCATTAGTTTATTCTAACTAGAATAAAACAATGGGACTTTTTATAAATTTTTATGTACCCTTAATAAACAAGAATTATTAATTTTAAATGTATGATCAATTAAACAACAAACAAATTTGTCAAAACAAAATTGTCCAAATTTGTAGCAAGAGGGAATGAAACTAAAAATTTTTTGTAAAAGACCTGTATACGTTTTTTTTGAGATAAACTGAAGTCAAAAACGATTTGGATTTTTTAAAAAGTACTTATAAAAAAGCAATCTGGTTATCTTGTTCTTTTACCATAGTAATTTTCAAATTTTCATGTTGTTTATTGAGGCGTTTGAAAAATTCTTGAGCTTCATATTCAGAATTAAAAATTTCAATTATGTCATCCACATTCCGTTTATAAAAAAATGATGCTGTAAGGGAGGAGTTATTGACCCATGTTTGTTCATGATTTTCAACGAAAATATAAGCTAAGATGGGCGCTTAAGAATAACCCATAGCAACACCATCTGTTTGATCGTTATATTTTCCGCCAAATAGAAAATGTGAACCGGATATGGAAATCTGAAGTAATTTTTTAAAGTGAAGTTTTAAAAAACGTTTTAAGTTAGTTTTATCTTTAAAAAATAAATCAGTTGCAATTTTGATGGTTTCCTTAAGTGGAATATTTGTGAACAAACTTTCAACATCATATGAAACGATAAATTTATTAGTTATATTAATTTGTTTTAATTCTTCAACATAAGAAAAATGAGTTTGAAGTGCAAAATTGTTTAGGTATACAATAAATGAGAAAAAATTTTGGCGAGGTTGTAGTTATATGTTCTTATTGTTGAGATGATAGGTCGAAATGTTGGAAGAGAACTATCTTTACTAATTTTATGCATCTTAGGTAACGCGTAAATTTGAACAAAGTTAAACAGTTTTTTCTTACTTAAGATTTTAAATTTTTTAACTCTTTGTCCAGTAATTTCTTTTTGTATATTATTTTATGTAAAGCACTTTTAAGCAATCGCTTTTTAACCGAGATTATATCATTATAATTTGCATGTGGTATGTTGAAACCAACATATTTATGACAGACTTTAAATAGTTTGCAATTTTGTAAAAAGTTTCTGTCTAAGCGAGCTTTGTTGCTTTTAATATGAAGTTTTTCAAGTTTTTGTAAAATATGCAAAGTTAAACCTGTTTGTGAAGAGTTTGCTAAATCGTGAAATATATTTCTTGAACCTTGTAATAGCATAAAATAAGTAATTATTTTTAAAAATAACACGATGTTTTTTATTCTTGACATGTTTTGTAACAATTATTTACATTTTCAAAAGATTATTTTACAATAATAAAAGACTCTTTTATTATTGTAAAATAATCTTTTTATTATTATAAAATAATCTTTTTTCAAAAGTATATTTTACAATAATAAAAATAGAAGTCTTTATAGAGAAAAATTAACGGACAAAAAATTATACATAATAAACCAATACATTTTTTGCAAAATAACTCGGTAAATAACCAATCAAAATAACCGACTCCAAAAAAAATAGTTAAATAAATAAACTGACAGTAAAATTAAATAGTTTTTTTTAGTTTTATTCTCTCTTGCCACAAATTTGGACTTGTTCGTTGTTTGATTGATCGTACATTGAAAACTAATAATTCTTGGGTTGGTTTTGATAAAGATATTCAGAATCTATCATTAGTTTTACAAAATAATAAACTTCCACAAAAAGGTATTGACTATGAAATTAAATTCTATATTGAAAAGAAAATGAACTCATCTGTTTCTAACATTGTTAACAGCTTAAATATAAGATACTTTAAGCTTCCATACATTGGAATGCACTCTAATTACACTAAGATGAAAATTTCAAAAATTGTTCATATTATTGCAAGGATGTTCTAATAAAATTATTTTTCACTACTAATAAAATACATGATTGGAATGCACTCTAATTACACAAAAGAGTCACTTCCTAAATTACTTAAATCTAATGTTGTCTATAAATTTTCTTGCACTGTCTGTAATGCCAGTTATATTGGAGAAACCTCCAGACTCTTGGCAATATAGTAACCTATAATATATATATATATATATATATATATATATATATATATATATATATATATATATATATATATATATATATATATATATACATATACATATATATATACATATATATACATATATATATATATATACATATATATATATATATATATATATATATATATATATATATATATATATATATATATATATATATATATATATATATATATATATATATATATATAAAATATAGATTACTATATTGTCTATATAATTGTTATTAATTACTACTTATTAGGAACATTTTACTTTTATTTGTTTAGTATAAAATAACAGTAAATTCTTGATTGCCAACAAATAAACAAAAAACTTTCCTCTCAATGAATATTTTAAATTTATTTTAACTTTTAAAAAATTTTTTAAATTAAGTTTTGTAATAAGTTTTAACTCCTTTTTTAAATCTAACATCTGAATTTGAAACTTTTTTCCTAATTTTAATAAAAAATCCAAAACAAAAAAATTTTTTTAAGAGCTTTTTTTTGGGTTTCCATATATATAATCCTGCATACAATTATACACACTGTTTATTAATTAAAAAACCCATTCTGGTTGGAAAGGAACACTCAAAAAACCATCATATTGAACAGTGGAGGATCATTTATAAAATATGAGGCATCACCAACACATCTAAGAAAATCAATAAAACACTCTTGATATAAAATCCAAAAAATTACTTAAAAATTTAGCAGTTCGAAATATTGGAAAGAAGTGGTAAATAACTCCTTGCAATGGAGAAAAAGTTTAAAAATCAAATGCAATAAAATTATTTTTTTCAAACAGCCCCAGTTAAATTTTTTTTTTTTTAAAAGATAGAAAGTATATATCTTAGGTTTATCTAAATTAAACAAATCAAATCCTTCAAGGTTTATTATTTTTATATTTTCTAATTTCTTTTCTAAGCAGTATTAAAAATAACGCATTAACATTTAATTGTTATGTAAGTTTTGCTCAAACATAAAACTAACTTGTAATGTAACTAGGAATGTACTTAAGCAACAATTTTATAAAAAAAAATAAAACCTTTTACAAAACTTGGTATGTCATCTCCAAATATTTGTTACCTCACCTAAAGACAAAGCTAAATTGTTTGCTAAGTTCTTCTCACTTTATCTTACAACATCTCTTGATTCCACGAGTAAAATTCTACATGATATAGCCAATAAACAGGTTGATCCATTGCTTGACATTTGTATCACTCTCATTTGTATCTCACTCAGCTTCTGAATCTGAAGTGATTATTTAGTTAGATTTTTTGACATTATAGCTTGAAAAGGATCTCACTTCTGCTACAGCATGGGGCTCTCAGTGGCTCGTGAATTCTAATTCAGATAAAAACTCATTTTTTTTTAGCAAATCATTATCATAATAAGTTAGATCTATTTTTATGAATGTTACTTTACTCGATGAGACATTTACCCTTTGTCTTGAAGAATTGAAAGATAAAGGGTAAATGAATTTGAACATAAAACTCTTACTTCTGATCTTTCTGAGAAACTATATATCAAATCCATTGCAAAATAAGCATCTAATGTTGCATCTCTTTATTTTGCCACTTTCTTACTCAGGATTCTTTATCTTAATAAATCTCTAATCTGTTCTTGTATGGAATAGTGTTTTCCATATCAGGGGCAGATCTTAAAATGGTGCCATTTCTCTTTTAGACAATGTGCAAAAACGCAATGTAAACATAGTTGAACCTTGAAGCCAACCTTCAACCTCACAATTTTATAATGTTGCTTCTCTTTCTCTTTTCTATAAATAAATGTATTTTAGTAGACGCCACAAGAGACGCTGCTCTAAAGAGCTAGCGCCTCTTGTGCCATCTATTAAAAATCGTTCTTATGATACTCCTCAAAGTCTCATCTTTTTACTGCAACTGTTCCAAAGTGCTCTAAATATTTTTTTTGTCTGGTTTTTTACCTTAACACCAGTTCTTTGGAATTTGCTCATCTTGTTTTCCTGATTCATATAATTTGCTTATCTTTCTTCTTCCAGTAGCTTTCAGTTCTAATAGTGGTTGCTTGGAGCCTTGTTGGATGTAAAGATGTTTAAAGAAAAATCATAAAATCACCCAAAATTTAGAAAATTTTAAACAATAGACTTTGATTTTGGAACAAGATTTTTTTTTGAATAGTTACTATATTTAAGAGAAGCGAGTGCAATCACTATCTATTCCTAACCACGCATATAATATTTAGTTAAGATATCTTGGCCACAGCTTTTCAGATTTTTTGAGAACATTTTATTAGATAAAAAAAGCCTAACTTGACTGGGAGAAGAAATATTCTAAAAAATAAGATAATTAAAATAAAAAATTAATTAAAAAAGAAAAGAATTCTAAACAAACAAAAAACTAAAACAAAACAAATTATTTTTAGAAATAAAAAGTTCTAAACTTCATTCTTTTATAATATTTTATAAATTTAGGCATCATATTTTAGAAAAAGTTACTTTTAACGATTGTTACTTACTTTTAATGATCGTTTAATAAAGAAAAAAACATTTTTTTAATTTCAAAGAATATAAAATAATTCCTTTTATTTATGTACTTATGTTTTATTTTAACAAGATTTTAATAAAACTAATGCTATTTGAACTATTTATTAAATAAAGTCAGTATATTTTGTAACTCTTTCAAGCTTTGCTTAGTTTGAAAAGTTTAAAATACATGAAACAATTCATCATAGTAAGATGAAAAAAATAAATAAATAAACAATTAAGTTACTATAGAATTATTGTAATGATTTTTTTTTTCTTGCAACGTCTTTCAATTTTTATAAAATTTGGCAATTTGCTAGACCCTCAGCGGTCTAAAATAATCAGTATCCAAACTGAAGACTAAATACACATTTAACAACATTATTTTTTACCATTGGTATATATGCAAGCAATTTGGTATTAATATGTTGCAATGTATGATCGAGGGCAATAAAATTAAAACTGCACACCCTAAGGAAGTGTTAGATGCCAATGTCGCCGCAATTTTAAAACAATCTGTCCAATTATGGAATATAAAGGAACAAAGACTTATATTTAGAACTTTGATGGCAGAAAACATTCCAGGAACAGTACAAGAACGCCCATAGCATTTTCTTTATTTGTTTTTTTTTTACCTATAATTTATGTAATTATTGGGTGTTTAATATAATATATATATATATATATATATATATATATATATATATATATATATATATATATATATATATATATATCATGATATAAGTTATATTATAAATTAATATATTTGAGCATAATACATTCTAAATAAATTATAACTTTGATTTTTATTTAGCAAACGAAAAGAAATTTACTATCGCATCAAATTATTTGAAAGCAAACTTTTATGGTTACACTAAAAAGGTAAAAAAAATCTATGAAGAGGATGCCGAACTGTTTCATAATACTGCAAATAAAGATTAGCGAGTGGGCTTTTTAATTTTAACTTAAACCCACTTTACATATCTGTGTATTTTTGTTCTGTATGGACCTCTGGCAAGTTGCTAGTTTACCCATAAGTCACTTTATATGAAGGTATGTTTTGTTTGAAGTTCAGGTATGGTGCTCATCCACTCGTACTTCACTACGCATATGCATGTTTGTGTTCAGTCGCTTTGAAATTTTTGAATGTTTATTTGATTATTAATTTTAATTAAATGATTATTCATAAAATTTCGTTAAATCGCAAATGCAGTTATAAGTTTTGTTTATAAAAAAGGTAAAACTTTGAGATCATAAATATTATTAAAATTGTAAAGTACAAAAAAAATTTTATTCAAAAGAGCATCAAAAAAGTAGTAAGTAATATTACTCTATCGACGTAACACATTTTTATATAAGAAAATAAAATAAAAGTTAAACAATTAAATAATAAATGAAACAACTCAAATTTGTTTAAATCATACTTTTAAAGTGAACAAAACACACAGATCCTTAATTTTTAATTATTATTTTGAAATATATTCAATATTAAATAATTTAAATTAAAAAAAAAAACGGTATTATAATTGCCTTTTTTGACAAAAACTCTGTTATCTGTTACTGATGAACATGATGTCTCTAAAAAATATAGTTAAGTTATTACTAATATTAAGGCTTGGGGTCAAACACATTTAAACAAGTATAAACATGCTATTTCTAACTTTAGACATTTAAATAAATATAAACTTTTCAATTCTAAACTATAATTTCAAAAATATATGTAATCAGACTTAGGTAAATTTAGTATGCTTCATTATGTAAATCTTTTTTAATTAATTACTTTTACATTTAAATATATAGAAAAACGTTTTTCAGTATTTTTAAATGCACAGAAAAAACTGTTAACTCATATTTTAAAATTTAATCAAATTTAATAAAGTATGTTTGATTAAATTTAAAGTTTTTTTAAGTAAAAGTGAGTAAACTTTTTGCGGAAAGCTCAGAAGGAGGAAGTTAAAATTCTAGTGGCTGGTAATCCAACTCCAGCGGCTGCAGAAGTGGCTGGTGATATGGCAGAAAAGAGAACGACAGTCACTAAAAAAGGAGAAACCAAATAAGGCTTATAAACGGCGATAAAAACTAATTTATTTTTCTAACATAAATATTTGGCTACAAATTGTACCTTAAAAGAGCCCGGATATTTTAACATGTTTATTTTGACGGAAGGTAAAAAAAACACAATTTTAAAATCTATATTTTTTACTTTTACTTAATTTTATATTAAAATACATTTTTATCTAATTCAGTGATCAACCTAAGAAATCAACCTACAACAAAATTTAAATGATTTTGTGGATATTGAGGAAAACATAATAGATAAGTATAGATAATAGATAAGAAAAGGTAATAGATAAGAATAGATAATAGATAAGTATAGATTATAGATAAGAATAGATAAGTCAGCATTCTTAAAAAAACTCAACAGAGACGTGAGCATTGATGTGGAAAGGAGTTAAAATTAACAATATCAGTACTCCTTTAGTGTATAACTTATATCTTTTTATGAATAAATATCAGGTTAAATTTTTTATAAATATTGCAACTACATACACATTATTAACTTTAGTTGTTTGAATGCTGCATATATATGTATTTCATACATATATTGGGTGATATTTATTATTTTTAAAGAATACTTTTAAAAATGTACATTTATATTTTATACTTTTTCCTTAAGAGCTGAGACACATAGAGACGGGGATATCTTCAAACAGACTTGAAACCATAATCATCAACATCAGATTTCTGATCCTGAAGATGCTGACAAATTATATTAGTTTCTATTGGTGTCCTCTTAAAATTAAAGATGCAAACAACCTAGAAATCTGAACTAATCAAATCTTTAACTCAATTATTTATGCCAGTCCTGTTGCTCTAGTGAAAGCAAAGTTAACTAGCGATAGTGGGAAGAGTTATTTTGAACCATCTCTTAGTAAACTGGCAAAAAAATGCAACTTAACATATTCTTTCAGATATTGGTTTTATTTGTAAAAACAGATAAAAGTATGGTTGACGGCAAAATGGTGGATATCTTTGTTGATAATTCTAGTGTTTTGTGCCACTACTTCAACTGTTCCTGGAGTGATGCCAATGACCTGGCACTACTATGATGTGCTCATTACTCTTTTTCAATCCTTTATCAGAAGCTACAGGCTCTAAAACACTGTATTAAATTGTTATGCCACATTGCGGGCTGAGACTCATACATGGTCTGAGCAGACACATACATGGTCTGAGCAGACACATACGTGGTCTGAGCAGACACAAACTAAAATTCATTATTATTTAATTAAATGAACAAAACAAACAGAAACACCAATGTTAATAACTATTTTTTGGTTACCTTTTTTACTTTTCATTTTTTTTTTTTTTTTTTTTTTTTTGTGGCAGAAAGACTATTCACATTTCTGGACAATCTAAAGTTATTACTCTGAACATTCAAAAACCTCCACATTAAAATAAATACGGAGCAAATTTATGAACTTCTATCTTTTGTTCGTATTATTTTGTATTTTTGTTTAAAACAAAATTAATAACTTTTTTTTAATAAGTATTTAAAAATGGAAAATAAAAATAAAAAAAATAAAATAAAAAAATAAATAAAAATAAAACGAACTAATAAAAATTGAATAAACTATAATTCATTTTTATCTAACTTTTTAAAAGAACAAAACACACCAAAACCCAATTATTAATAATTATTTATTAACAATTCTCTGGGTCTCTATGTTTTATAATCTTGATGTTTCTATATTTTAAGTAATTTTACAAAAACTAGTGTTACAATTATCTTTCTTGGCGGAAATCCTAGTGTCTTTTTCTGACGAAGTTGATGTTTCTAAGTGATATAATAAAGTTATGACTACTAACCAAGGTTGGGGTCAAATACATTTGATCAAATTCTAATACATAATTCTAAATTCCTAAATGCAAATATATGTAATTAGAGTTTTTCAAATACAAATGTAAATACAATTATTGATATTTTAGTAAAACTAAAATAATTTCAACTCTAATTTTTTGTTTTTTAAACTAGTGATCAACTCTAATACTTTAGTAATAACTTAAATCTTATTTCCATTTATCTTAATTTTATCTTATTATATAAATTATTCTTATATATCTTAACTAATATATTATCTTTTATGTCTTCTATCTATCCATGTTTTTATTTCTCAGATTATTTATTGTTCTGAGTATTCTTTCTAGTTGTATGATCTTACCAATTTAATCCATATTCTTTTTAAAAAGATTAGATTATGTCTCAAAAATCCCTTTTTTTTTTTACCAGCGTTTATAAATTTCATTTTTTTTTTCTTGTAACATAGTTTTCTTAGTGTGGGTAGAATTTTTTTTTTATGTCAAATCTCCCAAAGGTCAAGAGTGTAACTATGGTCAAGGAGGGTACTTTAACTATGGTTACAACCCTCTCTCAACTCCAAAACACAAACCTTGACAAACAAGACTGCTTTAAAACGAAGTGAGTTGAGCACAGCACTACCAGGGATGTAGTAGATGCCTACAAGTGGTGGGTAGGAATGCCACAATTTGTACAAAATTATGTCAAAATAATGAGTGAGCATTTGATGTGACGTTTACTGGCATATTTAAAAGCAGTCATCGTTACGCTTTTTTTTAGTGCTCATTATGACTAAACTCATTTTGTCTGCTCTATTAAACAGTTTGCCATTTATGGATTACTTGGACACAATCAGAAGATCATTAACAATTAAAAGTTTAACAATTAAATGCATTTTATCAGTATTTCACCAATAGCTAGTAAAATAAGGTTAGTAAAATACTTTTAGGAACAATACTCTGTTTACTTCACTAAACTGTTAGAAACAGCACTTAGCGCTGTAAGCGTTATAAACCTGCCGTTGAATTTCCTACATGGACAACACTAATGTTAATTTTAGGAAGAATTAAACATTGGTGTTTTCCTTTTTAGGTAAGGATTTTACAAGACACTTATATAAATATTATACAAATATTATACCAATATTAACCTAATTGTGTACAAATTGCAGGATAATCATCTCAGATGAGTCACATTTTATGTTACGAGAGCAGTTGGGCAAAATCAATTTATTAGGATTGGGTTAGGTCATATATACACACCTTGAAATCGGCATTGGTATAAGTAAATGACAAACAGTGAAATGCTCTTTTAAAACATATTTAACTAGGATTGTTGTTTTCAGGTTTCTATGAAGAAAAAAGTATTATTTTTAAAAGTATTCTTTTATGTAAAAGCTAGACATCTAGTCTTGGCGAGCAGCCTGACCTGATTTGTCCGTAAGCTCTTAGCATTTTTACAGACACTTTCTATGACTTAATTATAGTTTTGATAAAGTCATGGATAAAGTTGAATGACTTTGATAAATTATTAGGCTTTTTGTAAGTTTACAACACTATTTTCTTTTTGCTCAGTTTGTTGGGTGCAGTTTCATTTGTTTTTGTTTTGAGTTTCAGCTTCAAACTTGTTTCATACATTTGTAGTACATACATGCAATAGTGGTGTAGTGGTAGAGCGCTCGCTTCATATGTGAGAGTTTCCGAGTTCGGTTCCCACCACGTCCCTGGTGGTACCGCGCTCAACTTATTTCTCCGCGCAGCGGCCTTGTTCGTCAAGGTTCGTGTTTCGGAATTATAGAGTTGGGAGAGGGTTATAACCACAAGTAGCCTCCTAATCTGTATTGGCCTTCTTGGCATTGGGGAGGTAAATTACAAAAAAAAAAAATAATTTGTAATTTCATACATTTGTAGTTTCATACCTTTGTAATTAAGCCTTGCGGGAATGAGTTAAACCCGTTTCGATATATTTTTTATATAGTTCTACATTTTCAGTGTTGTAGTTTTTTTCAACTCCATATTTTTAATTAAAGTTTTAGTTTTAAGTAAGAACTTTATCTTTTTTAGAGATTTCAAGTTCACCAAACAAAAATTCCAATGTTTGTTCCAAAAAAGGTAATTATTTAAATTGTTTTACTTTTTGGTTGCTTTAAAAATAGGAAAATTTTTTATGTCAAATAATTTCCTTTCAATAAATCTTAATTTTTTTATTTAAATTTTCATTAAATATGCGTTTTTAATGTTTACTTCAGTTGCTTATTTTATTATTGTTACTAATCATCAATTTTGTTCATTGTGTTACTGGCTTATGTAAACTCATATCTCATTGGTCGCTTTAAATCAATAGGTTTTATGTAATGCTCACTTAATAATTTACTGATGAATAACAAAAATCTCTTGTATTACTATATTAAGTTTTGCATTATCTGTATTTTTAAAAATAAATTTCTTATATAATTTATTAAGGTTGATATAGATAAAACAAAAATTGCAATTAACTGTTTTATTCTTATCTAAAACTATAAATAAGACCCCAAGTCGATGGTAATATCATTAACAAGAAGATAGCTTGTTGTCAAGGTGAAGTCTTTTTGTTGCTCAAGTTTAATGTCGTGATGCTTTGAGATATATTTCAAAAAATGTGCTTTTACTTTTACTGCAATTTTTTAAAGATTTTTTTTAGTGGCCACTTTGGCTTCTAAAGTGTTAACACAATAAAATAAAATAATCAGATGTTAATTGAATTCATCAAGTACGTTATAACTCCTAGATGTAGCAGTATCACAATTTATATAGTAATGATAAATAACTCTTTATTTTGATAGCTAACAACAACAAATCCTATCTGACATGAATGTTTTTTTTATTGATAAACATTGATCTAGATATATCTAGATGGACTATCAATTTTGTAGGTGGTTTTAGGGGAATCGGTTACTAAAGAGACGCTTTAATATATTTTCAGCCTGTGATAAATTTATAAATAATGTTCCTTTGTGAAATGGCCATTGCTCTAAAAGTATTCTAATTGTTTGGAAAGTATGCTTGCAATTGAACTAGAACAAGTTTAAAAGCAACTTATTAAAATTATCATTCTAACTCACTTGAGGTTTTTTTTGTTTTTTTTGAGTTTTGAGTTTTGTTGTTGAAGTTTAGAGTCATGATGCTACTGTTTTGAGAGAGGCTTATTTCAACAATAAAAAATGTGCATTTATTTTCACTATATTTTTTAAGTTACTGTATTTTTTATATTGCTTTTTAAGTTAAAAAATATCTTGAAAAAATTGTTTCATGCCTGGACAACCAAGGCATGCGACTGAACAGCTTTCCTGGGAAGGCCTAGATTATATTTGATTTTTCAGAATTCCAAGTGCAATAGCTTAAAATTTATAGCTTTATAAACACAACAAAGTTTCCTTTTAAATCTACAAATCATAAAAACAGACAATTTTAAAGTCATATAATTTTTTGTTATCTGCATTATTTAGGTTAAATTGCAGCAGTTTAGAAATTATAACCTTATAAACATGACAATATATCTCCCTCAATAAAAAGTGTCTTATTATTTGTAGAAGTATTATCAGGAGAGTTCTATTTTTAAAAGGGTTTTTTATTAACTTTTATCATATTAGAGAATTATATCTAAATAATAATGTCTAAACTAAATTCTCCTCGACTTTGAAAAAATCTAAAAATTTCTAAAATATGCCAAAATAAAGTTAACGTAAGTCTTTTTACAACATTTTGTTTAATTTGCTTTCCTGTCGGTTTATTTATTTTTTGGTGTCCGCGCAAAATAAATACGAGGTCAGCGGTAATAATAAAAGAAATCGTTAAAAAAAGTAATTAACAAACAACGCAAATTAGACTTTATTTAGCATAAATAAAAGAAAACGTTAAGAAAAGTAATTAAAACAAGCAATAAACAACAAAATTTTTGATCTTTAGTTTAGCGTAGATAAATATAATCGCCGTTGAAAAATAAAAAAAAATATAAAAAAACTTTTTATAAACAACATTTTAAAAATGGACTGAAAAGTAAAAAAAAAATTATTTCACGGGACCCAAGAACTTTTTGTGCGTACTCAACCAGAAATATCCATTAAAGTCAATGACTGAAAATATTGGGCAACTAAGTACAACTTGTTTCTTTTGGCGCCCAGTATTTTTAGTCATTGACTTTAATGGATATTTCAGGTTGTGTACATACAAAGTCCTTAGTTCCCATGAAATAGTTTATTTTTTACTTTATAGTCCAATTTTAAAATGTTGTTTTTACGAAGTTTTTTTTATACATTTTTTATTCTATTTATTTTCAAGTCTTTACAGGTAAGTTTTCTGATTAACTACTATTGTCTGCAATAAAACATTCTTTGTTTTTTACTGAACAAACAGTTTTTAAAATCCTTATGTTTTACCTTATTTACGGCATCCACTAGCAATAAGACAATTTGTTGATAAGAACAAACACAATCAGTATGTGTATCATCTGCACCTTATTTCTGTTTTTTTTCTTTTTTTTTTTTACATCTTCTCTTCCAGCAAGGCTGCAAGCAACCACAATTAGAGTTGAAAGTTACTGGAAAAGAAAAGATGAAGATTGTAGAGCAAGATAACGATTGACAGATTGCAAATTATATGAGTTAGGAATGCAAGTTGAAGGAAACGAATTCAAAAGATATAAGGTTCAAGGAAAAAAAACTAGTGGAATAAGAGTTTTTAGAGCATTAACTCTAAATAAAAAGTTTGTTCAAAATGATTTCAATCTTAAGTTAATAAAGATCAAATTTACAAAAAATTATTCATTAAATTCATCAGAAAATTATAAAATAAAAAGTATATTATGGTAATCATTTTATGTTTGTATAAAATTAAAGTAATAATGATCAGTATTGTCATGATCATGAACATTAGCAAAACTATGATTATGACTTTAATAGAAAATGTTTTGTTTTATTTAGATTTATCAAGATTGTCTGCTAAACTAAAAAGTTTTATCTTAAGAATTATGGGAAAATTGATGAACTTCAACCACTATTAAAAGCATCTGTAAATGTTGATCTGATACAAAAATATGTTGATCTATGTATTGTTGATGCAGTAAATGCTCAAGTGAATGCTGTTTTTAGTGTTGAACGAAAGAAATATCTGGAAGCGCAAATGCGTAACACACCAATTCCATATAATGAAAAAATTATGAAAGAAAACTCAGTAATATTAATATCTGGAATAGCTGGTATTAGAAAAACATGGTTTTTTAGAAAATGTTTGCTTGATTGGTCGAATGGTTTAATTTAGAAAAATGTTGAACTTGTTTTTTATTTGTATTGCAAGAGAATTAAACAATATCCAAATATATTTAAAAATAATAAATATTAAATATATTTGGATATTGTCCTAAATATTTCCTACAACGACATTGTAAACGACTTTAACATTAGTAATCATACTGCAATGTTTATAATTGATGGATTAGATGAGTTTGGATATTTTAATGAGTTACTAAACCCAAGTTTGACTTGTAACTATCCGATTGTTAATGCTTTAGCAGAAATTCAAAAATACAAATATGTAATTGCTGGAAGAGTTTATACAATAGATCAATACCAAAGTATATCTATAGCACATAGCGATAAGTTAACCATTCAAATAATGGGGTTTAATGAAAATGGAATAAATAATTATGTAGAAAATCATGTTATAGAAGAAAAAAAAGAAGTTGTAAAAACAACTTTAAAGGAGTCTCCGATTACAAAAGCCATGGCATCTGTTCCGTTTTAATTATCTTCTATGTGTAAAATTATTAGTGATTCGAAAAAAACTGATGAAAATTTATTCTTAACAATGATTAATTTGTGTACACATCTTTTTTTATACTTTTTGCGAAAACACATCATTAAAAACAATAATAATAATAAATTTATAAAAGAGATAATGGAAGACAGTTTCAATAAAAAATATGTTTTAAATATTTGTAAAATTGCATATAAAATGTTTAACTATAAAATATTTTTTTCCAAAGATGAAATACAAGGTTTTATTAATAACTTTGACAGAAATGAAGGTAATTTTTTTGGATTTATAGGAAGGATTGAAACAGATCTCAGTTGTTATTATCAGTTTGCACACTTGACAATAATGGAGTTTTGTGCATCTGTATATGCATATAATTGTTTAAGTAGTGATGACACTATGGCCAATGAGAAGCTGAAGAGTTGCTTATTAATGATTTGTGGATTAACAAATAAAAACCCAAAAGTTTATTAAAGTTTCTTGTTAACCTGGATCCTTCAAAATAAATCCTATAAAGAATCTTCAATTTTGTTTCCGATTTTGGGTAAGTTCAAAAAACTTTGTTTCATTGCTGTGAGGCAATTTTAGCTAGTCATTCAGGTGTTCAAAAAGATGTAAATAATATAGAGCAGGTGTTCCCAACCTTGTTGTCCCGGGCACCAAGACGCCTGTGGAATGATTTGTGCCATCCTTTATTCGACAGTGGAAATTTTTTGTCATAAATAATGATTAAAATGTGATATATTTTTATTTATTTGTTAAAATTTTTTTTTTTTCAGTGCCTAGGTTTATTAAAAACATTCATCTGTTTGCGGTATTGTATGTATGAGTGCATCCTTTGCTGACAGTACTTGTCGCTACTTGTCTAGTTGCGGGCCAGACTATGGCCTGGAACGGGATTGCTATTGAAGTAGCCAAATGCTCGTACCATCCCGATTAAATATAGGTGGTGCCCGCCACCCTACCAATGTTTTAGAGTGTGCTCTAGAGTACAAAAAGGTTGGGAAGCCCTTATAAAAAGCTTTTCACTTTGTTTTTATTTTTACAATGTATTAAATGGTATAAAATATTATTTTATGTTTGATATGTTTCAGAATGATAGGCAAGTTTTCTAAAAAAATTCAAAGATATAAATTTTATCTAATTTGACAAAAAAAATTATTTCTGTTAATATTGCTCGCTTCATAAATGCTGAAGGTAATGATGTGGTTTTGGTTATTTTTAGATTGGACTTTTTAATTGTTAATTCAACTTTTTTAGAGGAGGGGGGGGGGTGCATTTTTAAAATAGGGTTAAAAAAATCTTTTAGAAACAAATTTTTTAAAAATTTCCTAACTGTTTGCACAAATCTTATATATGTATATTAATCCTTAAAAATTAATTAAACCCTTAATTAAATAATTTAAACCTTCAAATATTTTTTCATATATTTACGTATACGAAAATATGTTTTTTGCGGACAAAATATCTTTTTTATTATCATTAATAAGGTATTATAAGTTATTTTAGTGTTTGTAAGTAATTGCAGTGTTTGTAAGTTAATTGTAGTGTTTGTAAGTTATTTGTAAATAAGTGTTAATTAAAATGTTTTGTTTTTGATTTAGTACATATAAATACTTTTTTTAAATTATTCACAAGAGGAATATATGTCTTGAGTTCACTTGAGACTTCAAAAAACTTAAATTTTTTGCTTAGCATGAAATCACTTTAGAAACCTCTTTGACAAGAAATTTAAATTTTTTTCCTTTTGGAAAAAAAAACCTTCATCGAAAAACTTTTAGAGAGCAAAGTTTATTTTAAACTACGTTTATATGAACAAGCATTAATTTTTGTAATAGCATTTTGAAGAAATAACTTAAAATATTAATTTTTCTAAAATAAAGTCATTATCAGTTTTAAAAGATTGTTCACACATTTTATTTAAATTTTTTGTATTTATATTTTTTTTGTTTCTATAATTTTTTTAATATGTTGTTTTTATTTCTATAATTGATTATTTTGTATGCTGAATTTAAATCTTTAAACAACTTTTATGGTTTAAAATTTTTTTCATAAACAACATAGACTTTAAAGAACTATTGTTTCTTAAAGAAATATTACAGTTCTATTGTCAAAATCAACCTAAAATTAAAAATGAATTTCTGAAAAAAATATTTTTTAGGTTAAACTATTTGTTTTCTTTATTTCTTATTTTTACTCCTGCAAATAATATGTTAACATCACTACAAAAAGAATAGAATGGTTTTTAATTTATAGTGGTTTTATTTATCAGGTTGTTTTACTATTTTACTTGTTGTAAACAAAGTACCCAGTATTTTTCTTCTTCTTTGGCGTTTTAAATGTGCAATACTAGGTTATTAGACCGAAGGGAAACATCTAAATTATAAAGTGTGGTTGAACTCACATCATTCTAAGTTTATTTGCAGAAGAAAGTGTGTCCATATATATTTTTTAAATCACTTCTTCACATATTGAGCTTGCACCATTTGTAAAATAACATCATAATGCTAAATTGCACAAAAGAAACACTATTTTTATAAATGATTATAAACCCACAATGGCAAACAGCATGTTTTACTTTTTTGTAAATGTTTCATATACTTTGTAAAAGTTAAAAAGGACAAAATAAAAGTCATTCCCAGTTTTTTTTTATTACAAAAGCTAATGTTATAGTATAAACAAAAACAGTAGAGTAGGGTTTACTCTATTTTGTTAAATTTATAAGTAAAAGGAAAATGGGTACTTTTACAAGATGAATAAATGGTAAAACAATACATTAGCTAACGGCCTAGTAGTATTCAAGCAGGTGTGAATCCTTCTTGTGTTGGACATTTATAAGTCTAAATCTAAATCCTGGTCTTGTGAAAAGCCTTGTTTTTGTTTTTTGGTTAATTTTGTGATGTCTTGGTCTTGATTTTGATCTTAAAGTGTTATGTCTTGGTCTGAGCAATAATTAATTGGTCTTGAATACATCTCTTGACTACATCTGGTACCTATAAGACATATTTTATCATTTATGTTTAAAGCCAAAGTTTTGAAGATTGTAATACAGTCTGATAATGTAATATAGTGTCTTAACTATGCAGACATAAAATTATACACTCTGCAAGGAAGTTATTACAATTTTTTGTGTTGCTCTTTATGGGACTAAGTATAACTATAAAGTTGAAGGTGTTTTTACCCTGCGACTAGGGTATCAGTTTATAAACAATAATTTCAGCAGCATTCAGCATTGAAAATGCTGAATGCTGATGAAATCTTTTTTAGATAAAGTTTTTTTTAGTTTGATTTTCAGCAGTTTTGGTTGAAAAAGGTAAATAAAAGAAGACAAATCTCTTCTTTTATTTACCATAGTCTTAAATCTTCTGCAGTTATGATCTCATTTTTTGCTTAAATGAAATACATTTCTTATATTCTGTCTCCTTCCCGTTTAAGCATGTCTTTTCTTTTTTGCAGATCTTTTACAAGGCCAGCCATTTTTTGTACACTGCTTAATTTTAACAACAAATAAGTCTCTATCTTTTGGTAATACTGCAGTCTTTTTTTTATCAAACTCTGATAATTCATTTTCTTTAACATTGATTTTCTCAGTGCTTTCTTATTTTTGACACAACTTGCCTTGTTCCTTTTTATTAACAGGCTGCTTTAACTTCTTTTTATTGTATGTTACTTTTGGATTCTTTTCATAAGTTTATGGCATCTTAGTAATATAATTTACGCCCCAAAACAAATTTGCATTTAATACCCATTTTGCCCCTGACGAGATAAACTTAAATAGTTTTGTTAATTATAGACAGAGCAACAAACATTTTTTAACAAATAAATCTTTTGGTAATATTGCATTTTTTTTTAATCAATATCTGATATTTCATTTTCTTTAGCATTGATTTTCTCAGCGCTTTCTTATTCTTTGCATAACCGTACTTTTTTTTCTTTTTAATGAAAACTAGTTACAAGGCGGACAAAAAGAATCTCCTTTAGAGTTGCATAACAAAATCTCTGAGAGAGTGACAAATTGTTTAAGATATGTTCTTAATTAAATGAATACTTACGTGAATTTCTGGAATTTACTTAAATTAAATAATTTCAATGAAAGATTTACAGCATTTAGAGAAACGCTGATATCCAGAACTCTTTAACAAAAAGTGTGGAAATAATGTAAAGAAATAGGGTAAGGAGCCCAAAGGATTCAGTACACACATTGATTTTGGAACAAGATAATAAAAAGTAGTTTAATATCAACAGAGAGTTTGGGTTGAGCAGCAATATGGTCAGGGCTATTAGAAAACCTTCAAATTTTCCATTTTATCATCTTACTTCTGACAAAGGAAGTATTACTTACAATAAACATGTTTTAGTTAAATTTTTATTCTGTTTTATAAAAATTATTATATTTTTTTCAAGTAATAATTTCTTTCTTTAAATATGAATTTATAATTTATTCATATAGATACATATAGAGAGGCTGAATCTACCAACAGGTGTAAAGTATCAGAGTATTAACAGTTTAATGTTGCGCATGGATTATGTCCCTGTTAGATTTGATGTGCCACACAAAAAGTCCTATGTTACAACTTCAGGTTAACTAGCAGGACTTAGACAATTGCATAGCTCATTGCTTTGGATGCCAGGCTCTATCTACAAATAAAACAAGTTATTTTTAAAATTAAATCATACCTAAATTAACCTAAAATATTAAACATAAAAATCATTTCTACCAGATAACTGGTTCAATTTTAACCTTTCAAAGAACTATGTGGTGTTTGAAGTAACCTTCCATAATATAAATCTTATCCCATGCTAAATTCAACAGACTTGCTTGATCATTGTATACCTAATTTAAACTCAACTGTACTTTTATCTGATCTCAGTATTGATAGGTACTATCCTTTGGTTTGCAAATATTCCAATAGCCTCATCTTAAATTTTTTTAACATCATTACATCCAACAAGGCTGCAAAAACCATTTTTAGAATTGAAAGTTACTGGAAGAGAAAATACAAAGTTTATAAAGAAAGATAATGATTAACAGACAACTTATTAGATTGCAAATTATATACATCAGGAAAACAAGAAAAAGGAAGCGAATTCCAAAAAACTGATGTTTGAGGGAAAAAAAAGACTAATAAGAATTTTTGGAGCACTGAAGAACAAACACAGTAAAAGAATGAGACTTTATTGAATGACGAGTAACACAAGAATGATTTTTAGTAAATAGCACAAAAGATGCTAAAGAGCTACTTTAGAACAACGCCAATTAAAGTATTTAAAGAAAAGAGAAAGAGAAGCAATGTTACAACAATGAGACAATGGTTGAAAGTTTGCTGCAAATGCAGTTGTAAACAATGCGTTTTTGCACCTTGCCTAAAAGAGAAAGGAAATCATTGGAAGATCTGCTCCGGATATGGCAACAGTATTTCATATAAGGACCGATTTGAGATTAAATTGCACTTTTCTCCATTTTCGTTTTATGTTTTTTTTGACTTTTTAAAAATTTTGTTTATTTATGAATCAATCATTGAAAATATACATTGATTAAATATACTTATAACTAGTTTGAATAGAAAACCCTTTTGATAAGTAATAGCAGTGCTAGTTTCACTTTTAAATATAAGATACATTTTCTTTTTTTTTCTAACTATATTCATTTTCCCAAACCTCCGCAAAAGTCAATGTATTCATTATTAAAAAAAAATACAAACAAGTCAGTAAAGAAAGGTTTGTTTTTAAAATCAGTGTTATTTAGTTTCATATAATGCTCTTCAGTTTTTGATTTTAAGTTGTTAAGATATAAATTAAGTGATTCAACCATTGATTGTAAGCTGAAAGATAGCAGAAACTAAATTATTGACTTTTTAATTAGAAACTAAATTGAATTAGAAACTAAATTAATGAATTAGAAACTAAATTGAATTAGAAACCAAATTATTGAATTAGAAACTAAATTGAATTAGAAACTAAATTGAATTAGAAACTAAATTATTGACTGAAACAAATTGTTGTTTCATTTGTTACCTTAGCATGTAAAAAGTTGGTTACCTAGAATGGAAAATGTTTAGAACTGAATGTAATGATAAACTCAGCTGTTGCTTCATTTCATGAAGCATGTTCATAGAAAACAAAGAATCAAAAAAATGTTTCACAACTGTGCTAGCCTTTGCTAAAAGATTATTCACACTTCTTTGTTGTTTGAAATTAACTTTAACAAATTTGAAGAATTAAGATAACAAACACACCTAAAATATAATTATATATTTTAGGTGATCGGAGATCATTCAGACTTCTTTGCTTCTTAGGTGCTTCAAGAAGACCTAACATTTTTATCACAGAGCACTGCCGAAAGCATTTAACCAGGAATTTCACACCTACTTCCTTATCAATGGTGCTTATTAGGCCAGAACATGTATCAAATCAAAAGATTTTAAGATTCAGCAACTGCACTAAAGCTGCATTAATATATATATATATATATATATATATATATATATACATATATATATATATATACATACATATATATATATATATATATATATATATATATATATATATATATATATATATATATATATATATATATATATATATATATATATATATTAATGCAGCTTTAGTGCAGTTGCTGAATCTTAAATCCTTTTGATTTGCTACATGTTCTGTATATATGTATTTATGTATATGTATATATATAATGTATGTATATATATATATATATATATATATATATATATATATATATATATATAGATATATATATATATACATACAATTATGCGAACTGCATGAACCTAAAATTATAATAATTCCCATTTTTTCATGTCAGTTTTATCATATATACTAACAACATATCTTGTTTTTTTGGCTTTTTATCAAAATTTTGTCCATAAGTTTCATTACGATGATTTCGTTAGAGGGGAGTTTAAATCCTGTTTGTAACTTAAAAAACTGTAAAGAAACTTTCAGTTCTAAATTCTAACAATATAAAGCTTGAATGAAACTTAACGCAGTTAAAACTCGTTATATTATTGAAATAGAATTTAATTTAATATTGAAATAAAATTTACACATGAAAAAAGTTCAAGTTTTTAATTTTTTTACTTAAATTTTAATTTAAAAAAAACACAGTATAAACAGCCATTTAAATAAACAGCTGTTTGCTGTTATTGATTTTTCTTAAAAACAAATAATATTTCAAAATTAAGATGTGAATTATGATAACAATTATTGATTTTCTGTAAGAATGGAGGCATTGCATACCTAATTCCTCATAAAAATGTAAGAAATATTTTATTTTTATTTTTTGTGGACTTTCTAACATGGAAAATGTTGAGTTCCACCTTAATAGCACATCCACTATAATAAATGTAAAGGCAAATTTAGTTAACATAATTAAGAGTGGTAAAAATATTCAGAAAGCATTCTAGCATTAACCATTAGGATCATTTTTACTATAAGATCATTCTCACTTCTCCGCAATTGAAAAATCAGTTTCGTGCAATCCATGTAAAATCATCCAGGTCATACAACCCGAAGTCTTAGATTATGTCGATTTTAACACCACTCAAGGATTTTAATAAGTTATAAACATTTCCAAAATTTTGTTATCAAATTTTAACTAGTGTCAAAGATATGAACATTCAAACTTTGCGTTGAAACAGCATAATCCGCCGTTTTAAAAAATGGTTTGGTCTTTGTTTTTATTCTATGTGCAACGAAAAGCTGAAAATGTGTACACTTACATATTTTGAGGCAAGGATAATATAGCAAGTTAAAATATTTAAAAATAAACTTAAAAACTCTAATTTTGAACTCTATTGCTTTTTTACTGGGGCGTTTTTAATTACAAATATCTAGCTTGATTTCTTTTTTTTTAAAAGATGTCGCCCTGAATAAAATTAATTTTGTTCATAACTCCTGTTTTATAAGTAACAAATTTAAATATATTTGACCATATTTTTTGAAGTTAATGGTTTATATATGTTATGATATTCTAATGATTATTACATTCTGACTATGAATTTGCATATAAAAAAATAATGCAAAAATATTAAAAAATATGAATTACCTTTTAGGCTCAATTTTATAAATTATTAAATGCCAAACTAAATTAAATAATAAAGCTTCATCATATAAAACATGTTGTGGCGCATATAATGTAGAAAGTGATAAAATAATGAAATGCAGAAATGCAGAAGTGATGGTTAACAACTTATGAAATATTGATATTTTTTACCAATAATTATCTTAAACAATAGTTGGCCACTAGTCAATAAAAAAACAGCTGTTTATTATTCATTAAAATTAATTTAGAAAATACATGATGACAATAACATTAGTGGGAATTTTTTTTTTCTCTAATAAGTGAAGTTTTACATTTTAATTTTTAGTATTTAATTCTGTCTCAAAAAATTAGAAAAAAATGACTGAAATTTTTTGAGATTAAAATATAGTTTCTTTGTTTATAACAAGTAAAATGTAAATTGAAAATATTTTTTGAAAATTGTTAAACATCAACTTCTGTTTATTAAGCACTAAGGAATATCACCTTTTTTTACTTTTATTTTTCATAATTCCTGTTTTTATAAGTAACAAATTTTAGTAAACTTGACCATTTTTTTTTTCCGTTTAAGAAAATAACACTCTCCAATTCTTTGTATCAACTCTAACTAAACTATTCAGGACAACATATCAAAAAAAAAAATGAAAATCGAGCAACATTGACATTTTTGTAAGTAAACAAGGCCCAGTAAAATTGCGTTAAAGGTCAAATTTACAGGTGTTATGTTTATTTTTAAACATTAAGTTGATTTATTGGATTCCTTGCCTCAAAATATTTAAGTCTACACATTTTCAGCTTTTGAATGCACATAGAATAGTAACAAAGAACAAAACCATTTATTAAAATGGTGAATTAATGTTGCTTAAAAGCAATATTTTAATAGTCATATCTTTGAAACTCTTTGGATTTAGATAATAAAATTTTGGAAATGTTCATAACTTATTAAAATCTCTAGGTGGTGTAAAAATCAGAAAAACCTTTGAACTAGGGTTGCATTTTATAAAACAATTAGATGCTTTCACATGAAATACTAAGTTTATTTGGCAAAAGTAAATGTTCATCAATGATATTAAATTTAATCCTGTTTTCATTTTTATTCTGGTCTTCAATCTTCAATCAATTCTTGAAACTAACTTCAGTTCAGTTTTTATGATTTCAATAATTTTAATTCTTATTTCATGTCTTAATATTGCAAGTATTTGATTTATATCAAATTTTTCAGTAATTTTAGACATCGACTTATTAAGAATCATTATAGTTTCAAGAAAACAATATTAAAACAATTTCTAAACGTAATATGTAAATGTAAATAAACAAACAAACTGTTGTACAACAGTCATTTAATAATTCGATTTTATTAGAATAAGATTCTTTTGAAACTAAAACGAACATGTTCTAGGCTTGATTTCTATTATATATTCTTGCTTGGTTTCGCAAAATCTTTCCTCTTTAAATATTTTTTTAATTGATTGTGGCTGTTGTTGACAACCAATCCAATAACTTTAACCCGGTGCAGTTAATGTTCACTTGCGTTGGGCTGTTGTAATTTGTCATTCAAACCACTCTCCTATTGTCTTTGTAATTCCACTATTTTAGGAAGATATAGAACCGGTTCCATTAATTTTACATTCCAAAAATTGATTTTTTTCATTTCATATTTTCTCTTTTTTCAAATTAACTGTGTGCGTTTCTATATATTCTTTAAAGAGGTGCTATAAAGATTTGTTACCAAGTAGGGATTTTTTCAAGAGCCATATAAAACTATTTTTGTTTAGTTTTAGGCATGTGAATTTGGCTGATTTTTTAAAGTAAGTGAAAATATCAATAAAGAACATGTTTTCTATACTATTTTGCTCTACATTTTTATTGAGTCTGGCTGTCTTTGATTTTGAAACTTAGCTTTTTATTTAAATTTTATTAAAATTTTGTGTTGTCTACCAAAAAAAATACTTTTATTATTACTATATATGTATATATACATATAAATATATATCAGCCCTCAGAATAAGGTTCGACATAAGGCAATGCCAACCCAATAGTGTTTGAGGTCGGCAAGAAATCAGCGACCTTATTTATCCTAATTCCGAAGGTTCATATATAAATATAAATATAAATATATATATATATATATATATATATATATATATATATATATATATATATATATATATATATATATATATAATTATATATATATAATTATATATATATATATATATATATATATATATATATATATATATATATATATATATATATATATATATTAGGAAGCATCAATGAACATAATAGACTTAATTAGTATATGAAAGCATGCAATTCATGAATAAATAATAACTACTGTACTACTCACCAATGAAATATATAACTAAGTCATTCCTTCCAATTTTTGAAAGTACCTCTACAAAAGAACCGTAATCATTGATCCCTAAAAGCATACGTTGTTCTAAAGTTTGAATTAATTGAAAAGGAGTACTTATCCTTTCAAGATTGGCATCACCAATTTTTTTTGAATAATAAAGTTTAATTGCTTCAATATCTTTATTTAACAAATTATCTGCAATTTTTAGTAAAATATCTTTGTATTTTTTGTCATCCATGAATTTGATATATTTCAAATATTTTAACACTTTGGTAATGTATAATAATGCTAAAGTAAACAATTATTTTAATATAAATATATAACTTATTGAATTTATTATTAAAAAATAAAACTATACCAATATATAAATATATATATACATATATATAAATATATATATATATAGATATATATATATGCATATATATATATATATATATATATATATATATATATATATACATATATATATATATATATATATATATATATATATATATATATATATATATATATATATATATATATATATATATATGTATATATATATAGATATATATATATATATATATATATATATATATATATATATATATATAGATATATATATATATATATATATATATATATATATATATATATATATATATATATATAAATATATATAAATTTAAAAATATTCAGAACAGTGATACAAATAGAAAATCCAGTAATTCTTTTTTCTCAAAATGTTTTTATTAAAAATAATATAATTTCCAAAAACAATTCTAATACAAAATATTTTTTTAGATATTAAAATTATTAGCACTAGAGGACTTTCAAATGATCATCATTAGTGCTGTTTTAGTATTATTGCAAAAATTTTGTATTAAAAACAAAAATAAATTATTTTTTATATTGTTGCTATGGGTAACTATTGATTGTGAAGGAGTGAATTGTAATTATAGACAGGAAATATCAATTAAATGTATCATACTTGTGCAAATGCTTTTTATATGATCACAAAAAACTTTTATTATTATGCTCGAGAACGCCGAAAAGTTGGAAAAAAGGTTCATTTACACTTTTGTGAGCACGTTGACAAGCATGGTTGTCAAATTGATCAGTCGATAAGTCAGTTCTGCAACTGGAAATATGTCCACATATTAATAAGTAATCTTAAATTGTTAGTATTACCATTATATGCTTATTTTTTGCATGTTAAACATTTTGGTAATAATTTAAGTTTTTGCTGTTGCATGTGATGCAACTATTGGAATTATTACTATTTGGAAAGTGAACTTTTCACTTTTCAAATAGTACCCTTAGATGTTTTAAACTCATCTAATTCTTGAAGGTATAGTTTGCAAATTTTGCACCGAATATCTTTGCATTTGAATATGCCAATCTTCTTACTAGTTACTTCAATATTTGAAGAAGTAAGTCTTCTTAGAATGTTAGGAGGTTGTTTAAAAGCTAATATCAGGTGAATATTAGAAAAACATTTTTTAATTCTTTCATTATAAGATACTTTGAGAAAAAGGTTAGCTTCTGTTATTAAAGGCTGACAATTAAGATTACTATATAATGTTATCACTAAAGGAAATATTTCTTTAGATTCCTTTTGTGGTATCAAGATTGTATATCAAGATGTTTCGGCCAAATTATAAAAAATTTAATTACAATTCAGTCCTTCTCCATCAATAGTTCCCCATAGCAACAATATAAAAATTAAATTAATTTTGTTTTTAATACAAAAATCTTGCAATAATACCAAAACAGCACCAATGATAATTATTTGAAAGGCCTCTAGTGCTAATAGTTTTAATATCTAATAAAATATTTCGTATTAGTAATTTTTTGGAAATTATATTGTTTTTAATGAAAACATTTTGAGAAAAAAGATTTACTGGATTTGCTATTTGGTTCACTGTTCTGACTATTTTTGAATTTATTTGTTTAAATATCATATTTCAAGTATATATATATATATATATATATATATATATATATATATATATATATATATATATATATATATATATATATATATATATATATATATATATATATATATATATATATATATATATATATATATAATATTAATATATTTATATATAACGCTAGATCGACTTTAAGTGGTCTTTTATTTAAAAATTTTACTGAAAGTGGCATATTACAAAAACTTTTCTAATAAAAATGCTTTTATTAAATGAAATCAAGTTAAAAAGTAATGTGAAATGTATGTTAAGCGAACAAGAACGTTGTATGCCAAAAAAATTAAAATTAAAAAAAAAAGTCCACCTTGCGTTTTTTCATCAGTATGGGTTCCACTTAACGATAATAACGTAAATAATAACGTTAGATCAACTTAAAGTGGACTATTTCAGGTTTAACTAATATTTTATACAATAATCGAAAGAGTTTAATTTTCAAACGTGGATTGCGTCAAAATTGTAAAGATAAATAAACAACGGTACTATATTATGGTATGAAAAGGAGACTGGGTGGAATAATTCTTTTAAAGTATGGTTCATTGAAACATGTTTGAAACTTAGCCTAAAGTGGGTTTATTTAGAAACCTGTTTGAATTTTTGTCTTAAGTGGATTTAATGATAAGATATTTGAAAATTCGTTTAAAATAAATTTTTTGAAAACGTGTTTGAAACTTTCTCTAAAGTGGATTTATTAAAAACACGTTTAAAAACTCACTAAACTTAAATTTTTTAAAACATGTATGAAAATTTGCTTAAAGTTGATTTATTTAAGAGATGTTTGAAACTTCGCCTAAAGTAATTTATTTTCAAGCGTGTTTGAAACTTTAACTAAAGTATATTGCTTAAAAACATGTTCGAAAACTCACCTATAGTAAATTTTTTTAAAACATTTATGAGTCTTATCATAAAGTGAATGTATTTGGATGTTTGAAAATTCGTTTAGAGTGTATATATCTAAAATGTGTTTTAAAATTCGCTTAAGATAGATTTCTTTATAAGTTGATTAAAATTTAGCTTAAAGTGGATTTATTTAGGAGATATTTGAAACTTTGCCTTAAGTGGCCTTTATTACAATATGTATGAAAGTTCGCCTTAAGCAGATTTATTTTAAAACGTTATTAAAAACTTCTTTTAAAGTGGATTTATTTAAATCATGTTTAAAAATTCGTTTTAAAGGGGTCTTTATTTAAAATGTGTTTGAAAATTCATCTGAAGTAGATTTCTTTATAAGATGATTAAGATTTAGCTTAAAGTGGATTTACTTAAATTATTTAATACATGTTTAAAAACTTTTAGATTGGTTAGATTTTATTTATTAGAACAAATAATACATGTTTTAAAGGACTCGCAGGTCCATATCGATGGACACTAACAACACGCCCCAATATAAATAAATTATGTAACCACCTACAACATATAAATTAGTTTTAATACAACTAAAAATAAGATATGCAGTCAACGCCGATATATCTTTTTAAAATTCATTGAGTTAATTTTACTCTTAAAGATGTTGATATTATTTGCACTAGCAACATCAAAAGGCGACTGATTCCAAATGTTAACAACATGGTAAAAAAAACTAAAATTGCGAATCTCTTGTCGAAATCGTTTGTGCGTTTTATATTTATGTCTGCTTTTTTTTAATTAATATTTAACTTTGCTGAAAGTGAATTTATTTAAAACATGTTTGACCGTAAACTTAAAATGGATTTACCAAAAATATGTTTAAAAGTTCGCCTTAGATTAATTAAATTAGTAGATTTAATTAAAACATGTTTAAAAATCTGCTTAAAAAGGACAAGATAACACGTGTAGAAAATACGTGTAAGATTTTCTTTAAAGTAATTTGAATAATTTTTTTAACTCTCTATATATTTTTTTATAACTTTTTACATTAAAATATTTTTTGAAATAAAAAATTTATTCTTCTATAGAGGTTTTAATTATCGAATTAGTAATAAGTATTCGACTATGTAAAAGACTTTGAATATGCAAAAGCTATCGAAATTAAGAGATTTATTTTGATATTGCTTACTTTTTAGAAAAATTTCGTTTTTCTTTTTATGACGAATAATAGAAATAGAGTACAAATTTCTACATGTATCTTAAAGGTAAATTGAATTTTCTAAAGTTAAAAAAATAGAATTTTTTATGCGTTTAGAATTTAAACGCATAATAAATTCTATTTTTATCTAAATTTTGTTTTTTTCTTTAAAAATAAATAAAATACAAACTTTTTTACCTAGACTCATTTTTTATCTGATTTTATAGAATAAAATCCGTTTAGATGTAAAAGTTTTTACTTTCTTTGTTATTAAAGGAGAAACAAATCTCTGATGCTTTCTAAAAATGATGTTACTTTTCAGTTATTTTTAAGACGTTCGGGATTATAAACTGCATCACTGATTATCTACTATTAAATAAGTTTGATTATGTTTTCGGAGCCTGCAATCTCGGACGTAAAAATTTATGCTTTGACTTCTAACTTTCTATGTAACACGTTATTATAAAATAGCGTGTTACATAGAAATACGTTTTTATAACAAAAGAGGCAAACCCTTTTGTTACATATACTATTTATACTAATAATTTTAGTAATTCTCAAACGAAGTAAATAACGTTTTAGTCATTTTTTAAAAGCTGTTTAGTTATTTAAAAGAAATTCAAGAAGGAGTAGGTGGTTTTAGTAAAAAAAAAAAATATTCACCGTAGGCAGGGTCGTCTGAGAAGAGATCTTAGAAGAGTGAGGGAAGGAGGGGGGTGGGGGTAAGCGTATCTGTTTTTCGTCATGTGAGGCATAAAAAATATTTTTTGCACACTTAGACTTTAAAAAATGAATTAAAAAAGGCCTTATTGGCTAGCATTTGCCGACTATATATCCGATTTTGCCGACTCCAGTGTCCAAGTTTGTCAACTAATTCATTTCCTAGGGGGATTAGGCACCCCGGATGTCCCCTTTTGGATGATCCTAACTTTAGAATTGAGTGTTTTGATACCTAGTCTGTTCAAACATTGATAGTCAATGTTGATATTTGTTATACGTGTTTTTTTATACAAAATATTTGTTTACGACTAATACTAGAAGCTCCAAAATCTTAAAAAACTTTTTGTTAATATAAAGTCGAGGAACATTTTTTATTTTTTCACCTACATAGCTCATATATCACGTAACACGAAGTATAAAATATTTTCTACATTAGAGAACAATCTTTAAATGAGTATTTAGTCTGTACGCGTAAGTGAACGGAACTCCATTCGTTGCAAATAAAATATTTTAAACTTCTTTTTTATGTTTATAACCTTTTATCGCTTTTGATAATTTGAAACCTTCGAAACTTTTAAAACCATATTGGGAAAAAAGAACTCATAAAGTAAGAAATTTTCTTTTACTGGCACATTAACTTGATTTCTTGTATATATATATATATATATATATATATATATATATATATATATATATATATATATATATATATATATATATATATATATATATATATATATATATATATATATATATATATATATATATATATATAAAGAACGTTTATAACAGTAAATTGTAAAAGATTCTTTTTATGAAACTTTTATTTAAATAAAGTTCAGCAATATATCCATTTGGTATTCAAATAAGTTGATGTAAAGAAATTTGACGCAACCCCCCTTCCTCCCCCAAACACACGGTGTGGTGTATTTAAGGCGATTTTAAGCTATAACGGCATCTATATAATATTTTGCTGACCACAACATATTTCCAAAAAATGATCACGTCTCTGAATTATGACAAGACGAAAAAAATGAAACGTTAGAAATTTTAAATGTTGCTAAAACATAAAAAAAATTTTTTTTTGGCGAAAAAACCCATAGCGAAGTGTGTTTTTTTAAAACCCTTAAAATTACGATTGCTCGTCCAGATTTGAATAAGATTTAAAATAAATATGTTTTTAAGGTGTTAATGATTGTTTAGTGGTAGTTTTTTTATAATTAACAGTACTTTCTTAGTCGACAGAAAAATTGCATTTTGACAACTATAACAGATAAGAACTAGGACCTATAGTAGGTTAACGCACTTTTTCAAAAAATTAGAATCAAGTTAACGTTGTTTAGGAAAATTGATCTAAAGACTCAAACTGATGTTTTTTAAGTTTACTGTTGGGGTGGTAAAAAAGTTTTGAAAATTATACATGTATATACAAAAAAATGTTTTCACCAAATTTTACATCAGTACCAATATGAGGTCACGCTTTTTAAAAAAGTAAATACATTTTTAACTTAGTTGCTATGGATACCTAATTTTGCTTTGCAACAGCTAAGTTTTATTAGTTGTATATGTTTTATTTGTGATATGTACACTATTTAGCACGTGTTTTATTATGAAATCCTCGCTTTGATCCTCTCTCGCGGAGACGTACTCCGCACATAAAACGCCGTAAAAGGTCTTTGTTTGTCTTTAAACGCAAACACCTCCTTAAAAAAAATTCACGGAATTACTTAGAGTCTTTATTTCGTGCTTCTAAGGCCTCTTCACTCACCATCCCAATTGGATACACCATCTGATCAGCAACCTGTCACCCATGTATCAAGATTTTGTGCAAGCTCTGTGGTATGTAGTACCAGGGATAAAGTTGTATAAAAAGCTGCGCTGTTTCTAAGCAATAGTCTTTTAATTTATCGGCATCAATCAAAAAACCAGATGAAAAAGTACAAAGCGCAACATATTTCCTTTTTATTAAATGCACATCAACATTGATAATTGCTGCTGTTTTTTCAGCATTTCTGGAGAAACGTCGGGCAGTATTGCCATTATATGATGATCCAGAACCACCAGTCCTAGGGATATCAATCACCACCCCAACTTCATTTCTGAACCGTGATTGAATTCAATTTTTTTTTGCTTTAACTTTTTCTTTGTCTGCATCTGACCTCGACGCCCATTTCTTTTCTTCAGCTTTGTAGCCGACTTTTAACTAACACTCCATGCTACGAATCCATGCATGAAGTGTTGACAATCCATACTTCAATCCGGTCGGAGTTAATGGCAAACTGGAAACAATATTAAGTTGGTTCATTTGACTTTGTATTGAACCACAAACAGAGCAGCACTGACTTGAATTAGTAACTGTAGATTTACAAATGTTATTTTAACACTTTACGCAGAGTTTTTTTCTTCGCAGTGTTTTCAAAAAGTTGTTTACTCCGTATTTTAATCTCTTTAATCTTGTTCATAAAAGCGTTATTAAAACTTTCTAAATTTAACTAACATGACACAGCATTTTCTTTTCATTACATAAAGTTGCATCACTTTAGCTATTATTTTGCGTTAATCTGTAGAGATTAAATTTTATACATAAAAAGCGTGTTTTTTGTTAACAAAATCAAAAATGACAAAAACACGCTTTACCAAACGTTCGGTAAAAAAACTAAATATTATATGGACGACGAAGTAGTTGGCAAAGAAATAGATTTTAAAGAAAACAAGGTAGTTTTAACTAGTGATGATAATGATGATGAAGTACCAGAGGTAATTGTGATCGAAGATGATCCTGTATTTGAACTCGATTTAAACCTTTACAACAGCGACACAGAAGAAATTGATTTTGTAATCAAAAACAATTCTATAAAAGAAACAACAATCACAGAAACTATAAAAGAAAATAACCCAAACGAATTACCGTTAGAATTTACAGAAGATCTACTACCTCAAGAAATAACACATTGCTCACCAACTCAACTCAACTCAACCAACGATCCAACACCAACTCAACCCCAAGAAAACAATATTTTGAAAAAAAAGTAAGTTATTTTTTAAATTATTATTTATAAATAAAAAATTACATTTTTTTAAGAATTTTATTTTTTTATTTTAGAAAATGTGGCTACATTTCCATCTATTATAGTAAATCAAATATGTGAAGAACAGTTAAGTTTTCATACTTAGGCACAGCAGTCGTAGCCAAGTTTCCAATAGCATTTTTAAGAAATTGATTCTCTGCATTCATTACATCAGTTGTCTCCTTTACAAACCTAAACCGCACAATTCGGCAGTACAATGTTGATTACGGATGTGGATTTCTCCAAACAGTCTTCTTCACTTGACCAGAGAATCCTGTCAATTCAAGTGGTACAAAGCAGGAAATAAACAAACTTGCTTCTCGGACAAAGCTTCTATTTTCCAGCTCATCAGTGACTTGTGTATAAATTTTTTGCCCAGTTAACCTATCAAAATCTTTGAGCAGAGAACTAGCCTATCAAAAACAAACGAATCGATAACATCATGTTGTACTTTCAACAGCTGCAGCACAGTATGATCTAATAATGCTTGGAAATTGATGCCTGCAGAGTAGTCTGTTGCTGTCCATAATTCACGACTTGGCAAACACATCTCTTTTGCCCCACATTTATCATTGTATGGAGGATATAAATTACTTTTTTTGCTTTTCGTATTGTTTCTTAAGCGCTGATATTGAGATTTGCTCATCTCGTTATCTAACAAAAGAGCCAACGCTTCTTCAGATCTATTATCAGAATGATCTTGTTCAGCATCTTTGTTATCAGCCAACTTTATTGCTGAGAATCTTTTCTTCTACCTTCTTTTCACAGTTGTGTGCCACTAGCAAACAACAACTTACAAGAATTTGAAGCTGAAAAAGCTGCAACTTTTCTTTTCTTTGTTTTAGAAGACAAATCTTGAAATGGTAATGCAGGTCTGCCGAGTTGTTTATTTTTACTCTCCTTCATTAATGTGGTATTAAAATTATTTTCAAGCCAAGCGAAATTCTTCCTAATAGACTTTGCATCAGTTTATTTACGTCCATCTATCACCATATTCAGAAATAAATAAATGAAATTTACTCTCAAACTTTTCGCCTTGAAACTTCAAATCATGTTCTATAATAAAGTTGTATAGAAGTATACTGTCTTTTTTTTTTATGTATTGACAGGCTGTTTAGTCTGATAACCTGGTGAATTTCATTTCATGTGACACTTGTTAAACCTCAATGAAAACAGCAGTTCAACATTTAAAATAAGTAACCCCAACCAAACCAATTAAAGTAGATTATTTAATCCATTTGGCTTGACAAGCACTAAATTAATAAGAACAAAATTTGAATTACGAAATATATATATATGTTTATATATATATATAAGTTTATATAAGTTTATATATATATATAAGTTTATATAAGTTTATATATATAAACTTATATATATATATATATATATATATATATATATATATATATATATATATATATTATATATATATATATATATATATGATTTCAGTGTGGACATCGTGTATAAGAGTTTATGTTATATTAATAAGAAAACATCAAATAATACGAATTCTCTTAATACAAATAATAATTTATTTTGAGAAATTTTTATTGGGTTATGGATACCAGCATCATCAGCTTGTAAAATATTATATATATATATATATATATATATATATATATATATATATATATATATATATATATATATATATATATATATATATATATATATATATATATATATATAAACTTATATAATATTGTTAAGTACTACGCTTAGTATGAGTCAGATTATATTATATAGGCCGAGTGAATAAAAATGAGCAATTGCTATTACTCAGTAGTTGGGCAACTTTACGTGATGAAAAACTTTAGCAGCTTTCCTCATATTTTTATTCACGTAAAGTTAAGCAATCCACTCAGTTAATGCTCAGCTTTACGTGAATAAAAACTTAAGCAAAATTGTTAAACTTTTTATTCAGAGAGCTGAGCTGACCAATTACTGAGAAAAAGCAATTGCTCGTTTTTATTTACCCAGCCTTATGCTTTCCGCGTTTTTTAAAATATTGTGCGAATAAAATTTTTTTAAAGCAGTTAGATTTTTTGTTTGATGTTTAAATGTAAAGGAAAACCAAAGTGGCGCCTATTGGCAGCTAGATTTATGAGATTATTAAAGCAAACGTTAAAGCTAAATTATTAAAGCTTCAAAATATCTAAGTATAAAAGCAAGATGTTACAATAAAAAAAAATATTTTGTAAAATTAAAGCAATAGTTATACAATAAAATATAACATAATAAGCGTTTTTAAAGTTGCTGCAAATATGTTAGTTACATACCAATTTTAGTCAAACAACTTTTATTATCCAGATAATATATAGAGTTATAGTATAATATTTTAAAAAGCGCAATATTTTATGCAAATGTTATTTATTTCCATCGATTTATTAAACAACATTTTTTTCTTTATAATTTTTTTTTTCTAATTTACATTCGCGTCTACTTCAACCACATCATTAGTTTATTCATTAAAATTTTAGGCGCATATATACGGTTTTAAATTATTTTATAATATCTATATAATTAATTAAAACCATTCACTGTCCATTAAATTTCCAGTCACTGGCCAACTGTGAAAGCAGAAAATTTTTTTGTGTGGTTTTTTTGGTTAATTTTAATGGCTGTTTTTGGTTATTTAATGAATACATTTTAATAACGTATAAATTTTTATTACTGTTATTTTGTATTTCTTTGAGCCATTTTTTGTGTGCGAGCGCAAATAATAAAACTACAAAAACAATATTTTCATAATAAAAAATTATAGTGTTAAAAATTCTTTCTACATCAATACTATTTTACACTATGATACCAATTTATAACATTAAAAATTCTTTCAATGTTATAAATTGGTATCACAGTGTAAATTCGTGGATGAATAAATTTGCATATTTAAAGGCGTAGCACAGTTAGTCAGATGGTGGAAAAAAGTAAAACAAAAATATTTTCAAGAACTTTATTAATAAATACCATTTTATAGCTGCTCTTTTCTCTCTCTCTCTTGTGTTAATATTACTACGTGTGACTTGGCGTATTCACTTGGCGTGATCCAAGGTTTTATTATAAATAGCGAGTCGTATCTTCAAGAAATATATTGTAAAGTAATCTTATCTACGTAATTTATTACTAAAATCCCTTCTAAACTCTTTAGAAACAGCATAAAAAGACTTAAAATTAGTAAATAACTATGTGTTTTATTTTTCAAGTGCATAAAATAGTTTTTAATCATTATGCTTCATTATTATTAGTCTAGTTTTTAAAATTTGGTGTTTTAAGAAAGTAACTTAAGCTAGTAACTAACTGTAAAATTAACAATTGCTACGAATTTTAGGTGTCATAATCAACCAAATAAAAAATATATATCGCCACTAAATTCAAATTATGAAAAATACTCAATCTGGTAATAATGGGAGTAAACCAAAAATTGTTATAGGAGTTATTTCTTTTGTCCAGTTTATATGTATAATGGATAATAAAATATGTGGTTCCTAAGCAATTTATATATTCATAGCCCAAATAATATTCATAACCCAAAATTAAAAAAAAATGTCACGATTGAAACTGCAATTCTCAAATTAGTAAACAATACAAAAATAGTCATTAAACCTTTTTCATGTAACGAGTTATTAGATTTGTCAAGCTAAAGTAACATCCGTCCCACTGTGGACAGTTAATAAGCTTTTAAGAGATTTTAAAAGGATTTGAATCCACACACTTATAAGTGTTAGGATTCAAAACCTCTTAAAATAATTTTTCTTTATTTCATTATAACTAGATTTATTTTTTTTAACGGTCTTATGAGTTAATTTATTACATAAATTAACTCATATGACCGTTGCCGCAGCGCATTTCCGTAGTATCGATTAACTTAAATACGTATAGCGGAGGTGGAGTCTATACTCTTTTTTGCACCCGTATAGTTCAATATAAAGTTGTATAAGTTAACACTGACTAAAGTCAAATAACCTCCAAAACTACTTAATTTTTGATGAATATATAACTTAAATAACTCTTTTAGCAATAAGTTAGTGACATGGTGAAGGTTATATAGCTATTATAATATTTTATGCTATTGCTTATTAACTTTTATTGTTGTTTTATAAATATTATATCATTTTTTAATTTATTATGCCCCTCCCACTGTAACAAATTGTAACAAAAATGCTGACCTCACCTCCCCCTCCTTCCTTATCTACTTATGTAAATATCTTTCTCTGCGTTTAGTATCAGTGGCCTAACCACACCAAGGCCAGTGTAAGAAACATTTAATATCCCTCAAGCAACTAGGCCCAGAATCGCGAGGTTCAGGAGCCTCAAGATGTATTTAAAGAGTTTTCGAGGTTGTTTTTTTTAGTAAAAATTGTTTCCGAGAAACAGATACTGGGCAGCTTGGCCAGTATGCCTACTGGCCAAAAATATAAGTGTTGGGGCAACAAACTAGTAACTTTTTATTTTTATTTTCTTAAACTAAATTTAAATCAACAAGTTTTAAAATTCAAAATTCAAAAGTTATGATCATATAAAGTTTACACCTAAATTGAATAAGGTGTAAACTTTATATAATCATAACCTTTTTAAATTAAAAGACCTCATTTGAACGTAACTCATAATTATACTATCAGAAAAAGAATGATGTTGATTAAGTTATTCTAATCGATTTGGTGATAAGAGAATAGCCGCATTTTCAAATTATGAAACCATTTTTATATTAGTTTTTTTTGTTCTTTTTTTTAATTTTATTTAGGTACCACAAGAAGTCCTTACGGTCTTATCATAGAGCACCGCGGATGAGCATTTAACTGGAAGTTCACGCCTCCTTCCTTAACAATGTCACAAAACTTGCCCAGAGGTGGGGTTTGAACCACGGATCCCTTTGTTTCTGAGGCAAGTTCGCTACCACTGCGCCACGGCTTTTGACGTGGTATAATATCACGCAATACTTGTATTCAATTCTATTTAAAATTAAGTCTTGTATTTTGTTTAATTTATATTTCATTGATAATATATCTTTAAACCATTTTATTCATAGTTTAAAAAAAAAATTGTTTGAAATTTCTGTTATTTGTGCAATATTTCTTCTGTTTTAGTATCTTATTTTAGAAAAAGATTACTCTTTCTCTAAAATAACATACTAAAACAAGAGTGTTTGGTATTTTAGCTACTATATACTAACTTTTTACTTATACTATTACTACTATATACTACCTACTACTTATACTACTACTACTATATTTTACTTATACTACAACTTACTTATACTACTACTACTATACTTTACTTATACTACTACTACTATATACTACCTACTACTATATACTAACTATATACTAACTTTTTAGGTATAGTCCCTAAAAATACAAAACTATAATTGTCATTTAAAATACACTTACTAAACTCAAACTTCAGAAAAACACTTGATCATCAATTTTTAATGACAAGTTTTTAATGACTTACTATGTACGTATATTTAGGGGCTTGGCAATAAGGCTATTTTTGCCTTTTTCTTGCCCCCGCCATTTGTATATTTTACAAAAAAAAAGTAACTATTTGTAACGGCAAATTTAGAAAAATAAAACGTTATAAAAACTAATAATCAGCCACTGCATTAAAGAATGTCTTAATGTGATAAAAAAAAAAAAAAATAACCAATGTAAATAAAATTGATTTGATAATATTGTTTGAAAAATACGAATGATAATTTTCTTTGTTATTCTTCGACAAATTTTAAAGATCAAGTCATTTGATTATTTTTGTTCACAAAAAAAAGTTTAACTTTTGCTCCGAATTTTTGAAAGAGAAACAGAACTTGATTGTTAGACGAACTTATTGTGATTTGCACTTTTGTTGACTTTTTTTACTTTGAATTTTTGAAATTTAAATTAAAAAATGACTCTATTTATATATTATTATATATATATAATTTTTTTTTTTTTTGTTTTGTTTTTTTAGTTTTTGTATTTTTAGTTTTTTTTTGCGTTTTTTAATTTTTGATTTACTTTTTTGTGTTTTTTGTTTTTTTATTATTGAGACGTTGTGCGGAAAGATATCTGGAACATGAGAAAAGGATTTAGAAGAAGTTGATTAAGAAAGATTTTTTTAGGTAAATAAAAAAATAAATACAAGACTTTTACACAAACATTACGTTACGAAATCTACAGAAAACATACAAATAATAAATTGTATATCATAAACTAAGGGCTAGCAGTGATTGTTTAATCATACATAACAATATTTTTGTTGTAAAAAGATAAATATACTTGCAGGGTATAGGAACACTTCACTAAACATTTAGTTCTTGCTAAGAGCCAGTGTATTAGTTTATCTCATATGCTTAGTTTCAGATTCCCATTCTCTATTTGACAAAAACTTTTTAATACAAAAAAATTGACAAAAAATGTCCTTGGTATTTCTACGGACATGGTAATTATATTTTAAGGTAATGATATTCCTGATGTTTCAGGTAAATATCCTGATGACTGCCATTGAGTCAATTTTCAAATTCTTAAACATATGGTGACATCTGATGTTCCATATTTCACTCATAATGGTTTGAGTGACTGTCAACAACAGCTGCGAAATTAGGTTTTTCTCCGATAAATTCGCTGTTTCCATCGAGAAAATTGAATTTATCGGAGAAAAATTGTTTTGGGATGTCAAGGAGTTATATACATGTTTAAAATACTCCCATATTTCAACAGAAGGAAGACATTAGGCAAAGATATGGAGGTTGTAATAACCTCCATATCTTTGCCTACTGTCAAAAATAACGAATGCATAACTTGTGGTAAAATTACCACATAACTTGTGGTAATTTTACCACATTGCATTGTGGTAATTTTACCACATTACCACAATGCATTACACATGCATTCGTTATTTTTAACAATCTGTCGCCTTGTGTTTTTGGCTAGCAAGACGCAAAAGGTAGACTGTTGTGTAGAAAACAAAAGAGGACATTTTGTGTCGGTGCGCATGCGTGGGAAGTAAAGTTTTTTTTCCAAATTTGGGTCCACGGCATTGTTGTTTTTGTTGAACTGTTCCAGAAAAGTACTGCTGGCACGACTGTCTTTTTGTTTTTTGTCACTTCTAAGTCAAAAATTTTTTTGTTGATTTTAGGGGGATGTTAAACAGGGACCCGTTTCTGCCTAATATTTCAACTGTTGTTTTGTAGTACTAAGACGTTTTGTTGTTCTAGTGTTTTAGAAAAGTGTTTTGCTTTAAAATATTCCAGCCTTGATTTTGGTTTGTAAATTTTATAAGTGAACTTGCCAACCAATTCTTTGAAAAGTAGTAATAACCGTGAGATTTATCCTCTCCGTATTCCTTCAGTTGAAAGAGTGTTTTTAGGCGAAGTGCAAGACTTTGCTCCTTTGGTGATAAAATTCCGAGACACCCGCTTTTAACGGTAAAAAAAGCCTCTCTCTTGACCGGATTGAAAGTGGTCTTTTGCTACAGATTTTCGAAAATGGCTCTGTGCAGCCGTTCTATTACCCATTCGAGAATGGGTAGCACGTTTGCAAGAAACTGCACTTTCGACATTGCTTGCGTATTTATCAAGATAGTCTTTCCCCTAAGTGACAAAGTACGTAGTCACAAAAACTTGAATTTTTTCTCTACTTTGTTTAGAGTTATTAGCCAGTTGAAATCAGTAGTATTACTCAGTCTGGTGTAAAAAGTAACAACCAATATTTTGAAACCGGTGTTATTGTTCCACTCTATGTTGTCCAATTCCGAATACATTTTAGGATCAAAACCCTCAAGATCAAGACCCTTGGTTTTTGAGGCATTGATCACTGAACCGCTTGCTTTATCAAACAGTTTTACTTTTTCAAAAAAATGGCGGGGAGATTTTACGTCTCAGGCAAAAAAGTTCGAATCGTCTGCGCACTGCTGCAATTTTAGGGGTTTTGGTGTTGGAAAACCCTCTATTCTGCTATCCGCTCAGACCACCAAAGCAAGAGCTTCGGCAACAAAAACATACATCAGAAGAGAGAGAGGGTTACCTTGTCAGACTCCTCTTTCCGTAGTAAAGATGACCGACATGAAACCGCAATTCAAAACAGATGCCGAAACGTCTGAATATAGAGTGTTTACAAAAAATACAAAATTTTCTCCGAGAATAAATTTTTAGATAATTCGCACGATCAGCCTTGCCAAACGTCTTTTCTTGGTCAATAGATAAAATGAAATTAGGTAGATTTTAAAAATCTGCGTAATCTATAAGATCACGAACTAAATGAAACTTTGAGACTATTGTTCTACCTGGAATTCCGCAAGTTTGATTTGGTTCTATAATTTTCCCCATTACTTTTGCAAATCTGAGAGTCACCACTTTTATGATTATTTTGTAATCAGCGCCGATTAAGTATATGGAAATCATCATCACTTAAACGTTTAGTGATGTGCGACTATTTATTTTTGTTTTTATTTTTAATTTATTTTTGTTCCATAGTAGGGGAGACCGGGGCTAGTTGGCCGCGGGGGTAAGTTGACGAACTGCGTTTATCTTTAGAGCCTTTCATCAGAAAGTGACAAAAATTACTCAGAAACTTCCTTATGACCATTTCATCATTCACTGTAGTATTGTCAGGGTTCGCGCATGCGCATGGGAGATATTGAGATTTATGCGTTTTTTGGACAAAAACGTAACTTTTAGAACATCGCTTCCTTTTTACTTTACAAAACAAATATACAGTCGTATGAAAAAAAAATTATTGTAAAAGTTCCAGTCACAATAGGTTTACTATATTCAGTCAGACGTTTTTTTTTAAAGCTGCCGTTTTTCAGGATTTATAGACTGTTCATTAAAAAAAAAGCTTTCGGGGTAAGTTGACAAATTTTTCACGGGGTAAGTTGGCTCATAGCATTTACTATGGAAAAAAAGATTTATTTTTTTTAAATTATTTTTTTATTTTTTTTTTATTTTTAACAATATTGAAAATATTTATTCTTACAAAAAAATTTAAAAAAAATTTTTTTTTAGTTTTTTTTTCCACAGATAAAAGGTGGGTTACTGATTGGCTTTTATAAAGACTAATACTTGGTACCAGCTAAAGTAATATTAAATTTTGGGATAAAATTGTTGCAAAAAATAATTTTAAAAAAGTTTCTATTCATTTTGCACTTAATAGTGCATTAATAATCACTTTTATAGTTTGCGCCAACTTACCCCTGTAAGTTGGCGCAAACTATAAAAGTGGGATAAGTTGGCGCAAATTTTTTTTTTTTTTTGAGGGTCCGGAAAGGCCCCAAGAATTTTTTTATGTAAATGAATGCAAATTTTTTAAGATACCCTAATCCATACTCTTTAAGAATACACTTTAATATTTTTTAAAAAATGTACTGTTAGGGCTACAGAGCTCATAGAGTAAAAACCGAGCCAACTAGCCCCGGTCTCCCCTATACATTTTCGTGATTACATAATAAAGATGCGTTAAGATATATATATATATATATATATAAGATATATATATATATATATATATATTTATATAAAAATTAAAAACATAAATAATAAACAAACTCCTGTAATACGAACTGTAAGAAGAACGCGGAAAACTTGCACTTATCATCAAGAACATTTTCTATATTTATATATATATATATATATATATATATATATATATATATATATATATATATATATATATATATATATATATATATATATATATATATATATATATAAATATAGAAAAATAAAAATATTTACAAAACTTTTACGTTAAATTGTTACATTATAATTGTATTAAAATGTAACATAACAATAATAGAAACATATATCGTTACTTTTTCTTAATATTACCACGTTTATTGCTAACGCAATGTTTAAAAAATATATTTAAGTATATTAAAAAATTAGAGTCTTTATAAGAAGCTCGCAGTAAACAAATATAGAAAAAATCAGTAAGTAAATTTTTTTTTTTATTACAAAATAATAAATATTTACAATTTTTTTAATAACATTAACTAAGGTTTTATGTAAAAACAATATATGCTTTTACAAGCTTTCGTAAATATATACATTTGCTGCTTTGTATATTTTATTATATAATTTTTGTATTTTTAATTCTTTATTTTTATGTGTTTTTTAATTTTATATTTTTTTGTGTTTTTTGGTTTTATATTTTTTTTGTATTTTTTTTGTTTTTTATATTTTTGTTATTGTGCGGAAAGAGATCGAGAGTTTAGATTAAGTTAAAAAAAAAGAGAAATTTTAAAATAGGTTAAGGAAAGGTTCATAAGGTAAAAAGAATGATTTATATGCAAAAAAATTTAAAAAAGAATTACAGGATTTTTACATAAACATTACGTTATGAACGCTATAGATAAAAAAATTATATGTTAAAATAATATTTCGTAAAACAAGGGCTGTGATTTGCTAATCATATATAATATTAATTTTGTTGCATAACATAAAAAATGCAAGAGGGAAGGAAATCTTTACTAAACATACAATGAGCCGTTGTTTTATTTTAGCTCATATGTTTAGTTTCAGACTTCCATTCTCCACTTTACAGAAAACATTTTTAATACAAAAATACTCACAAAAGAAGTCCGCGGTGTTTCTGCGGACATGATAATTATATTTTAAGGTAATAATATTCCTGATGTTCCTGATTATTACCCTGATCACTGCCATTGGGTCAATTTTTTTGTTACTATGTATGTGGTGGCATCTACTGTTCCATACTGCACTCATGATGGTTTGAAAGAGTGTCAACAGCAGCTGCAAAGTGGGGTTTTTCTCCGATAAATTCGCTGTTTCAATCGGGAAAATCGAATTTATCGGAGAAAAGTTGTTTCGGGATGTCAAGGAGTTATACACGTGTTTAAAATACTCCCAAATTTCAACAGAAGGAGGACAGCAGGCAAAGATATGCATGTTGTCCTCGATTTTACCACAAGTTTTGCATTTGTTATTTTTGACGATCTGCTGCCTTGTGCTTTTGGCTAGCAAGGCCGCAGAAGGTAAACTGTTGTGTAAAAAACGAAAGAGAATGTTTTGAGTCGGTCCGCATGCGTGGGAGGTGAAGTTTTTTTTCCAAATTTGGGTCCACGGCATTGTTGTTTTTGTTGAACCGTTCCAGAAAAGTTCTGCCTTTAAAAAGTTCCAGCTTTGGTTTTGGTTCGTAAATTTTTTAAGTGAACTCGCCAACCAATAATTTGAAAAGTAGTAATAGTCGTGAGCTTTGTCCTCTTCGCATTCTTTCAGTTGAAAGAGTGTTTTGAGGCGAAGTGCAAAACTTTGCTCCTTCAATGATAAAATTCCGAGACACCTGCTTTTGACGGGTAAAAAAAGTCTCTTTTGACCGGATTGAAATTGGTCTTTGCCTCAGATTTTCGAAAATGGCTCTATGCAGACGTTCTATTGCCCTTTCGGGAACGGGCCGCACGTTTGCCAGAAACCACACTTTTGACATTGCTAACGTATTTATCATCATAGTCTTTCCCCTAAGTGACAAAGTACGTAGTCCCAGAAACTTGAGTTTTTTCTCTATTTTGTTTAGAGTTACTAACCAGTTGAAATTGGTAGTATCGCTCAGTCTGGTATAAAGAGTAACACCTAATATTTTGAAACCGGTGTTGTTGTTCCACTCTATGTCGTCTATTTCCGGGTACATTTTAGGATCAAAACCCCCAAGAGAGCGAGACCCTTGGTTTTAGAGGCGTTGATCACTGAACCACTTACTTTGTCAAACAGTTTTATTTTTTCAAAAAAAAGCGGACTGATTTTACGTCCCTGGCAAAAAAGTTCGAATCGTCTGCGTACTGCTGTATTTTAAGGGGTTTAGGTGTACCTGGTAACGGGAAACCCTCTATTTTGCTGTCCGCTCTGATCACCAAAGCGAGAGCTTCGGCAACAAAACGTACAGCTAGAGATAGAGGGAGTCACCCTGTCTAACTCCTCTTTCCGTAAGAAAGGAGGCTGACAGGAAACCGCAATTCAGAACAGATGCCGAAACTTCCAAATATAAGGTGTTGACAAAAGATACAAAATTTTCTCCGAGATTGAATTTTCGGAGAATCTGAAGCAGAAACGCACGATTGACTTTATCAAACGCCTTTTCTTGATCTATTGACAAAACGAAACGAGGTAGATTTTTAAATTCCGCGTAGTCAATAAGATCACGGACTAAGTGTAAATTTGAGATTATTGTTCTACCTGGGATTCCGCAAGTTTGATTTGGTTCTATAATTTTCCCAATTACTTTTCCAAGTCGTAGGGCCAGCGCTTTTGTGATTATTTTGTAATCAGCGCCGATTAAGGATATGGGCCTCCAGTTTTTGTATTCGGTAAGATCTCCTTGTTTAGGAATCAGTGAAATAATTGATTTTTTCATAGAGTGGCTAGTGTTTTTTTCTACGAAAAGTATTTCGTAGGCAAGTTCTTCAAAATCTTTTTCTAAAGTGTGCCAAAAGGCACACTTAGAAAAATTAGCTGGAAGTCCGTCATAGCCCGGAGATTTTCCGTTTTCAAATTTAAAAAGGCTTCTTTCAGTTCCACGCTGGTTAGGTGGGTGTTTAAAAATTGATTTTCATCATCGCTTAAACATGTAGTGATGTGTGACAAGACATATTTTTGGCTGTCGTTGCATAAACTAGTTTTGGTGTATATGTTTTTATAATATGAAACAAAGGAGTTTAGTATTTCACCAGGTTCACTCGTCAATGTGCCGTCATTCTTGCGAATTTCGGTAATTGACTTGTTCCGCTGTTGAGTTTTTTCCAAATTAATCAAAAATTTTGAAGGTTTTTCTCCTTCTTCAATTTGTTTTTGTTTTGTGCGAATAAACGCTCCGGGAAACTGGAGCAAGAAAAGAGCATCGCGTTTTTCTGTGATGCTATCTAAATTTGGGTTAGCGTTTTGTTGCTCCCATTGGATTTCGTTTTCAATCCTTTTGATATTTTTTTTGTTTTTCGCACTTTTCTGTATCGATTTGTGTTTTAATTCAGCCCAAACAAAAAGTTTGCAGCCGTCCCACCATTTTAAAATTGACGTATAGGACCGTTTTTTAGTTTGCCAATCTTTAATTAAGAGTTCAATTTTCTGCCTATGCACTTCTATTTCCGAAAGGGAGCAATTTACTTTCCAGTATCCTGGTCCTCTCCTGGTTTTACTAAAATTGACAGTTGTTGACACGAACTCGTGGTCAGAAAAAGGGTTGGTGAGAATTTTGGTGTATGTTGTTTTTTTGACAACTTTTTCAGGGCAGTAGATTCTGTCGAGTCTATATTTGACGGTCTTATTGCGCCATGTGAATTCTCTTTTGTTAGGAAACTTGTAACAAAAAACATCAACTAGGTTATACCTACCTTGGAAGACCCCGAGTTCAGTAAAGCCGTAGGTGTGATATCTAAAGTTGTTTGTGCCTTCTGTGTCAAGAGGCAGTCTTTCGACCATGTTGAAATCCCCGGCCAACAGGACTGGTAGTCCTGTGTCCTGCGAGATGTCTTCAGGGCCGCCGAAAAAAAGGCGCCTTTCTCTTAGCACATTAGGAACATAAATATTCAGCACCTGCATTTCGTGTTCATCTATTTTTATCATGACATTTAATATTCTTCCGTTTTTGTCCCTTTTTAGTTCGTTTAAAGAAACATTGGATTTAGAGAGAACTGCCACCCCACAACAGTTATGACTCAGACCAGAGTTCCAAATACACTCGCCAGTCCATTCGTCACTCCACTGTTTAACAGTGGATGGTCCGGATTTTGTTTCCTGAAGGAGGATAAGATCGAAGGTGGACTTTTTGAGAAAACCAAAAAAATTATTGCGTTTGTCTTGATCTTTTTAGACCGTTTATGTTGCACGTTAAAATATTAATAGCCATGATGAAGAGGATCAGGTTTCCTAATTTGAAAACTCGTGTACCTTAAACATAAATATAATAATTTTAAAACCTGAAATAAATTGCACATAAACCTTAACCTTATAGCACGAGTTTTCGTTTGAACTGACGTAATTCGAACAATAGGACGCACTGGACGATCACATTCCACAAAAAAATTACAACAATTCAATTACGACAGCTTAAGCGCTTATTCAAAAATGTCACATGCATAATTGATGAAGTAGAAAGACAAAGAAATATAGGTTTAGAACAAAAAAATTCGAAACAATATTCTGATTTGAGAACAAAGTTAAAAAAATAAGATAAAAAGAAAAAAATAAGAAAGAAAATTAGGCTTACAATTTCTTTTCCGCACCAATTTGGCTATCGTATTGTTCATCTTTAACTAGCAAATCAATTTTGTCTTCTTATGACATTTCCTCATTTTCTTCTGAAAAACAAACTTCTTCCAAAGACACTTTTAACTCCGTGTTGTTTATGAGTTTCTTGGGGGTTCCACGTTCCAACTGCCCCAAACGTTTTCTCGTTGGTTAGGTAGAACGTGCCTTTTCGGTTTTAACATTATTTTCTTTTTCATTGATGTTTTCCTTTCCTGGATTAGTATCAACATCGATCTCGATACTGACGTTGTTCACTTTGGTTTCTACAATTTCATTGTTGATCTGCGGTGTAGTAGGTTGTAAAGAATTGGTGGGTGGAACGGTTTGGTTTGTTACTTTAGGGTTGGGTTCGGGCTGGCCAGGATGTTTATACCGTAAATTAAGACCATTAACTTTTTGGTAGCGGGGTAACGGATTTAGAGTGGGGTTGTGCCAGTTCTTGATAATAATTATCACGTTTCCAGTGAAAATGTCCTCTCCAAGGACCTTGCATTTCTGTAGGTAGAAAGAATCAAACTTCAACGTCCTGCAGCTAGATGTTTGCCAAGCAGGATAATGACGCTTTGGCAGCCATTCCTAAGGGTACCTATTGGAATGTTCTGAACCAGGACGTGGACCTTTCGCACAAACATTTGCTGAAAGTTTAAAACCAAACCTTTAATTTCTATTTCTGCTTCTAGAAAGAATGTCAAAGACGAGTTGTTTGTAACGGCAAACTCGAATAACTTATTGGAGTAGTGTCTAGTGACTCCCCACACATTACTAAGTAGCTTCTTTTCAGTCAAGCTAGCAAAAAAATCACTAACGGAAACGTTAAGATTACCATACCGACAAATAAGAACGTTTGAATTGTCAACCTCGAACTTCGTGTTAAAAATACCAAGATTGCTATTGGGATGAACAGATATGGTAACGGAGCCAAGAGCACCAGCATAACTTTTCGCCATTAAATAAAATTTCAACTCAATAAAGACAGTTGTTATAAATAACGTTTGATACCAATAAACAACAGAAAAACCACAAAGAAGACTAACACAAATACTGTAAAAAGTTAAGATGTGTTTTTTTCCGTAAATTTTTATACTTTAATATACCCTTTTTAATAGTTTTTTTAAAACAATTTAAGTTTTCCAAGTCAATAATATTTTGATTAAGTAATAAAAACTTATTCCAGATATGAGGTGCACGACAAGAAATTTTAAATTTAGTTTTGCATGAATGCTCGTAACGGGTAGTTTTTGAGCGCAACAGGTATTTATACTCTGGTTTTTGTTTATAAAGACTAAAGAAAATTGAAGGAGTATTTTGCATTTTGCTATTATACGTAAGACTTAAAACATTATATTTATTTAGTTCAAACAACGTTAGTAAAGACATCTGTTCAAAACGAGGCTTTATGTGTGTTTTTTTTTATTTTTTAAATTAGTTACTCGTATAGCATGCTTCTGTTTACAATAGAGAGGTTCTAGTTTGCTATTATAGGTACTATTTCATGCTGTATTACCGTAATTTAAATAACTTTGAACAAAGCTGTAGTAGATTTGTTTAAGTAGCAGCTTTTTCAATAAATGGCGTGATCGGTATATTATTCCGATACGTTTAGATATTTTACTACCTAAATAGGTGATATCTTTATTCCAATTTAAATTTTCGTCAATAAGAACACCAAAAAATTTAATAACATTATCCCTACTTATTTCTCTAAACAAAATTGTTTGCCCTAAACCGTCCAGATATTTTTTCTAATTCTTGATTCATTTCTACGCACTGTTCGTTTATAATTTTTCCGCAGATAAAAAAGTTGCTATCATCAGCAAACATTATAGTTGAAATTGTTTTTGATGCCCAATAGAGATCGTATATAGATTAAAAAAAGGCAAAGACCCAAGTATTGAACCCTGAGGAACACCACACTTTAATATAAAAGGATTAGAGAGTTTATTATCTCCATAGTATTTAGATTGCACACGTTTATCTATGTAGCTTTCTATCGATTTGTTCGTTCTACCCCTTATGTCATGCATGTTAAGCTTTGATAATAATATTTTGTGGTCGACTGTATCAAAAAGCTTAGAGAGATCTATGAATACACCTAGTATAACTTCTTCGTTTGTAAAAGAGTTTTTTATTTCATCAACTAGGTGAAGGATTGCGTGTTCAGTTGATGTTTTTTTTTAAAAACCGAATTGCTTGGAGTAAATAAAATTATTTTCTTTAAAAAAAATATTTACTTTAATGTGCATAATTTTCTCAAGTATCTTAGAGAATGTATAAAGTATTGATATTGGTCTGTAATTGCCAATTTCACTTGTATTTCCTGATTTAAAAATAGGTTTTACTTTCGTTATTTTCAATTTTTCAGGAAATATACCTTCCTTTAAGGAGTGTTTAAATATTTTAAATAAAGGAACTTTAAGCTCGTTTTGGCAGTTAATTACAGTGTTGCTATTCATATCGTCAATTCTGGTTGCTTTGTTTCTTTTTAGGCTTTTCAAATTCTAACATGGTTAGTTTTTTGTTATTCAATTCATTACTACTACGATCTAAATATTTATCAAAAGATTTATTTACACTAGTAACTTGAGATGCAAGTTTAGATCCTATATTAACAAAGATGTTGTTAAACTCATTTGCAATGACGTTTTCATCATCAATTGTTTCGTGGTTGATTTTTTATAGTTTTAGGAAAGCACTGTTTGTTAATTTTTGGATTACCAATAATTTTATTTAGTAATTGCCATGTTTTCCTAAAATCTGTTTGACACTTTTCAGTAGTTTGTTATAATAACTAGCTTTAGCGATTTTTTTAATTTTCTCAAAGAGACTTGCATAATTCTTATATTCCAATTTTGTTTTATCGCATTTTTTTTGAAAGTACTTTACACAGCAAAATCCACGATTCTTGTTTTAAGCAAAAAAAGTCTTAAAACAAGAAAAAATAGACTTGTCCGCCACCTAAGAACTTTTTTACTTGTTTTAAGAATTTTTATTCTTAAAATAAGAACTATTTTTCTTGTTTTAAGAATTTTTTTGTTAAATATCTTTTTTTTCTTGTTTCAAAAACTTTTATTCTTAAAACAAGAATTTTTTTTCTTGTTTCAAAAATATTTTTGCTCAGAATAAGAATTTTTTTTCTTGTATCAAGTATTTATATTCTTATAATAAGAATTTTTTTTCTTGTTTCAAGAATATTTTTGCTCAAAATAAGAATTTTTTTTCTTGTTTCAAGTATTTATATTTTTAAAATAAGAATTTTTTTCTTATTTTAAGAATATTTTTGCTCAAATAAAGATGTTTTTTACTTGTTTTAAGATTTATTTTTATCAATAAGAATTTTTTTCTTATTTCAGGGACATTTTTGCTTAAAATAAGATTCTATTATCTTGTTTCAATAATATTTTCCTTGAACGGTAAAACAATATTACAAGAGTATTTTTTCTATGGAAAAAAAGAAGCATTTTGAAATTAGGATGATATAAAATAAGAATATTCAAAAAGTATTTATACATTTAAATAAATCTCATCGTTGAAATAAAACTTGTTGTTCTTTGGAATGTCCAGTTATTGGTAATGCTTGTAGCGGCAATACTCCTCCCATAGGCTACTCATCTGACTCGAACGAGTTTTTGTTGAGCTTTTATCTTTAAATAAAATATAATGTAAATTGTGTATGCCGTCATGACTTGGGCGTCATAATCCATGTCCATTACATAGTGTATTCCAATAAGTCCAATCACGGCGTCAGAAAATAAAATACTTCGTAAAATAATTTTTTTGCTATGCATAACGATTGCCTCGTCTCCATCGTCTGTTATGATAAGGATTTATTTTATCTAAAAATAAATTTAACAAAACTCAAATCTAAAATTTAACATTAACATCTTTTTTTAGTACATACTTATAAACATCTTTTTTCAGTACATACATCGACTGACAAATACCCTGACTAGCAGTGGAATGCTACTACATTGAGGTTTTGGCATGGGGCAGCTATCTTTTCATTCATTATTCTTCGTTTTTTCCTTTTTTTCCCCAAAAAAGCCATATCGATTTAGATAAGCAAAAAAAGTAAGCAAATGCTTACATAAATATGCTATAGTAGATATATCAACCCTCGAAATTAGGAAAAATGAGGTCAGCAGTATTTTGCCAACCTCAATCTTTTAGAGGTCGGCAAGAAAAATTTAATACAAAGATCCTACCATAAAACATAGAAACGAGGTCAGCAATCTCCAACACCTTTGAGGTTAGCAATTAGGTTGACACTGCTGAATGCTGACCCTAATCCTGAGGGCTGATATATATATATATATATATATATATATATATATATATATATATATATATATATATATATATATATATATATATATATATATATATATATATATATATGTATATATATATATATATATATATATATATATATGTATATCTGTGTGTGTGTGTGTGTGTGTGTGTGTGTGTGTGTGTCTATATATGTGTTTATATATATATGTATATATATGTACGTATATATATATATATATATATATATATATATATATATATATATATATATATATATATATATATATATATATATATATATATGTATATATATGTATATATATGTATATGTGTATTTATATATGTATATATGTATATTTGTGTATATATCTATATCTATATATCTATGTATAAACATATATATATATTGCTATTTTAATATTGTTATTGCAAATTATATATATATTTATATATATATATATATATATATATATATATATATATATATATATATATATATATATATATATATGTATATATATATATATATATATATATATATATATATATATATATATATATATATATATATATATATATATATATATATATATATATATATATATATATATATGTATATATATATATATATATATATATATATATATATATATATATATATATATATATATATATATATATATATATATATATATATATATATATATATATATATACTTACAGCATGTCGATCTGCAACAGTTTAAGGTCGGCAATTTATTGTCCACTTTAGTTTTCTTAATTCTGAAAATTTCCTAATTTCTTAATTAACTACCAACTTGAGTATTCCAGAATGTAAGTGTGTGAATTTCTTAAGCCAAGCTTACTCTTACTGAGTCAACTGTGACAGAAGACTCGCCAACAATCTGAATTAAACAATAATAAAAGAAAAGCATAAAAACAATTATAAAAAGCAGAGGATACTTATAGAATAACCCATTAGAACAGTTTTGAAAAAATAACTACTCACTTTAGAAAGAATTGGCGATTTCTATCAACTCTCTTGCGATTTCTATCAACTATACATTTATTTACCCGAGTCCTTTTTTGAGTAAATTTAGCATCCAATTTCTAATAACTTTGTTCTGGAGCATTTAATTAGATCATATTATAAAATGTAAAAAACAAACAAAATTAATTAATAATATTAAATTTACTAATTGAAAAGTAATGTTTCCTTTACTTACTTTACATTGTGTATATTTAGAAACTTGCGATTGCTAAAAAGAAAACATCGATATTTAGAAATAATACTAGTACTAATCTAAAAAAAATTATCAATAACAATATCAAAATAGCAATATTATAAACAATAACAATAAGCAATAATTATGAGTAATCGTAAAAAAATGCTATAATAATATTTATATTACATATCATCATACCATAAGCAATAATAATAATAACCCACAATGAGCCCAACATTTTACAAACAGTCTCTCCAAAAAAAGGCATAAAGACGAGTTTTAATATAGTTTAGTGATTTAAATTGAATATATAAAAAAAATTATTCCATGAATAAAATATGGTAAATTTTTCCATAATTTTATGCATTAGTTTTTGATTTATGGTCGTTACTAAAAGATTAAAGATAATAACGAGAACTTTTTATAAAAGTAAAAAAAATTACAGATTGAGAGAGGTATGGTAACCTGCGTATGACTCCAGACAAATAGACAATTTAATTTTTTGATAATTTTGGATAGAAAGTAAAGTATAGGTTGATAAATAGTTTTAGGGTATTTCACTGAAACTATATATATATATATATATATATATATATATATATATATATATATATATATATATATATATATATATATATATATATATATATATATATTTTAATACAAACCAGGTACAAACAACAAGGCATACTACAAAGAAGGAGGCGAATCCATTTATAATGAGTATAATAAATTATTTACCATATATCGATTCTTTCTCCAAAAAAAAGGGTTTAAAAAGTATTCTTAAATCAAAAATATAACAACAGCCATTAAAACCTAACCATATATATGGTTCAATAAATAAATAAATAAAGATCAAAATAGCTTTCTGTTTATATATATAAACAGAAAGCTCTTTTGATCTTTATTACATTTTTATACACCTAATTTAAAAATACATTTTTACAGCAAAATTAAATTTAAGCAACAAATAAAAAATAGTCAAGTATAAAAATAATAATAATAATAATAATAATGTAAAAAAAAGCTTTTAATTTGTGCAGTTGAAAATTCTCGAAGTTTATTTCAAAAAAATAAAAAAATCACTCAATATTACAACAACAACAACATCCAAAAGCAATATATTTACCAGAAATATAAATGTTTTACATAAGCATGTTTATGTAAAACATCTTGTATCATGCTTATGTAAAACATGCTTATGTATAACATGCCATGTTATTAAATTAAAAAAAACATATGTACAGTTCACATTTTGGATTGTTCACTCTCTTTAGCCTCAATTTTATTTATTTACTAGTAAAAAAAAGACATTTATTTATTGAGTCATATCAATAATATGGTTGCAACATAAATTTTTACAAAAATAAACTTAAAAAAACAGTTGCCATATAAAAAAAGATTATGTAGTTAGGAACCGCAGCCATTTTAAAATCTCTGGCATGTGCGCACATAACATATGGCATAAACGCATCAACCGTGCCTAATTAAAAGTTTTTGAGATTTTCGGGCCCTAATAGGTTGGGGGGGGCAGACCTTTTAGCCACGCACTGTCCTACAAAAATTCCTTGGTACGTCGCTTGGCAGTATATTCATTTTTGCTTTATTTATTTATTATAAAAAACTGCACAGCTTTGGAGCTCTTCAAACCAAATTGCACTTATGCATGTTTGCACTTATGCTTGCACTTAACACTTATATTATTTTGCAACTAATTCGCCCTTACAAAGTTTTACATTTATACTAGATTAGATTTATGTAGATTCACAGATATGAAAATCGCACTTATTGAATGCAAATTATATAGAATTCTTGTAATATCTGACTCCTTCTGCTTGGTATTTTAGTCTTAATGGCGATCAAATGGATTAGATTATTTGATTATATAAAATCATGAACGCAGAGTCTATCAGATGGTGGAGGAGGGGGAACAGGAGGGAAATTTTAGTGGCTTTAATTTCACTGAATTTAGGGGTCACATTCAAAATTTAATGATTTTTTTAAGTATTTCTGTAAAAAGGAAGGGCCTTTGATATATATATATATATATATATATATATATATATATATATATATATATATATATATATATATATATATATATATATATATATATATATGTATATATATATATACATATATATATATATATATATATATATATATATATATACATATATATATATATATATATATATATATATATATATATATATATATATATATATATATATATATATATATATATATATATATAGGGCCGGCGCGAGTAGGTGTCACATGGAGGGGGGGTCCATTGCAGCTTTTGCTGACTGAAAATGAAAATAAATAAATGAATAATGTCCTTGTTTTTTAGAATATGCCAATTGCCTTATCGACAATTGCCGACTGACTGTCTAAATTTACCAACTAACTTGTCTGAAAGGTCTGCATTTGCCGACTGACTTGTCAAAAATGGTTAAATTTGCCGACTAAATGAGCGAATAAATCATTGATAGAGGGGTGTCACACCCCTTTCCCCCACCCCTCCAACCCTAATTGCACAGGACTTATTATTATTCCTAATTTTATTATACCATTATGATATTATAAAATTACAAATAATATTTTTTATTGAAATATCCTTAAATAAGAATGAAGTTCTTAAAATAAGAATGAAGTTCCTAATATAAGAATCAAGTTCTTAAAACAAGAATCAAATTCTTAAAATAAGAATCAAATTCTTAAAATAAGAATCAAATTCTTAAAACAAGAATCAAGTTCTTAAAATAAGAACAAAAGTTCTTAAAATAAGCACAAAAATTCTTGACCTAGAATCTTGGATTTTGATGTGTATATATCATCATTGTTTCCGCTTAGATGATTTTTTAAGACCTTTACTCAACCAAAGGTGAATTTATGTCTTTAAATTTAATTATTTTTACAACTTCGGGGAATTGTTTATCATAAAGAAATAAAAAAAATATGTATAAACGTATTATACATTAAATTGGTATCATTTGAGCATTCCAAATCTGACCAGGCAATATTGACTAACTCACTTTTAAAGTTAATCTGGCCATCCAAAGAAAAATGCCGCATTGCGATTGTTTTTTTTTTATTTATTGTAATTTTATTTGAGGTATTTATTGAAAGTGATCCGCTAAAGATATTTTAATTACTCCTTTCTTTAGGAAGACTTTAAATAAAGAATTTGTTAGTAAATTATCTAATAGTGTTGCCGAATTTTTTGTAATTCTGTATTAATTTGTAATTTTTTGTGATTCTGTAGTAATTTGTAGTTTTTGTAATTCTGTAGTAAATGAGTAAAGTTCTTCAATCTAATTTAAAAATAAATAAAGTACCAAAAACTATAAAACACAAAAAATCATCATCATCACCAAGTTCTCTAAACCTATTATTCACTAATATTCGTGGTCTTCGAAGTAACTTTTCTTCTGTTGAGTCTAATCTCTTGCAAAGTTCACCAGACCTACTTGCTCTTTGTGAGACTAATTTGAGTTCAGCTGTCTCATCTTGTGATCTTAGTGTTGATGGTTATCTTCCTCTAATTTGTAAAGACTCCAATAGTCACATGCTTGGCCTGGGCATTTACATTCGTAAGAATTTGTCGTAAACTAAAGGTTTAAACTAGGTTTGAATCCACAGAATATTCTTTTATGTGCTTTCATTTAGCACCACTTTTTTTCACTCTATTGCCTTTCTTTATGTTCTATATCGCTCTCCTTCATCTCAAGGCTGCACACTTTTTGACGCTATTTCTGATAATATTGACCAAGCCCTCTCTCTTTATCCAACAGCTAATATAGTTGTTGTTGGTGACTTTAATGCTCACCACTCTGAATGGCTTGGTTCTAGTGTCAGTGATTCGGCAGGCATTAAAGCCCACAACTTTTGTTCTCCTCAATCCCTAACTCAAATAGTCAACTTTCTAACTCGCTTTCCAGACAACCCGAACCATTTACCTTCTCTACTCGACTTATGTCTTGTTTCTGATCCTAGTCAGTGCTCAGTTTCTCCACATTCACCCTTAGGTGCTTCTGATCACAGTTTGATCACTCTAAAACTAATATCTCATTCTTCTTCATCACCTGAATCCCCCTATTATCTAACCTTTTACAACTACAGTAAAGCTGACTGGGATTCTTTCCGTGATTTTCTTCGTGATGGCCCTTGGGTAGAAATCTTTCGTCTTCCTGTCGACAAATGTGCTTCTTACATAACTTCGTGGATTCAGGCTAGCATGGAATCTTTTATTCCCTCTCGACGATTCCAGGTCAAGCCTCACTCTCCTCTATGGTTTTCTTCACACTGTGCTGCTGCGATTGCCAATCGAAACCGTTACTTCAATATTTATCAGCAAAACAATTCTCCAGGAAACAGGCGTCTGTTTATTACTGCTAGAAACAACTGTAAAAAGGTTTTGTCTAACGCCAAAACCAGCTTTTCTTAGGTCATGAAATCTCGTATCTCATCTCAAAAATTAGGCTCTCGTGACTTCTGGAGAATCTTTAATAATATCAATGATAAGGGCAAATCTATAATTCCGCCTCTCTTGTATGGTTCAGACTTTGTCACCTCACCTAATAACAAAACTGAATTGTTTGCTTAAAACTTTTCATCAATATCATCTCTTGATTCAATTAGTTGCTTTCTACCTGATATTGCCAATAAACAGGTTGATCCATTGCTTGACATTCATATCACTCCAGCATCTGTATCTAAAGTGATTTCCTGCCTAGACTCTTCTACAGCTTGTAACCCGGACAACATACCTGTTATTGTCTTACAGAAGTGTTCTCCGGAGCTGTCGTCTATACTCTCAAAACTTTTCAACAAGTGCTTATCAGAGTTTTGCTTTCCAGCCTGCTGGAAAGCGGCATCTGTTATCCCTATCTTCAAAAAATCTGGAGAGCGCTCTGATTCGTCTAACTACCGCCCTATTAGTCTTCTTCCTATCATAAGCAAGGTTTTTGAATCTTTAATTAACAAACACTTAATTTCTCATCTTGAATCTAATAACTTACATTTTGACCATCAATATGGATTTCGATCTTCTTGTTCTACGGCTGATTTGTTAACAGTAATAACTGACAGGTTTTATCGTGCATTAGATAAATGTGGAGAGATTAAGGCCATCGCTCTCGACATTTCAAAAGCTTTTGATAAAGTTTGGCATGCTGGTCTTCTCCATAAGCTTTCTTCTTATGGTGTATCCGGCAACATCGTTAAGATCATCGAATCCTTCCTTTCCAATCGTAGCATAAAAGTTGTCCTCGATGGACAACACTCTCCTTCTTATTCTGTAACTTCAGGGGTTCCTCAAGGTTCTATCCTTGGCCCTAAACTCTTTTTAGTCTACATTAACGATCTTCCAGATATTCTCTAATCTAAGGTGGTATTGTTTACTGATGACACTACCATTTATTCCTGTCGTGATAAGAAACCAACACGCTCTGATTGCTTGGAGGGGGCATTTGAGCTTGAAAAGGATCTCACTTCTGCTACAGCATGGGGCTCACAGTAGCTTGTGAACTTTAATTCAGATAAAACTCAATTTTTTTCAGCCAATCGTTATTGCAATAGTATAGATCTTCCTATATTTATGAACGGTGATGTACTCGGTGAGTCACCTACTCTTTATCTTCTAGGATTAACTCTTACCTCCAATCTTACTTGGAAACCATATATCAAATGAGTTACAAAATTAGCATCTGCTAAGGTTGCATCTCTTTATCGAGCTCGTCACTTTCTTACTTCGGATTCTATTCTCTATCTCTATAAATCTCAAATCCGGCCAAGTATGGAATACTGTTGCCATATCTGGGGCGGATCTTCTAATGATGCCCTTTCTCCCTTAGACAAAGTGCAAAAACGCATTGTAAACAAAGTTGGACCTGCTCTTGCAGCCAACCTCTAACCATTATCACATCGTCGTAATGTTGCTTCTCTTTCTCTTTTCTACAAATACTATAATGGGCACGGCTTTAAAGAGCTAGCGTCTCTTGTGCCATCTACTATAATTCATTCTCGTGTCACTCGTCATTCAATTAAGTGTCATCTTTTTTCTGTGACTGTTCCTAAGTGCTCCAAAAACGCTTATTCGTTTAGTTTTTTTCCTCGAACATCAGCTCTTTGGAATTCGCTTCCTTCATCTTGCTTTCCTATTTCATATAATTTGCAATCTTATAAGTCGTCTGTCAATCGTTATCTTGCTCTACAATCTTCATCTTTTCTCTTTCAGTAACTTTCAACTTTAATTAGTGGCTGCTTGCAGCCTTGTTGGAAGCGAAGATGTTCAAAAAAAAAAAAAAAAAAAAATTAATTGTTATATAAAAGGTATTACACCGAACTTTGTGATTCTTTATTATTTTCATAGTTTAGAGCATTAAGATTAAAATCCCTTATGATAAATAATTTGTTATTTTCTTGAAAAATTTTCAAATGAATATTTTGAAGATGATTTGAGAATATTTCTGTTGATGTTTGTGGCGGTTTATAACAACATGATATTATGGTGTTTTTAGAGTCATTGTTAATGATTTTAATGGAAACAAATTTCCTGTCGTAATTAGATATGCATAGGTTGTTTTGTAATTTATACCGCAAAACGTATTTATACCGCAAACATATAAAGATGTAAATTACAACACCCCTGCCTTCTTTGTTTCGACAAGACATATGTCTTTACATAATGTCTTTGCATAAATTAGTTTTGGTGTAAATGTTTTTATAATATGAATCCAGGGAGTTGAGTATTTCACCAGGCTCATTCGTCAATGTACCGTCATTCTTGCGAATTTTGGTAATTGATTTCTGCTGTTAAGGTTTTTCTAAATTACACAAAAATTTTGAAGGTTTTTCTCTTTCTTCGATTAGTTTTTGTTTTGTGCGAATAAACGCTCCGAGAAACTGGAGCAAAAAAAAAGCATCGCGTTTTTCTTTGATGCTATCTAAGTTCGGGTCAGCGATTCGTCGCTCCAGTTGGGTTTCGTTTTCAATCTTTTTGATGTGTTTTTTGTTTTTTGCACTTTTCTGTATCAATATATGTTGTAATTCAGCCCTAAAAAAACTTTGCAGTCATCCCACCATTTTAAAATTGACTTATAGGACCGTTTTTAGTTTTCCAATCTTGAATTAAGAGTTCAATTTTTTGCTTATGCAACTCTATTATACAATTTAATTTCCAGTATCCTTGTTCTTCTCATAGTTTTACAATAAATGACGGTTGTTGTTAGGAACTCGTGGTCGGAAAAGGGGTTGGTGAGAATTTTGGTGTATGTTGCTTTTTTGGCGACTTTATCAGGGCTGTAAATTCTATCGAGTCAACATTTTACCTTCTGATTTCGCGATGTGAATTCTGTTTTGTTTGGAAATTTAAAACGAAAAATATCTACTAGGTTATACTTACCTAGGAAAACCTCGAGTTTGTCAATACCGTAGGTGTGAGATTTAGAGTTGTTTGTGCCTTCAGTGTTGAGAGGCAGGCTTTCCACCATGTTGAAATCTCCGGCCAACAGGTTGGGTAGTCCTGTGTCCTGCGAGAAGTCTTCAAGGTCCCAAAAAAAAGGTGTTTTTCTCTCGGCTCGTTAGGATCATAAATGTTCAGCACCTGCATATTGTGTTTATCAATTTTTATCATGACGTTTAATATTCTACTGTTATTGTACCTTTTTAGTTCGTTTAAAGAAACGTTAGATTTAGAGAAAACCGCCACCCCACAACAGCTATGACTCGGACCGGAGATCCAAATAAACTTGCAAGTCCATTCGTCGCTTCACTGTTTAACCGTGGAAGGTCTGGACACTGTTTTAAAGAGAATAAGATCGACGGAGGATTTCTTAAGAAACCCAAAAAATTTGTCGCGTTTGTCTTGGTTGTTTAGACCGTTAATGTTGCACGTTAAAATAATAATAGCCATGACAGAGAGGATTAATTTTCCTATTTTGAAAACTCGTGTAGCTTAAACATAAATATAATAATTTTACAACCTGACATAATAACATTAACATATAAACCTTAACCTTAAAGCACGAGTTTTCTAATAAAATTTTGCAATACAAACAGCTGGGCTCACTAAAGCATAACATTTTACTCAATGAGCGCCAACAAAACGGATTAAAACAGCTTACGCACCTTTTTACAAATAGAAACGTGGATTATAAGGAAAGAAAGTCAAAGAATCGAAAAATTTAGCAGATTTGAGAACAGAAAAAAAAAAGAAGAAAATTTTTAGAAAGAGAAAAATTTATGAATATATATAAAAAGGAAAACCCTTGAGATTTCGTTTCCGCACGTTTTAAAATGTCGTACTCTTCATAGTCAATATCAAGCTCCTCGTTTTGTTCTCCTGATTGACATTGTTTTTCTTTTTAATTTCGTTTTTTCTCTCAAGTCGCAAACAACCTTGTTACTTGTTCGTTTTGAGTTTTTTTTTTCTTCTATATTTAATTCTAATACCTTTGGTTTTTTCGCTTCGGTTGTTCAAGTGAAACTTTAACGGATAAAATCTCTTCTGTTTCTTTTGCACTTTTCAAAACCTTTGATTTTTTATTTAGAATTGCTTCAGCAACAATACGTTTTTCTGAAGCAATTGTTTTATTTCCAGGTTGACCATTGTGCTTGTATCTAAGTGTGAAACCATCCACACTTTCAAAACGTGGTAATGGGTTGATGCAGGGATTTGTCCAATGTTTGATAATAATTACAATATTACATGTGAAAATTTCTTCTCCGTAAACTTTCAAGCTTTGGCAGTAAAATGATTCATATTGTCTACACCCTAGAGCTAAGTAGTTTCCAAGTTTGTTGATTGCCTCCACTCATCAATTTGGAAGAAAACCAATGGATATATTTTGAACCAACAAGTTTTTAACATACAACCTTTCACCACAATCTCAGTTTTAAAAAACAAAGGAACTAATGTGCAATCATGAATTGCAAATTCAAAACACTTATGGGCATAATGTCTAGTAACACCCCATACAATTGCTAGTAAATCTTTTTCAGAATAGACAGCCAAAATTCATTAACACTAATTTTAAGATCTCCGTCTCTGCAACATAAAACATTGTTTTCACCCACCTGCTTAGTATTAAAAATACCAAGTTTAGTCTTTAAGCCAGAAGTTGAGTTTGATGATGAAAGAGTACCAGCATAACTCTTAGTCATTATAAATTTTCAGAACACCACTTTCAAGTAATAAAATATTACAAGCAAGACTTCTTCTTAACGCAAAAATACTTTTTTTTGTTTTTTTTTGTTTCTTTTATTACAAAGTAATCAATATTTACAATTTTTTCTTTTAAAATTACATTAAATCTGGTTTTATAGTTTTACAATATAAAGTTTTTACAAATGTTCGTAAATATATAAATTTTCTATTTTTTATTTATTTTATTATATATTTTTTGTATTTTTGATTTATTTTTGTGCTTTTTGATTTTATATTTTTTTGTGTTTTTTGGTTATATATTTTTTTGTATTTTTTTGCTGTTGTGCGGAAAGAAATCGAGAGTTTAGATTAGGTTAAAAAAAGGAGAAATTCTAAAATAGGTTAAAAAAAGATTCATAAGGAAAAAAAATTTATATCAAAACAAATTAAACAGAATAACCGGACTTTTACACAAACATTACGTTACGAACACTATAGAGAAACACTTATGTGTTAAAATAATATTTCATAAAATAATTTTGTTGTATAACATAGAAAAAATTGCAGAGGGAAGGAAATCTTTACTAAACATACAACGAGCCGTTGTTTTATTTTAGTTCATATGTTTAGTTTCAGATTTCCGTTCTCTACTTGGCAGAAAACATTTTTAATGCAAAAAATACTCACAGAAAAAGTCCGCGGTGTTTGTACGGACATGATAACTATATTTTAAGGAAATTATATTCCTGATGTTCCTAATTATTACCCTGATCACTGCCATTGGGTCAATTTTTTTGTTACTAAAAATGTAGTGGCATCTAATATTCCATATTGCACTCAGGATGGTTTGAGTAAGTGTCAACATCAGCTGCGAAGTGGGGTTTTTCACTGAAAAATTCGCTGTTTCTATCGAGAAATTCGAATTTTTTATTTATTTTAAACATCTTCGCTTCCAGCATTTTTTTCAAATTTGGAAGTTACTGAAAGAGAAAAGATGAAGATTGTAGAGCAAGATAACGATTGACGGACGACTTAAAGGATTGCAAATTATATGAATCAGGAAAGCATGATAAAAGAAGCGAATTCCAAAGAGGTGATGTTCGAGGAAAAAAACTAGACAAATAAGTGTTTTTGCAGCACTAAGGAACAGTCACAAAAAGAGATGAGACTTTATTGAATGACGAATAACACGAGAATGAATTTAGTAGATGGCTCAAGAGACGCTATCTCTTTAGAGCAGCGCCCGTTTTAGTATTTGTAGAAAAGAGAAAGAGAAGCAACATTACGACGATGTGATAATGGTTGGAGGTTGGCTGTAAGAACAGGTCCAACTATGTTTACAATGCGTATTTGCACTTTGTCTAAAAGAGAAAGGGCATCATTAGAAGATCCACCCCAGATATGGCAACAGTATTCCATACAAGGTAGGATTTGAGAATTATAGAGATAGAGAATAGAATCCAAAGTAAGAAAGTGACGAGCTCGATAAAGAGATGCAACCTTTGCAGATGCTAATTTTGCAACTCATTTGATATATGGTTTCCAAGTAAGATTGGAAGTAAGAGTTAATCCTAGAAGATGAAGAGTAGATGACTCATCGAGTATATCACCGTTCATAAAAATATGATGATCTAAACTATTGCGATAACGATTGGGTGAAAAAAAAGTTGAGTCTAATCTGTATTGAAATTCACCAGCCATGTGAGCCCAATGTTGTAGCAGAAGTGAGATCCTTTTCGATCTCAAATGCCCCCTCCAAGCAATCAGAGAGTGTTGGTTTCTTATCACAACAAAAACAAATGGTAGTATCATCAGCAAAAAATGCCACCTTAGATGTAGGAATATCTGGAAAATTGTTTATGTAAATTAAAAAGAGTATAGGGCCTAGGATAGAACCCTGAGGAACTCCTGAAGTTACAGAATAAGAAGAAGAGTGCTGTCCATCAAGAACAACTTTTATACTACAATTGGAAAGTAAGGATTCATTAATCTTAAAGAGGTTGCCAGGTACACCATAAGAAGAAAGGTTATGGAGAAGACCAGCATGCCAAACTTTATCAAAAGCTTTTGAAATGTCAGGAGCGGTGGCCTTAACCTCTCCACCTTTATCTAATGCACGATAAAACATATCTGTTATTAGTGTTAGCAAATCAGCTGTAGAACGAGAAGATCGAAATCCATATTAATGGTCAGAAAGTAAGTTATTAGATTCAAGATGAGAAATTAGGTGTTTGTTAATTAAATATTCATAAACCTTGCTTATGATAGGAAGAAGACTTATGGGACGGTATTTAGACGAATTAGATCGCTCTCCAGAATTTTTTAAAATAGGGTTAACAACTGCCGCTTTCTGGCAGACTGGAAAACAAGACTCTTTTAAGCACTTGTTGAATAGTTTTGAGAGAATAGATGACAGCTTTGGAGAACACTTGACCCGGACAATATACCTGTTATTTGACAGCAAGTCAATAACAGGTATGTTGTCCGGGCTACAAGCTGTAGAAGAGTCAAGGCAAAAAATCACTTTAGATAAAGAAGCTGGAGTGATATGAATGTCAAGCAATGGACCAACATGTTTGTTGGAAATAGCAGGTAGAGCGCAACTAGTAGAATCAAGAGATGATATTGATGAAAAGTTTTTAGCAAACAATTTAGCTTTGTCTTTCGGTGAGGTGACAAAGTCTAAACCATACAAGAGAGGTGGAACTAAAGATTTACCTTTTTGTTAATACTATTAAAGATTCTGCAGAAGTCACGAGAGCCTGATTTTTGAGATGAGATACCGCTTTTTACAATGGTTTCTAGCAGTAATAAACAGATGTCTGTTTTCTTGAGAATTCTTTTGATAAATATGATAAATATGGAAGTAGCGGTTTCGATTGGCAATCGTAGCAGCGCAGTTTGAGGAAAACCATGGAGGAGAGTGAGGCTTGACCTGGAGTCGTCGAGACGGAACAAAATATTCCATGCCAGCGTGAATCCACGAAGTTATGTAAGATGTGCATTTGTCGACAGGAAGACAAAGGATTTCTACCCAAGGGCCGTCACAAAGAAAATCACGGAAAGAATCCCAGTCAGCTTTACTGTAGTTGTAAGTGGTACGATAATTAGGGGATTCAGTTGATGAAGACGATCGAGATGTTAGTTTTAGTGAGATCAAACTGTGATCAAAAGCACCTAAGGGTGAATGTGGAGAAACTGAGCAATGACTAGGATCAGAAGCAAGACATAAGTCGAGTAGAGAAGGCAAATGATTCGGGTTGTCTGGAAAGCGAATTGGAAAGTTGACTATTTGAGTTGGGGATTGTGAAAGGCAAAAGTTATGGGCTTTAATGTCTGCAGAATCACTGACACTAGAGTAAAGCTATTCAGAATGGTGAGCATTATATTCACCGACAACAATTATATTAGCTAATGGATAATGAGAGAGGGTTTGGTCAATGTGATCAGAAATAACATCAAAAAGAGTGCAGTCTTGAGATGAAAGAGAGCGATATAGAGCAAAGAGAATGGCGATAAAGTGAAGTGGTACTAAACAAAAGCACATAAAAGATTAGTCTGTGGATTCAAACCTAGTTTCACGACAAATAAGTGAATTCTTAGGAATGTAAATGCCCAGGCCAAGCATGTGACTATTGGAGTCTTTACGAATTAAAGAAAGATAACAATCAACACTACGATCCCAAGATGACACAGCTGAACTCAAATTAGTCTCACAAAGAGCAAGTAGGTTTGGTGAACTTTTCAAGAGATAAGACTCAACAGAAGAAAAGTCACTTCGAAGACCACGAATGTTAGTGAATGAATTTTGTGATGATGATGGTTTTTTGTGTTGTATAGTTTTTGGTACTTTATTCATTTTAAAATTAGATTGAAGAACTTGACTCAAAGCATTGATAGTACTCAGAACACCGTTTAATAGCCCAAGCATATGCCTCATTACTAATAATAAACCCTAAGCCGTAACAAAGGGCTCCAAATGTGGCCTTTGCAATGCACACCAAAAGTAGACACAGGGACACCATCTATGCACTACATGGCACTGTTAATACTTTGATATTTTTCAGCTGTTGATGAAATCAGCCTCTCTGAGAGTCACCACAGAGTTCGGGAAACTTGACTACCAGCTGGCCGCTGAACCATAAAATCGAGTTTTGGAGCTGCAGCCTCATTTGGAGATAATAGAATGAGTTGCCTAGTCATAAAAACAGAGATACAAGCAAATTCTATGCATTTAGTCATGAAGATCCAGCATTCAACATCCTAAACTGGAAACAATGTATTAAAAATACATCTGCGCTAGCCAAATAGATGAAGAAGGGGTGCGAGGCTGGTCAACAGATAGAATCTATTTACCCCTTAAGTCTATGCCTAGGAGGCCTTCTACAAGACAGTAGCCGGATGCATTTAACATATGCCCAAGATGAGTATTTTATCGAGACACCATCTCTAGCCTTTACTCAACCAAGAGCCCCAAGGCAGGGGGTGATTTAAGTCGGAGTTGGCATCTCCTAGCCTTTGTCTAAGAAGGCGTATCAACAAGGCAGCAGTGCATGAAGCAATCGAATTCATGAAGAAAAATTGTTTCGGATGTCAAAGAGTTATATACATGTTTAAAATACTTCCAAATTTCAACAGAAGGAGGGCAGAAGGCAAAAATATGGATGTTAATCTCGATTTTACCACAATTTTTGCATTTGTTATTTTTGACGATCTGTTGCCTTGTGCTTTTGGCTAGCAAGGCCAATTGTTTACTTTTTTTTTTTTTTTTTAATATACTAACCAGGCTTACACAGGACCCTAGAAGGCGGTGTTATTTAGGAGCCGAGACTCCATATTTTGTCCCATTAAAGGGTTTTATAGCCCATTTAAAGGTTTTTTGGGCCATGTAAGGGTTTGTTTATGCCCATTTAAGGGTTTAGTTGCCACTCAGCCGAAACTGAGCAGCGCCAACTTAATGGTTTATCTCCATATAACGTCCCGAGTAGACGGAACGCTTTGAGATTTCCGGACGTAGAAGGAGACACTGAAAAAGCGACTGCGCCAAGAACCTCTATCAACTGTCACGGTTTCATTCTTGTGTTGTTTCTGCTTTCTAACAACACCGAAGCAATTGTGTACTTAATTTGCACTATTGTGGACTTTTTATAGTCCCACAATTTAGTGGAATAATTTTTTTTTTGTAAGAGTGCGGCTATTAAAATGCTTATGGATTTGCCTAACATTATTTTTTTATTTTTTACGCGTTCTAATAATAATATACGCGTTCTAATAATAATTTACGCGTTCTAATAATAATAGGGCTGGTCAATTTTGAAACTGAGTTATTGGATTGGTAGAGACGGGTGTATTATTGCAAATTAAAATATCACTCTGAAGGAGTATTTGAACAATTGCTTTGTTTTTTGGGGAAAGTTAATTTTTCATGCATTTTAATGTATAAAAACAATGTTTATGAAAAAGTTTCAAACAAAAACAGCGTTAAAAACAATGCTTTGAGAGAAAATATTCTTTAAACTTATTAATATTAGCATATTATTTAAAAGGAAAAAAGTTTTTATTTTATTTTTAAATATATATCTAAATAAATAGTAATATTTTATCTTTTTATTATAAAGTTTATAAAAATAAATAAATTTTTAAGTCTAAAATAATATAAAGTAGAGAATTAATTTTTTTTTCTCCTAACATCATATCAGTTGATAGACATACGGTTGCGTAAATAGCTCACGTTCAACTAAAAATCTAAACTAATAAGAAAAAAAACAATTCGCGGAAACTGACTTTTTTGCGTGTATTTTATGCTAAATTTTCTAATTTACAGAAAATGTAGTTTTTCCTCTAAAACGATCGGTCCAATTTTATAAAAGCCGCAATCAAATGCTGAATTCCATTACGTTATTTTTATTTTTTTTAAAAAGCAATATTAGGATTTACTATGTTAAAAATAACACCAAATGAGATTTTTAATAGAAATTATAAAAAATAGAAAATTTTCTAGGCGTTTTTTTAAAATATGTTTTAAAAACAACTTTTTTTAAACCATAAATCTAATTTTTCTGAAATCAGCACAAGATTTCCTATCTATTATTTAATAAATATTCAAAATACTTAAACGAAAAAAAACCCACAGTTACCATGTAATTGAAAATAAAGTAAACAAAAAAAATTACCTTCATTAGAGGTTTTCTCGTGATTCTGGAAAAAAAAAAAAAATTTTTATAGGTTATAGTAATTTAGTCAAAAGTTTAATTTTTAAGATCCAGAGGCGGATTTAGCCTAGGGCGCGGGTGGGCTTGGGGCGCCTTCTAAAATATTAAGTATTAAAAATAAGTTTCTATTTTCCCCCGCGCCTAAAAACAAGATTATCTTGTTTTTAGGCGCGGATAAACAATCAATTTGAAGGCTGATATAACGCAACTTTATACTGCATTACACTTTTTTCTTTTTTACAAAATCATAGCTATAAAATTTGGCAAATAAATATTTTAAACCAATTTATATTCTAAACAATATCTACAACAGTATAGTTATTGTTGTTACAATCAGTAGTCTAACTTTTATTAGCAACAGCGTTCTCAATATGGATTAAAATCAATTATAATCCTCTCTGAAGGTTAGCACTAAATCAACTAAAAAAGTAGGAGTTTAATAGGATTGTGTGTTGAAAAGAGAATAGAGCCTTATTAAATTCATTTCTGAAAAATTTAATTTTAATGGCAAAAAGTAATTTTTGAAGTCATGAGATAAATATAATCATATGATAAATAGAATTAAATTTAAAAGTTTTTCTAATCTAAGAAAAGTATTTTTATGTGAAAAAAGGATTTCCTCTGATGTTTATAGCAATGGGTTAGTAAAGTTTTAATCATAAAAAACTTTTTTTGTGTAAGTTTATAGCAAATACATTCTTTTAATTTTTGTTTTTTACGCAAACTGCGACTTCTACTGATAAAACGTTTATATTAAAACCATTTTGCAGGTATTTTAGTTATTTGTACTTTTCTTATTTATAGTTAATTTCATAAATATTTCTCTATTTATAAAACATTTTGACACATAAGAACGATTTATTTCAGGTTTAACAGGCTGTTTAGCTAACCTTCTCGAGGTGTCTACTTTCATAACTGACTTTAAAAAGTACCTTTAAAACTGATGTAATAGAGTTTTTTTATGGCGTTAAATAAAAGCCAAGATAACACTATAAGCGAGCACTAAATATTATATTTTTATAATGTATTATATATTTCAGATAAATTAAAATGTTGTTATTTTAAATTAAAGTTAAACGCTTAAATATTGAATCACAATAATTTCCGCTGAATATACTAATTTAAATAATTCACTATTAACCCGTATTACTAGAAACTTAAGTAATATTGATTCATTATTATAACTAGCCGATACTGCTTGCCAATAATAAATTTTAGACAGGAAAAGTTATAAACAAATCACTCTATAATAACTAGTTAACGCATCTTGAGGAATTTTAGTGCAAATTTTGAAGCCAAACGATGCCATTTTAGAAAGCTCCAGATTATTCGATTTTATCTTAATTATGTGAATGTGTTTATATTAAATTTTGATAATACACAGTGTTTGTTCAACATAGTTTGATAATACATAGTGTTTTTACAACATAGCTTGATAATACACAGTGTAGTTGCGGAATTAGGATGAGAATTATTAAAATTCCCGATTATTCGAATTGGATTTCATTCCCCGGTAAATTTATCCAACAAACTCATGCAAATATCGTTTAGTTAATTAAACCAACATTTTACCGAAACTTTATTTATTCAAGGTGATTTTTTTGTTTCTGAACACGAAAAATAATCCGCTTTTTGAGTTTTTCCCAAAAGTTATAACTTAATTAAAAATGCAGTAAATTAAAAAAATTTTAATGTTAAATACTCAAACGGTTTTAAAAATATATAAATCTTTTGAAAAAGCAGATACAAGAATAAACGTTTGTGGAAACAATTTTGTTTATAAACCTACACCGTCGACTGATGATGTAGATTAGGATAAGGTTGTGTTTTTACACTCTAAAAACAATCCGTTAGATAAAGCAACGGATTGCTTTTTTCCGTTAAATTAACAAAGTTATTCGTTGCCAAAAATCACAAAGTTAACGGAGTAAAATTAACTATTAACGGATTCTTCGAAATTTCGTTAATTCGACGGATTAAATATTCAAATCCGTCAAAAAACAACTGAAATTATTTTTAAAAAGGGTTTCCATAAGAAATTATGAAGTTCTTCTTGTGTAGATTATATTTTTAAATCTTGTTTGTTTTTATTCAGATTTGTCAATATATTATAGTTTTTTATTTATAAATGATAAAGTTTTGAAAGGCGTTTTCCTTAAACCACATTTAAATCGTAGATAAAAGGTTTGTGAAACTATTTTAAAAAGCGTAATTTAAATTGTGTTTAGCCATTTGCTTTTTCTACTAAATTTCAGTAGAGAAAGCAAATAGATAAACACAGTTAAATTACACTCTGTTATTTGTAACTTCGAAGGTTTTTAAACTTAATTTAGATTTTCTATATAAAGCATTGAACATAATTTTAATTTTTTTTATATGATAAACTAAAGGGTTAGTTGAACAATTATTTCTATAATATAGACTAAAGAGCTTGTATATATTCTTGTATAATTTTCTATTTTAGAGGTGACTTGTACTAACTTACGATATAAATTTGAATCAGCTGTAAAATTTAAAATGTTAACATTTCTTTTGATGGACATCATTATTTAGGTTAGTTGCAGCTATGTTTACGTAGAACTAGTATATATTCTTTTTTAATTTGCAATTTTAGACATGTCGCATGCATTATCATACTGTAAGGTTTATCAGTTGTAAAATAAATCTGTTGTAAAACGTTTACTTGCATTTTTTTTGTGTATATTTACTGAGGCTAGTTACAGCAAAGTTTATATATGGATTGTTTTAATTTTTATATTTAAGTTTGTATATGCTTTTATGATTTGCTATTTTAGACACGTGTTATGCTATATCTCACTGTAAGTTTAAATTAGTTGTAAAACTATTTTTTTCTTTTTACTTGCAACTTTTTCACGTCAGTTGCAACTAAGTTTATATATATTGCTAAGCAATATATATTGCTTGTTTATATTTTTATAGAACTTGCTACTTTAGACATGTGGCATTCAGGCTTGAGGTATCAAATTTAAATGTTTAGTTGCATTTATTTTAATGGGTATATTTATTTAGGCTAGTTGCAGCTAAGTTTACATATAATTTGTTTATATGCTTTTATAATAGACTAATTTAGGCACGTGGCATGCAATATTACACTGTAAATTTCATCAGTTGTAAAATAAATCAGTTGTAAAATTTTTACTTACATTTTTTTTTTTTTATGGGTATATTTATTTAGGCTAGTTAAAGCAAAGTTTATATATGGATTGTTATAATTTGTTTATTTAAGTTTTTATATGCTTTTATAATTTGCTATTTTAGATGCATGTCATGCTACATTACACAGTAAGTTTAAATTTGTTGTAAACTATTATTTTTTATTAGATATAAAGGTGAGAGACTTTTTTTCTTTTATTCCTGATATGTGTAAAAATTTTAGAACTCTTCACTTAGTAAGTAATGTTATCTTTTGTAGCGCATTTAATTTTTGTTTATTAAATTGAAATGTAGAACTAATAAAATAACATAATTTTTATTCAAAATTAAGAAATAAAGAGTTAGCAACAAATGTTTTTTACAGGGTTATTAGTAAAAATTTATTTCCATTTTGTATTATGGTATATCATTATTATTAAATATTTTCTTTATTGTGTTTTAAGGTTTGTTTATCTTTAAATAATCGACAACAGGTTGCTGGAATTGAAATGTGCACACACATGAATTTACAACAGTATTTAAAGTTGAAACCTAGTATAGTAACAATTGTATACATGGCTGTGTTTTTTATATATATGTTTTTTAACCTTGAATATTCTAGCTGTATTTATTGAATATAGGGTAAAGGAAGGTATGTTCGTGATTATGTAATTTCGTGATATTTCGCTCGGCATTTGTAGCGAACATACCTATTAGTCAAAAACATCGAAGTTGCGTCAAATGGTACCCCGGGGTACTACTGTCGATTCACAAATAGTCGTTGGGTGCGTGTGATACGTCAATTGTTTACTATCAGTTTGTACATTCTTTAGCATTATTTAACGTGCGTTCAGCACATTTGTTTGGAGTACTTGTCCAACATTTTTATTTCCAGACTTGTGTTTTAAGGTAAGTAAATTATTTTTATTAAATATTAAACTAGAAAAGATGCTTGATTTAATGGTAAAACTTTTGTTTTTTTATTAACTTCCTATAACTTATGATTCCTTATCGCAGTTACACATTTTCTTAACGTTTTCACCTCAAATGAATTTACATTTTTAATCATGTTTCTTTTATTAAATATAATGACATTAAAAATTGTAATTGTATCAAAGTACAGAAATTCAACCACACAGTAATACTGCTATACAAACATTGTTAACTATTCCATCTGTAGAGCCAACCACACCTAACCCTAATAGGCCAAAAAGGGATTCAAGTGCAAAGTGTCTGACTCCTCCTGATCAACCTATTCCATTAACTTCAAAGGATTCTATTCCTGTATGTTCTAAAAAAAGTAAAAAAATAAAAATGCTTCAAAAGATGATGATTGGGAGTGCGGTGTTTGTAAAAAAAGTTACAACAGTGACGTAAAAAAAAAAAATGGAAAAAAATGGGTGCAGTGTTCCTATTGTTTAGTACCTTATCATGAGAGTTGTCAAACATATGAGGACATTGGTGAAGTATTTATGTGTGATACATGTTGTCAACAAGAATGTGGTTTAGAAAAATAAGTTAATCAGATATAAGTATGGTTAATATTATAGTTATTATATTAAGAGTTTTTTGTAGGTCTGTTATTTTATTTTCTAAGCTACCTATGTTAAAAGTATATTTTTTTTATATATAAATATAAAGTAATGAAAGTATTATTATAATTTTGTTAACTTATAAGCCTGGCTATATTTATATTTTATGAACTTAAAGTCTGATTGAATAGTTATGAATTCAAAACAAGTGTTGATATTTTTTGTTATATTATACCAGATGTTATACTTAATTAATAAAGAAAAATTTAAATATTATTGTGTATTCACGAAATTACCTAACCACTATCACGAAATTAAATATCATATCACAAAATTACCTAACTTTTCTCAATGACTTTTGAGCTTTTATAAAAACTTATCAAAGGACTTAAAATCCCAAAACTGCATAGATTCTAGTAACTTTACTCTATGTACATCAAACAATTAAAGTAATTAAGCTGACGTAGTAATTTATCTACTTTACCAAAACAACAAAAGTGTAATAATTCCTTTATTTTAACGAATTGCTTGTTGCACAAACGGAATAAATCCGTTATTTCAACGACCAATATCGACGAACTTCAATCCGTTAAAATTTTAATCCGTTAACATAACGGAAAACCCGTTGGTGCAATAGCGACAGATACAGTTCGTTGTACATAACGGATTTATTCTTTGAGTGTAACTAAATGTTGTTATATTTTATAAATACTCGCTTTTGTATAAGAATGAAAAACATTTAACTTTATTCATTCTGATGTTCATATACATGCATGTATGTATATGTATACAAGTCTATTAATACAATATTTCAGACATAAAGGAATATATATGATGTATGTATAATATATATATATATATATATATATATATATATATATATATATATATATATATATATATATATATATATATATATATATATATATATATATATATATATATATATATATATATATATATATATATATATATATATATATATATATACGTATATAATATGTATATATATAATATGTATAAATATGCAGGTAAGTAAATATACATAATATGTTTATTTATATATACATACACGAATGTATATGTTTGTGCGTATACTAGTGCATACATTCTAAACTGAAGGATTTTATCTAGTGTATATGCATGTGAAAATGTATATACATATGTGCATAAGTATGTATATAAATATATATCTATACAAATGTATACGCAGGGCGTATACATTTGTATAGATAAATGTATATGCAGGGCGTATCCTAAAAGGGTGGTAACCGGGCCAAATTTTTTTTAGTATTGGTGACAGTACAAAAAACCGCTACAATTTCTAGAGAGAGGGGCGTCACAATTAGGTTGGCCTCGTGCGCAACAAATCTAAAGAAAAACCCTGCGTATACATTCATCTTTTAAACATAGTCATAGTGACATTATTTGAAAAAAAATTTACTTATTACATATTATAATACAAAACTTAAACTTAAATGTAAAACTTCAAAATAAATAAAAAAAATCGCGACCATTATATCAAACATAACATAGAATAAAAAATCCTAAAATTTTCCTATAATAAACTATTTTTTTAAATTAACTGAATAAAAATGTTAAGTATGTTATAAAATTATGCTCAATATAATATACAAACTTTTTTAATTTATTGACAAATATTTATAATAATATATAATATATACGTAAACTCTTACCCAATACACAGCAATTGCTCTTCGGAGCAATGCTCGATGAAACAAAGCATTTTTTCTATTCTTCGGAAATATTTCTCTCATTGTTATCTTGTCGATTAACATAGTTATGTTAAGGTTTGGGATTTAAATCCGACAGGAGACTTAAGTCTTTCGTCGGATTTAAATCCCAAACCTTACTATCAAACAACGTAACCATATCTAAAATTTTATGACTCATTTTTAAAAAAATCCGATATAGAATACCGAAAATTTAAACTTTAGAATCATTTTCCTATTTATTCCCAAAGAATATAATTACTTCCTTCTTAATTAGTTTGCTAAATCTATTAGGCACGATAGTTATTAGTTTTTTATGAGTTTCTTTTGCCAATTTAAACATTCTTTACGATTTATTTTCGAAATGTTTAGCACTGCAACGGATCTTTAATGCTTTTTATACATTTTTTATAATAATTATAAATTTTAAATTTTTTCTTAATAAAAACATTAAGTATAATGTTCCATTTTATTTTGTTATAATTGCACCAAAAATAGTTGTGACTTCTTAATTAGATCAGAATATACCAACCTCACTCTGGTATAGTTTTAAGATGCCACGACTGGTTTTCAGATCTCCAAGTCTCATAGCCAAATAAAATTTACAACTTTTTGTAAATTTTATACGTCTGTGAGACTTGGAGAATCTAGCTTAACTCAAAAAGGAAAGGCTCTAGCTTAATTCAAGCCTCAACTACTTTTTATATATACATATATATGTATATATATATATATATATATATATATATATATATATATATATATATATATATATATATATATATATATATATATATATATATATATATATACATATATATATGTATTCATATATATATATACATATATATATAAATATATATATATATATATATATATATATATATATACATATATATATGTATATATATATACATCTATATATATATATATAAATATATATATATATATATATATATATATATATATATATATATATATATATATATATACATCTATATATATATATAAATATATATATATATATATATATATATATATATATATATATATATATATATATATATATATATGTAATATAGAAATTCGACATCTAATATTAATTTAAATTATCATTTTTATATTATTGCTTATTATATGTTGCACTAGCTTACCCCCGGGTTAAGTTAAAATTTATTTTTATTTGACACTAATTGTGTCTTATTGTAGATAACCAGTCATTAATCATATACTACCTGATGACGGTCTTCTTGCTGGTCTACTTATAACAAATGTTTGTTTTTTTGCATTAAATTTCATACTAAGTTTGCTTTATTTAAAACTTCAATACGTGAACTGTTGAAATTCTTTTGAATTATTTGCCTATTATTAACTCTTTTTTAAACACCGGTAATCGGTCTTGGTATATATAGAGAGCACGGTGTCGATAGTAAATTTATATAGTTTATTAACACATGAATACTCACAGAAAGTATTTTGAGAGACATTACACAAGAAATAACTTATTATAAAAATCTTTATATCTCTATTCATTCTTTGATAAAAGCAAACTTCATATATTGCAGCGCACACTGCATCATAAAATTGATTAGATGAAATATATATTTACAATGTGTTTATAAAGTTACTTAATTTGTTGTAGAAATATAGGTTAACAATATTGCTATACGAATAGTTAAAAATTGCAAAATATCACCCCATTTTGTAGCTTCATATCTATGTTTAACAAAACATAGATATGAAGCTACAAAATTGTGTTTATTGTTAACTTTTACCAAAACTTGTTTAAAGTTTTGGTAAAACTTATCTTAACATTGATCAAATGATAATTTAATATGTTGGACTTGTTATTTACCTGTGCAGTAATTCTATTTTAAAACTTGTTTCCTAATACTATATTAGGTAAATATACTAACGGTCGCTTTAGTCTCACTTGAGGAATTTCAGTTTAAAAGCCGTTTCCCAAAAGTGAATCTCAGTTGTTTAGTTGATTACAATTCAATTTCAAACTTTATTGCATCAATCGCCTGAAATATTTTATTTTTGCATAAAACCGAGGATCAAATGTTTATTTTATGAATTTCTAACAGTTGTACTGGTTGCAAATATTTTATCTCTAAGATTAATATAACAAATATATATAATCCTTGGGCTACTCCAAATATTAAAAACCTAATCCGAAAAAATAAATCCGCTTTGTATATCAGCTGCTAATTAAATGGAAGAATAATAAACTTTAAATAAACTTTAATCAAAAAGAGCACATAAAAAAGAAATAATATTATTATTCTTCTTAACAATTTTCATCGTTAAAAAAGTGATAATACCCTGAATAAACTTATAACGACAACTTGGGTTTTTCCATTTAAGTCATTATTAACTTAATAATATAAACCCCGATAAATATTTTTCCATTCACAAAAATCTTTTATAAATTCTGCTCACTCTCTAAAAACAAGCAAATTTTAGTTCGGTCATATAAAACGGAAAATAAATTACTTGCTGAAAACTATCGACTTATTTCACTAAACTTCGTTGCCTGCAAAACAGTCAAAATACTTGTTAAAAACAAAATTAATAAGCAAATTAACGTTAATAAAATGCCCTCCATATGGTTTTCTTCGCCATAATTTATGCGTGACTAATCTTATAGAGACTTTTAAAATTATTTTATCTTCTAAAGTATTTCACCGATTTATAGATATAATCTCAATTTCGCCAAAGCGTTGATTCTCTACCTCAAAACAGACTTAAGTTCAAATTAAAATATTTCGGAATAAATTGGTATCAAAATAAAAAAGGTATATTAAATTAATCCCTAAAATGCTCTACTAAAATGCATAATTTAGGAGTCATTGTTTTACATAACGCTAAGTGATGCACACATTTCGAATTGTTTTTTTAAAGACCTTACAAATTCTTGGTATGCAAAAAGACATTCACTTTTATTAATGGAAAAATGGCTCTCAAGTTATGTAAAGTGTTTATTAAACCGCACCATAAATAAAGAGTGTCTATTTGGGCTTTTTATTTAAAAACTGATAAAATCTTGGTTAAATTTTGTTGCTTTGCGCAAAGCAACAAAATGAACTTATATGTTTTGGTTGGGGCACCAGTAAGCTTAAGGGTTAAGAGAAAATCGACGCATTTTTTCCCCACATTTTACACATTAAAAATTTTCGCATTTTTGACTTTTACCCGTATCTGCAATAACATATCATGTATGGGGTAGTACTAATTATAGTAAATTAAAAAAACTTTTTCGTAAGCAAAAACTCGCATGCAGGATTGTACTTGGTGTACACAGGACTTTTCATTGCGAACCTCTTTTAAGGAAGCTTGGTTCCCTAAGTATCTATAAACTTAATATACACCAAGTTCTACAATTCATGTTTAAAATAAAACATGGGCTTTCTCCTATTGTATTTCAGTCTTACTTTAGTGAAATCTCGCACAAGTATCCTACTAAAGTTTCAATTATAAACTTTATTGTACCAAAATCTAATTTAAAACTAAGTTCTCACCAAATCCAATACAGTGGACCGTTTCTATGGAAACAATTTTATAATATTACAAAAAAAAAGAATATTTAAAACATCTCTTTGGAACAATTCACGAAAGAATCTAAGAGTCTCTTACTACCAAATAATGACTTTGATTTTAAATATCTCTTTTAAAATAAATCCATAAAATAATATAAATTATCTAAAAAAAGTTATTGACACTACTTCTCTTTTGTTGGAGTTTTGATTTTATTTAATTTTTTTGTTGAAAAACTTTAACACTTTTATGTCGTTGTTAATCTTTGATATAATGCGTTATATTTCAACACTAATATTTATATTATATTAATATAATATAAATATTATTTCATATATATAAATATATTCCATATCTATATAATATATATATATATATATATATATATATATATATATATATATATATATATATATATATATATATATATATATATATAGATATAGATATATATATATATATTTAAATATATATATATATATATATATATATATATATATATATATATATATATATATATATAAATATATATATATATAGTATTACCAAAATCTAATTTAAAACTAAGTTCTTACCAAATTAAAAAGCAAAAAAAAATATATATATATATATATATATATATATATATATATATATATATATATATATATATATATATATATATATATATATATAGTTTTATAGGTCCTAAATTGTTTTACTATTTTGTGCACAAATGCATGCATATTTTTTCATATTTGTTTCGATTTTTCCATTACTTATCAACCTAAAACAAATTTTTGAACATTGAAAACATGGTTAAGATTAAGATTAAACCTAAATCGATTAATATTCGTTTGGCTTTGCTGCATGTTCACAGGCATATTATTTATATCCATTGAAGATATAATTGACACATTTTCTAAAACGAAAAAGAGAAATATAGACTTTGTTATTTAAGTACTTGACTATCAATCTTTCGTTGGTATATATTTTGTATGTGTGTGTGTGTATATATATATATATATATATATATATATATATATATATATATATATATATATATATATATATATATATATAGGTATATATATATATACATTTTTATATATATATATATATATATATATTATATATTATATATACTATATATAATCATATATGTATATATACTATATATTACCTATTTAGCAAATCGTGTACCTACTTATATTTATGTGTATTGAAATAAAATAAAAAAATTATATTTCTTTTTGTCTGCAGTCTTTGTTTTTTGCATTTTGGATTTTTATTCTCATTCTACTAAAAACCGGTAACATTTTTTTGTTTTTTTAAAAAAATATAAACTTATTTTAAATAAAGCATCCAAAAAGATTAGTAACGCATAGCGGTTTCTTGATGACAAGACCGTCGGTCTTTTCCAAGTTTTCCGCGTTCTTTGAAGTAATTTATAATACTTTACAGTTTTACTTTATATATTTTTTTGTATAACGTAACTTTGTAATTTTTTTTTTTTAATAAAACTTACTCTGTAAAGATTCTATTATATTTTACGAATTTGTAAGGATTAAAGAACCAAAAAATTGAATAAAAAATATATATATATATATATATATATATATATATATATATATATATATATATATATATATATATATATATATATATATATATATATATATATATATATATATATATTAGGGATATGACTTTTTAATTTTTTTTCAAATAAAATGTTTCCTGTATCATAAATCGATGAACTTTTACCTAAAATCATGAAAAAAGGCCCAAATAGCTTTCTGCAACAAAAAAAGGTCACCCCCAAAATAAAAATTTGATTTACCATTTTTATACATTCATTTTTGACCGATGTTTTAATCTTAAGCTTAATTCTCAGCTTAATTCTATTTATTTCATTATTTTGTTATGAATTTATAAATATAACGCCACACGTTACCATGGCAACGAAACGGCCGTGTGCCGGCAAATACTTGGAATTGTTATGTGATGACGTCATTGTGTTACCACGGTGATATAGACGACTGTAACAGACTGTAGAAGATTATAGAACTTAGTAGAACATTCTGGAAGCTCTAAATAATTATATAAGCGAGCTGCTGTCAGAGCTCAGTGTTGATAATGTGAATAGTTCTATGAAGTACTCTGCGTGTAACTGAGCTAATAAGGAACTACTGTAGCGAACTAAAGACGCTGTAAGTGTACGAAGTATAAGTAGTTGTAGCATTATCGTTAGGATACGGACTGGATTATCGAACTGTTATCAACATTGACTGGATTATCGAACTATAATTGGATTACTATACAGTTAAAGTATTTTATTAATTAAACGACTTTATTAAACGGATATTTGCGCTCAGCTATCCGTAAAGTCGTAACAATATTATATGATGTCTCACAAGAAAAGTCATACCACAGTAACAAAGAACAAGAAGACTTGGACTAAAAATTTGGTGAGATTTCAAGAGTCACACAGAAGAAGAGGAAGCGTGGCTGTAGAAGAACATTCACTCGATGAAAAATCCAGAATACCACTTCAATTGCAGATCGTAGGAAGATACCAGTTTCTCGGAGCATATGTTAAAGGAAGAAAAGAACGAATAGACCAAATTTCTAAGGAAGTTACAAAATTGTGGGACAATAAACTGAATTTTCCACGTGTGTTTGATCAAGTGATAAGAGCAAAGCTTATGAAGGTGCTGAAGGTCTATGATGAATGTGTCAAGCGTGGAAAATATGACGTTCTCAATGCATTATTTGACATCACGAAAGTGAATGGCCAGTGGTTATCCTCGGAAGATAAACGTCTATACCACCTACAAAAAGAAAGTAAAGGACAGGTGGGGTACTCAACAGGACAAGTGGCAAGTAAAGAAACCATTCACCCTTCCAAGAGAAGGAAAGTCCAGTCTGGAACAGCAATACCTTCCACATCACAAGTCCTGTCTACCACAGACAGTGGTACTGAATCTGAAAACTGCAAAAGTAAGAGTGAAGATGATGAAGACGACGACGGTGGTAAAGACGATGATGAGGACACTCAGAAAAAAACTAGAAAGCACTACAAAAGTAAATTTGCTGTAAGTATGGTTACATCAAGTGGAGTTTCCACAAAGAAAGCTGCTAAAATATGCAATGTATTATCACAACAAGGTATTGATATTCCAACTCCAAGTCAATCAGCAATTTACAAGTCCATATTCAAAGAGGCAGGTAAATTAAAAAAAGAAATGATACAACAACTTAAAATGGAACAGTGGTCCTTACACTTTGACGGCAAACGAATAGATGATAAGGAATATCAGGTAGTTGTACTTCAGAATGAAAGAACTGACGTGAAACTTGATGCACTGCGTTTAAAAGATGGCAAAGCTGAAACTGTTGCTGAAAAAATTGCCAAACTTATTGATGAATACAATTTGTGGAATTCAATTAAGATGATCATTACTGATACAACAAACGTCAATACTGGGAAGAGAAATGGAGTTGTTGTGAAGTTGCAACGTATGTTTAAATTAAAGGGTGTCACAATATCACAATTTATCGGTTGTCAGCATCATGTACTAGACAGGATTCTCCGTCTGGTGATGGACGAAGAACTTGGGGGTAATACCAAATCTCCAAACATTGAATACCCATTTGTGTCTGAACTGTTGAATAAGTATGATGAACTGAAGGACAAGTTTGTGAATGGAACTGTAGAAATTCTTGATAAATCAGGGTGGAGAGACGATATGAAGTTTTTGTACCATTTAACAAGAGTGTTTAGGTTCTATGAAGAACAAAGAAACTTCCCTCTGATTCACTTTCAGAACATTCCTAATATGAGCAATGCCAGATGGAATTCAAGAGCCATTCTCGCCACTCTGGCGTTCATTCTTATGCCTGAAGCGAGAAAGAATTTGGAGAAGGTTTGCAGGTTCATTTCATATGAGTGGGCAGAACATTGGTTTAGTAGTCAAAAGTACAATGACAATGACTTCAAGAATTTATCTGATGTATTGAAGCCTTACAAAAAGGCATTGCAGTCATTCAAAAATCACTGGAAGAAAGAGCCATCCGTCATCAACATACCACGAAGTAATCAGATAGCTGAACGTGCAATCAAGGTGATGCAAGACCTGTATGCTTCCTGCAGAAAGAAAGACAAACTGCAACTTCGATTCATTCTAAGTAATAAGCGCTAGACTCTTTATGAGACGTGAGCATCATGTGACCCATGTACTAAACACAGTAGGCCTATAGACACAGACAGTTATGTATATTGTTGTACTAGACGCTTTGATACTGTTAATTTTGTAATACTTGTATAACTATATATCACATAATGTTTTTTGTTATATCACAGTACATGTTGCATAAATAAATAAAATAACAACAGGAGTATGACTCTTACAACATCTTCAGCCTTTAATATTCATTTACTGTACAAAAGTGTACCTATTGAAAATTCGATTTTTTGGTTTTGGGGTGACCTTTTTTCAAAATATGTCAAAATGAAACATCTATTCGTTCTTTTTACATAAAAGTTCATTGAATTACGATACAGGCCTAGTAGGTTGCAAAAAAGTCATATCCCTAATATATATATATGTATATATATATATATATATATATATGTATATATATATACATATGTATATATATATATATATATATATATATATATATATATATATATATATATATATATATAATGTTAAATAAACATTTAATTCAACTTAATTTGATACTTTTATTTTTATTTATTTAAGCGAAACGCGAAAAACAGGAAAGAAGCTATAGGTACTCGACTGTAAATTATTTTTAGTTAGTATAGAAGAAAAACTAGTTTCGGTTTACTCTCTTGAAGTTTTATTTAGGGTTTGAGGATTTCAGCAACTTCCAAAAAAATTACTTTTAGTTACCGGTACCGGTATCTGCGGTCACTTGAGAACAACTAAAAGTATTTAAGAGTAATTTATAATATACTGAGAGTAGCTTCATAACGTCTTCTGGTAATTATGTATGGTAACTAGAATTAAATTCCGCCTAAGTTAACAATTTGTAATGTTAACAGTAAGTAACTTGCGGAAACTTAGTTCTAACATAGTATCTAAAAAATAATAAACAAACAACCAGGCCTGAAAAGAGGTTGTGAAAGATTCATTGTGTGTGTGATTGTAAAAATAATATTATTTTCATCTTACACTATTTTTGTATACTTTTTCTCTATTTTTACTATATTAACATTTTATTTATACTATTTTTTTTTTCTTTAGTATTTTTATAAATATTAAGTAATCAAAATTACAAACTTCTTTTTTCGATTTCCCAATTAATTAAATTAAATCCAAAATATTGCTAGTTCGCTTCTGTATTTCTGGGTTTACGACTGATCATTTAACGAGGGCTCGCCAAAAAAGGTTATTCCGCATGCTTTTTGGCATCTGCCTTTTTATGGTCAAAAGATTTTTCCTGACGGCCCTGCATTATTATTAGTTACTTAGCAACTCTTACATTGTTTATGACATGATAGAAATTGCTAAAACATAGTTTCATCGTAGAGAGGATTTACTTACTTAATTTTAATATTTTGTTGTAATATGCAAGGTTTAAAAAAACGCAGCGGTGAGGGGTACGCTTTTTGCAAGATTTTTTAAACTTGACTAATGTCAAAGGATTAAAAAAGCGTACGTTAAACCGCCTCATCGGTGCGTTTTTTTAATCCTTGGTAATATGTATTGTTAGATTTTTGACTATTTTTATGTTATTTATGGAGATTTTTTAAGTTAAAAATCTGTCAAAAGTTTTTTTACTTTTTAGTATACAAATAGACTTATTAAAAAAGTTTCATAGAGTTTTTTTTTGCAATATTTTGTTTGATTTATAAAGAATTTAAATTCTTTTAAACTTATATCAAAGTGGATGTTGAAACTTAGCACGAGCTTTATATTTGAATTGCTTTAGTTAGTGAATTTGTCAGAAAAAAAAAAATGGTTTTTCTCTATTTTAACTGTAATACGAAACTGATATCTTATAATCTTAGTTTTATAATCTAAAAGAGCTGATATCTTATAATTGATATCAGCTCTAGATCTGATATCTTATAATCTTAGTTTTATACTCTAAACTATACGTGATTTTGTGTTTTAACACAAAATCACGGGGAGAGAAAAGGGAAGGGGAGAAGGAGGGGGGCTGAAAATAGTTTTTCTTCTACACTAACTAAAAATAATTTACAGTCGATTACCTATAGCTTTTTTCATGTTACTTATTCGCGTTTTGCATAAATAAATAAAAATTAAGAGTATCAAATTAAGTTAAATAAAATATTTATTTAACATTACGTATATATATATATATATATATATATATATATATATATATATATATATATATATATATATATATATATATATATATATATATATATATATATATATATATATATATATATATATTGGGAGGGCGCAAAATTCCCCAAATTAATTTATTTATTTTCACATTATGAAACTAATTTGCGTGGCGTCACTTTTATGTTGATAAGAAAATTAATTAAAATTGCGCCTCCTGACAAACTTTAAAATAAAAGCTCATTTACCAAACAGAAAAGCGCCCTTAAAAACTAAAAGGTTGTATTTTCTGAACATTATTTTTTACAATGAATCGTGCAAAAAAATTATTTGGTGCTGAATTTAAGAACGACAATTAAAAACCAATAATTATTTATAATATAAACAAATTATTCATTAAGGATCATATAAATTAATTTAACGCACACATTAAAAATTATTCTAAAAAGAAAAAAAAAAGACAAAAAGAACTTCGAATTTAAAAAAAAGAACGCTTAATTTAAGCGGCTTAAATAAAGAAACAAATGAAATGAAAGCTAAAGAAAGTAAAGTAAGCAAATAATAATAAAAATAAAAAGGGAGAAGAAAAGAAAAAAGAAAAAAGAAAAAATAAATAATAGATGAGCGCAATTAAAAAACAAAAAGTTGTATTTTCTGAACATTATTTTTTACAATGAATCGTGCAAAAAAATTATCTGGTGCTGAATTTAAGAAGAAAAGAAGAGACCGTCTTGAAAGTGACGCAAAACTAAGAAATTGTTTCAAGAAGTGGTTGGCAACAAACTCTTCTGTGGAAAAACAAATTATTTCAGAGGATATTTGCAATGAAGTTGATAATGATTCAACAGCTGAAGTTGCTGCTACATCTTTAATTACTGACTTAAATTCATATCATCCATTGGAATTAATTGAAGAGAAGATTTTCATTGGCCAAAGTCAAGACGAATTTGGACCAAATGATTCAGAAGCACAAGAAGATAATGGGCAACAGTGAATTTCCTCCTGAAATCTCAGAAATTTCAGCAACCTCAGAAAACTTTCAACACAGTGATCCAGCTACATGGCCTAAAACGACAAATAAAACAAGGTGGTTTTTGATTCAGCATGGGCCGGAGCAAGAAAGAAGAAAATTTTTCCCAAACATACTTTGTGACTTTGACAACAGAATGCGACACTTCAGCTCAAAATAGTATGAAAAAATTCATCCCAATGGTGAAAAATTTGTTCGCTACTGGCTGCTGTACAGCAACAAAAAAGATTCTTTGTTTTGTTTTTGCTGTCTGCTATTTTCAACGACAAAAACCAACAATTTTTCAGAAATTTCAAGAACACGAAAACAGCAATGAACACCAAAGATGCTATTCTGATTGGAAAAATCTGGAAAAAAATCTCAAGAAAGGAAAGACCTTGGATTCTGATCTGCAGAGAGTTATCAACGGAGAGATGAAAAAGTGGAGAGATATCTTGAAAGTGATTGTTGATGCAATTTTGCTCTGTGCCAAGAACAATCTTGCCCTTCGGGGTTCAACAGAAGTAATTGGAGAGCAAAACAGTGGCATCTTTCTGAACTTAATTGACCTGATAAGCCATTATTATCCTTTAGTGGCTGAACACGTTGCATCCGTTAAGGCAAAGAAAACTACAACATCCTACTTTTCTCCTCGTATTCAAAATGAGCTGATTGAATTACTTGGGCTGAAAGTCAGGAATGAAATTTTGTCAAATGTCAGAGAAGCTAAATACTACTCTGTTTTGTTTGACTGCACTCCAGATGCCTCCCACAAAGAGCAGATGACCCAAATAATCAGGTATGTCCACATCACTGAGGAAACCTGTACAATTGAGGAAAGCTTTGTGGACTTCATTGAATCTCACGAAAAAACTGGAAAAGGATGGCCTGAGCATTTCTGATTGTCGGGGCCAAGGTTACGACAATGGAGCCAATATGTCTGGAAAATATAATGGCGTCCAAGCTAACATCCATTCTCTAAATGAGTTTGCAAGATTTGTTCCATGTGCAGCTCACACTCTAAACCTTGTTGGTGTCCATGCTGCTGAAGTTTCTCCACTCATGATTACATTCTTTGGAAAAGTTCAAGCCATCTTTAACTTTTTCTCAAGTTCTACCGTAAGATGGAAAAAACTGATGAAAACATTGACCATCACACTAAAGGGAAATAGTGATGGTCTGCCAAAAAAGAATCATTCCACTACAGAGACAGATAAAAGAAGTTCTTCAAGTTTTGGAACCCATAATTCACACTCCCAAGACAAATGCTGTCTCAGTTTGCAGTGCAAAAGAGCTCATCATTCAAATTGATTTAAGTTTTCTGTGTTTGTTGGATTTTTGGTGTCAAATTCTTTCTTTAATTGACCGGGAAAATAAACTACTTCAGTCTAAAAACATTTCAATTGACATTGCAGCAAAAAAATGAAAGGACTGAAGGCTTCCATTCAGAATCTGAGAGATGTTGGGGTGGACAACATTATCAAAGCTGCTGCAGAAACAGCTATCCAAATTGGAATTGAAGGAGACTTTCCTATGAAGAGAAAGCGCAAAGTGAAGCAGATGGCACTTTATGAAGCTGAAGATGACTTTTGCCGTTTGTCACCAGAAACAGATTTCGGATCCCAGTGCAACCTTTTGTTTGACAGCATTCTCACACAAATTGAGTGGCGGTTTGAAGCTATGTCTGCAGTATCCTCAGATTTTGACTTCCTCAGTGGACATTCTCTCTCCAAAAGTTCAGTGGATGAACTTAAGACTAAAGCCAAAAATTTGTCTAAAATTTACAAGGCAGATTTAGATTCTTCAGATTTCCAGTCAGAAATGGCAAGCTTTAAATATCAAGCTGCTGCCATCATGGAAAACTTTGAAAAATCTAGCCCGATAGACATTTTGCAGCTCATTCATAAATACTCATTGACTGATGCTTATCCTAACACGGCAATTGCTATTCGCATCTTCCTCACCTTACCAGTTACAGTTGCCACGTGTGAAAGAAGTTTCAGTAAACTTAAGATCATAAAAAACTATTTGAGATCAAAAATGGGCCAAGAACGTTTGTCTTGTCTGGCAGTAGTTTCAATTGAACATGAAGTGGCCAACGCACTTGATTTTGATGATGTCATTAGTGACTTTGCCTCCAAAAAAGCCAGAAAAGTGACCTTGAACTGAAGTTTGTGAAACATTGGTGACAAATTGTTCTTTTAACTTGATGCGATAAGATTTGTGATCAATAATTAATTTTTTTTCATGTAAATATATATATAAACAATGTGTTTTTTGGATATTTTTTTGGGAGGGGGGCGCAATTTTATTTGCTTGCCCGAAGCGCAAAGTTGGCCGGGTACGGCTCTGTACATATATATATATATATATATATATATATATATATATATATATATATATATATATATATATATAATTACTTTAGAGTAAAATATACTGACTGACATTGCTTCAATTTTTTATACAAGATCGTGCATTTATTATTTTTGCCCATTAAGGCAAAAATAATTTTGTGCATCGTAGATTCTTTGTTAAATTAAAAATAATTGATGTAAATAAATATTGTTTAATATTTTTGATAAACGACTTATGTTTATAAACATATAAAAAGATATGGATTTCAATAAATCTTAAGTTTAAATAAAGTCTTTGATTAGAAATGATCACAATTTGTAAGATTCTTTTACGTTCATTTATTCAATTGTAACAATAGTAAGATTACTGGTAATATGTTTAATGATAACAGTGAAGTTGAAATAGATAGTATTAGGCTCAACAAAGTTATTAATGTAAAATGCTAATAGGCAACTTGAAAACAGTTGTCAAATGAAAAAAATAGATCTAGGCAGGATGAAATTAATTGTTGTTGAAATGTAAGAAATGTAACTCGGCGTGCAGAAAACTTACTTGACAGAATTCAGTGTCAAGCAGTGTTAATGTCTGTTAATTTGATTTTACTTTAGACACTTCAGAACAAAGCAAAGTATGAGTTTAACTATTTATAATAACAATTATTACTTTTAAATCTAAATAATTTTATTTTATTTTTATAATTTCTATCATAATTATGTTCTTTTTTTTTATAGTTTGTCTTCCCTTTGTCATCTTTTGATTAGTTAGCTAACTGTTGAAACATGATTTTAATTTTGTAAATTTAGTATGATGTAAATTTACTCTATTAATTGTAATTGTATTAATTTAGTATGATTGTAAATTTACTCTATTAATCATTAGTCAACAGTTAGAGAGAAGCTAAAATTAATTTTGTTTACTGGTAACATAATAAAACCAATTACTACTATTTATTCCGTGCTTTTTTACGTTTGTTAACATGCTGCTTTGGAAACACTTTCTCTCTCTCTCTTTCTCTCTCTCTCTCTCTCTCTTTCTCTCTCTCTCTCTCTCTCTCTCTCTCTCTCTCTCTCTCTCTCTCTCTCTCTCTCTTAGATGAGTGGGAGATCTAATAAAACTTATGTAATTACTGAGCTCTTACGTAATTCTTAATACCACAAATGATAATGACCATTTATAAGAAATATTTTACGAGTTGCTTGCTATTTTATGATATAGTTGCTCAAGTTGTTTAACTATAATTGTCCCTTGAATGTTTAAATATTGTAATAAATAAAATCTTTTTAGTCCAAGTATTTAAGTTAATAAAATATCTTAATAAGTTGTTGTGTTATTTGCCAGCGTTACTATAGTAACAATGTATAAATTGTGTTGTCTAGCCTTTTTATAATCTTTTTTAATTATTCTGTAGACAGAATAAATGAACCTGTCATTTCGAAAAGGACATAAGTCCAAAACTTTTAGCATTTAGTTTATAAGTTTGAATTAAAAATTTCTGTATGATTTATGTTTTTTTTATAAAAAATAAAAAATACATAAGTTATATACGCTCTTTATTTATCTATTTCTATGTTTAACTTCTTTAGTAACCTAGACATTATTTTAATAAAAATCATATTTTTGTTGATTTTGAAAAGTTTTAGCAAATGGACTTGTGCCCTTTTCGAAATGACAGGTTCATATATTTTCTGTTAATTTTCTGCAAATAGTACTTTTGTAATTAAAAATTGTAATTTTTTTTTTCATGTCTTTTTTTAGGTATTTGCAGGCTTTCCTTGAATTTCCTTTTCTGGTATGCGAGTTTGATACTCAGTAGGTGTCGTATTGTATACCTGTCTTTATACACATCTGATGTCTATTTTTAATGCGCGTTTGACACGATAAAATGGCTAACATATATTCGTAAATAATACGTATTCTGGAAAGTTTTAAATGCGCATGTAATACCAGGAAAATATCGTATTGAATATTTTCTGATTATCGTGTTTTATACGTGTTTACAAGAGTTTCAAATGCGAGTCTGATACCCAGTAGGCGTCGTATTGTATACCTGTCTTTATACGCAACTAATTCGTATTCCTAATGCGTGTTCGATATGATAAAATGGCTAACATACATACCACATCGATACGTATTTAAACGAGTTTCTAATGCGCATTTTCAACTAAATTTGCCGACTGGGAATTTCCTCAAATATCTCGTCAATTATTTTTTTGTCGTCGTAATTTTTTTCAAGTTCATTTAAATTTTTTGATTCTGGAATTCCAAAAACGATAATGTTCTTTTCACGCTTTTTTTTTTCTTCCTGTTCAGATAATATAGTTTTGCCAATTGAGTTTACAACATTAGCATTTTCTGCAGATTTATTTTTGTTATAAAGATTTGACCAAAATGTAGCTGAACTATTTTCGGTTTCTTTTTTCGATTCTAATAATTCAATTCTTTTTATAAGTCTTTGAATAGTTTCGTTTTGATCACGTATAATATCGGATAGTTCCGAACTGCTAAGTTTACTTTGCTTAATCATGAATATTGTTATGACGTCGTGTCGATTTTATGAAATTAATAATGAATAAATAATAATAATGTAAAATATGAATATAATAAAAGGATAATAATAACAATAATAGTAAAATAAAATTTACAATTTAAAATAATCTGAAAGAAAAAAAAATTTTTATTATGTTATATTTATTATCTTATATAAATTTTATAAAGAAAACGAAATATATATATATATATATATATATATATATATATATATATATATATATATATATATATATATTATATTTATACATATATATATATATATATCTATATATATATATATATATCGACTAAAAATTAAATTGAAAAAAAAAAAGAAAAAAAAAGGAAAAAAAAAGAAAAGAAAAATGAAATAGAAAGATAGAGAAGTTTATAAAAATTTGCAAACAAAACGACAAGAAAAAAATTTTGAATAAAAATTTAAAAAAATAGTAATAATTATGTTTCTTACGTATTCAGAAAAAAGAATATATACGGCTTGTCACTTTGAATGTGGATGAATTGTCACCTTGAATTGTTTTGGTGTCTTTTCAAAAATCCGTCAGCCTAATCTTGTCCAGAGAAGTTCACTTTAGTTTGTGAAGGATACATTTGACGAAGTGTTTTAATGCAGCCAGATCCAAAAGCTCTTTATCCTGGTGATGAAGTTGTCATTGTTCAATTTTGAATAATGACAAGCTCTTACTCAGCAGAAAAAGCAGTTCAACAAGGTGTCTGCATATTTTTGGTTTTACCACATGGATAATTTTGAATAGCTGATCTGGAAACTTTGTTGGTCTCAGAGACTATTTTAACTGGATTACCAGCAGCAATGGCCTTCATAGACTTGTCCACTCGCTCTATGGGGTAGTTACTGTTTTCGTAACCTTTCTATGGTTTGTATGTGTATGGCATATCGCACCTGATCTAAAAAAAATTGACAAGTTTATCAATTAATAAGTGGCCATATTACCCCAATTTTTAAAATAGACAATTTACCCCTACTTACCTTAAGGTAATGCAATGAGCTTAAAAATGCACTTCCCTAAGTAGCTTATAAAAGTCTGGTTAAAATTTTGAGACAAATAATTGATGGCGATATTCAAACTTTTTTCAAGCAAATATTTTAGGGCCAAACTGCCCCTCAAGTATTTGCTTGGCAATAGTTAGCGTTTTTAAACTCTGAAAAGACACAAAAAATGACATGCGAAAAACATTCAACAACAAGAATGTTATTATTTATATTTTTTTTGTAACAGACATTAAATTTTAAGGTTGACATTGGGCTATAAAAAGTATGTAGAGTGGAACACTACATATATATCGAAACAGAAAAGAATATTTTCTTTGAACTTCCAGGTAATTAAAGGTCCTTCAAAAATTTTTTGTCTGGATATGATTGACTAGATTTGAGCAAGGATCAAGAGTTTTACCAATTCAGCAACTAAGCAGGTTTTAGAAGCTCAAAAGCATGTCCATGTTATTGGGCTATAAGTCCGATATTATCAGCACAGTGTGAGAGTAGAACTTTGTTTTGGAATTTTAAAAAAAAGATCGGTTTGCAATATCTTTTTACAAATTTTATAGACATTATTGTATCTCGCAAAAAGTTTATTTTTACAAAACTAGATAGACATTATTAAACCTTGATTTGCTTCACAACGCTGTCTTTCTACAAAATGATCTTTGGGTAGGGGAGACCGGGGCTAGTTGACCGCAGGGGTAAGTTGATAAACTGCATTTATCTTCATAGCCTTTCATCAAAAAGTGACAAAAATTACACAGAACCTTCCTAATTGACCATTTCATCATTCACTACAGCATTGTCAGGAATTGCGCATGCGCATGGGAGATATTAGGATTTATGCATTTTTTGGACAAAAACGTAACTTTTGGAACATCGCTTTATTTTAACTTTACAAAGATAATAGTTAGTCGTATGAAAAAAGAATTATTGTAAAAATTCTTGTCGAAACTGGTTTACTATATCCAGCCAGACTTTTTTTCAAAGTTGCCATTTTTCAGGATCTATAGACTGTTTATTGAAAAAAAGGCTTTTGGGGTAAGTTGGCTCATAGCATTTAATATGGGAAAAAAAAAAATTTATAAAATTATTATTATTATTTTTTTTAATTTTTAACAATATTGAAAAAATTTCTTAAAAAAAAAATAAAAAATAAAATTTTTTTATGTTTTTTTGTTCACAGATAAAAAATGGGCTACTGTTTTGGCTGTTATACGGACTAATATTTGGTACCAGCTAGAACTAATATTAAGTTTTGGGATAAAATTTTTGCCCAAATTAAAAGTAAAAAATTTTTTATTAATATTGCACTTAATAGTAGAATAATAATCATTTTTATAGTTTGCGCCAACTTATCTCGTGGTGGGGTAAGTTGACGCAATTTTTTTTTTTTAGGGCCCGGAAAGGCCCCAGAATTTTTTTTTGTAAATGAATGCAAATTTTAGAAGTTACCCAAATTCATACTCTTTAAGATTTAATACTTATACAGTTTAATATTTTCAAAAAAATGTACTGTTAGGGCTACAAAGCCTATAGAGTAAAAACCAAGCCAACTAGCCTAGGTCTGCCTTATACGATGAAATGTAAAATTATAATAACGAAAATGGTTCCGAAACATCTACAGGTGAGCATCTATAGTGATTTTGTAGGAGAAACAAAAAGAAATTAAAATAATGACTTGATTCTTTTTATATATATTTAACATATCAGAGAATAATAACATAAATAATCAAAAAGTATCAACAAATAAATTTTTTATTGATAAAGAAAATAAAGAACTCAATCTGAAAAAAAAGTATTATCTCGTGAATTAAATATAACATTCAAAAGCAAAAAAAGTAATACTTAAAATTGCGTTTATTAAAACCGGTGTGTTAATATGTAACATTGTCAATATTTTTTGTAAATTTTCATTTTATTGTCATTTGTTATTTTTTTTTTAGCTTTTCTGGTACTTTAAGTTTTCTGATAATTTCAGAAGACTTTACTTCAAAAATAAACTTCAATGACTCAATGGTCAGTTCAGTGGTTAATTGGTAAATAATAATATTGATATTACAAAATGCTATATGTAAAGACCAAGAAAAAAAGTTATGTTTGTTTTGAATCATTAGTTGTATCCTAAAAATATACTTATGGAATAACCTTTAAGTTTTTTAAAAATTTAATAAAAATTCTAGTTTTGCATTATTCCCATAAAACTCTAATTATAAATTAAATGGTTTTGTAGCAATATTTGCAAAACATTATCTCTTGATATGGTATTAGAGTTTGATTCGGCAAGTTAGGCCAGTTCAAAAAAATATTTCTTTTTCAAAAATAGATTTTTTTGAATTTTAGCAAAAAGCAGCAAAAAAAAAATTATTTAGCCGAAAATAACTGTTTATATGATAAATCTAATAAATGCAAAGTACTTTTTCTCTAACTCAAATATTAAACCAAATAGTCACACTCTTTCTGTCAATGATACAAGTCAGCTCATATTGATAAGAAATTTTTTGCAAAGCACCCTTATTTGACATAAGCATAAACATATAAATGTTTGGGGTTTGCTCCGTGTCTGGAGGTTAGCTGTCTTAAAGACCAAAAAATGCTGGATCCGCCCCTGACCTAAACAGATTTTGATTCTATTGTTCTACTGCTAACTTTTAAACCGTTATAACAAAAAGGTTCTGTCGTATATTATATAAAATCTAACTCGTGTTAACCATTTTCTTATTATTGATTTTGTTCTCTACCTCTATATATCATATAGTCCTTGTATTGAAAAAAGCCTTTTTTGAAGTCTAACTTGACAACGTTAGAATTCGAAGTTCAAGTCAAAGTCACTTCACTCATGTTTGCTTCTTGCATTCCACCCCTCATCTTTTAAGTCACAGTATTTATTATGTTTCAGACTATAAGCGCATTTTATTACTCAAGTTATATAGCATTGAAAAAAGTCAACCAAGGCTATATCAGTTATTACATTAGGATTATTAAATTAGAAGCTCAAATTTTATAAACACTTTATAAAAATTGAGAGCCTATTTACAAAAAAGAAAGACATTCATTTTCACTTTTGTGAACGAAAGTGAATATCTTTTTTAGAAATTGTATTTTAGCACTTTTCAAGAGTTTGTAGGGATTTAAAGACAAAGGATTGAATAAGTGAGCTACATTTAAGATAAGAGGTAAAAATGACTCCCAAATTTAGCCTTTTTTAGAGCTTCGCAGGCATTCATTTATACTTTAGTTTTTTTGCAAAAAGTAAATGTAATTAGGGTTGGTTTGACAGTAATGAATAAAACAGCATTTTGAAACTTAAGTAACCAAGTGTTCAACTACTCGAATACTCGTATCGCGTCGACAACCCTGCAGATCAGCAAGATTAGCCTGCAATAATGTTTCAGAAAAAATTTATTTTTATTGGCAACCATCTTAAGTTTCAGTAAGTTAGACAAAACTATTTGTGTAGAGAATGAAGAGGCGTAGGACTAGAACAGTACCTTGAGGAACATCACTAAAAAAATCAAGCCAAACAGTGTTGGTATTGCTTATTACAATGCTTTGCTTTTTACCTACTAAAACAGAATTTGAAATACTAAAGTCAAACTAAACACCCTTTACTTTACTAGTCTTTATACATACTAAAACATAATTAAAACAAAACAGAATTCATTGTGGGATTTGTCAAGAAATCTTAAATTCAACATATTTATGTTGAAATTAAAATTAATGAATTAAAAATCAAAATCTTTTAAAAGATCTTAATCTCAACATAAATTTTTTGTCAGAACCAAAAGTTTTGCCGAAATCGAGATTATTTTAATAAACTGGTGAGATTCTATGGACAATAAAACAATATCAAAAGTCTCAATAAGATTAGTTACGCATGATTTATGATGATGAAAGTCATGGTTATTTTTAGAGAGCAGGTTATTATCGTTTTAAAATTTTGTTCTCTAGAAGTTTTTCGAAAGTTTTGCTTGCAAGATTAGTGAAATTAGTCGACAGTTTTTAGTAAACTATTTTTGTAACCGACAGTTTTTAGTAACGTATTTTTGTAAGCGACAGTTTTTAGTAACGTATTTTTGTAATTATTTGGTATCAGCTATGAATTAAAATGGCTTTATCATCAATAAATTAAACTCTGTTCTTTACGACTTTTATTCTAAATTAAAATTAGATAAAAATCCACAAGTATTTCATAAAAATTGCTTTTAAAACACGGCCCAACATAATTACAAATATATTAAGAAACTATTAGAATTATAAACACTTAACCGCCATAAAATAGTCTATTGCTCTCATGTTTCATTAAAGTTATAAAAACAAATCCTTATGGTCTTAAAATGAACTCTAATTTAATAATTTAAATTTCTTAATGCAGAAGATCTTTTATTCTACGAATGACATTAATCATATTGAAGCAACTTTCTCACAATAAAATAATTGTTTAAATTAACTATTTTTATATTTATTTAAACCAAATCTGACCTGAGTGTTGAAAAAAAAGCCAAAAACAGTTTTAACTGATATACTTGTATAGCGGATAATTGTGAAATAAATTTTGAAAAAATATATATTATAACCATGGTTCAATGGTCTTTGTACCATGACAAATGATATTGTAGCTTAAAAAATATTCACGTAAAACCTTTATCGGTTAAAATATATTTGAGTGAAATTTAAAATTTATTTATGAATATAAATTTAGTTAAGAATAGTAGAGTGGCCTTGTTTGTAATAAGTAAAAATGTGTTAGTACAAGTTTATTTAATTTTTTACTTTTCTACAACATCTATTTTTTTTTAACAATAACATTTTTATGAACGTTTTTTTATTTGTTGATAACAACGCAAACCTTAAAATAAGCAAAACAGCAACATAGTTATTTTCTGTTAATAATAAACTAACTTAGAAAACAATAATTTTCTAACAATGTTAGAACATCGTTGTTTTGCAAAGAAAAGGTTAAGTAAGTGTTTTTCGTCAAATTCATAAAAAGTTTAGTAACTAAGTTGTTTTTCATCAATTTAGTGCCCTGTATAGACTTTTCTTACTGAATGTCTTCTCTAGTTGATCTATAGAGTAGTAATGCAATGTTTGTTAAAAGCATTGTTTACAAATTAGTTTTATTTATAAAACCTCACAAAATTATTCTATCTTAAGCAAACATTGAAATCCTCAGCGTTTTTCCTCCTTCATCTGTTATATAAACGGAAAGAAAACTAATCAAGGTACAAAAAGTGCTGCAATAAGTAGGGTATGTGCAGCATTAAATTAATGAATTAAATTTGACAGGTGCATAAAAAATAGGCCAACTCAAAGGTAAGAATAAAATTGAAAAAAGTAAGAGCATATTTCTGATATTAACAGAATCTAAAACATCAATCTATCGTACTGGTGAAAAACAAAGTTTAAAAAACGCGAAACAGAATTTTATAGCACATGAATTGGTTCTGTAAAACACGGATTTCGGCGTACCTTTTAACACTATCGTTTCTTTAATTGAGCCTTGTAAATCGTAAAAATATAAGTTTTCTTAATCCTGTAGCATTCTATATTAAATAAACTTATACATTTAAATTTAGACATGTGCTACGCTTTATGTATTAAGTTAAATATTGATCAAATTATGCTGTTACAAATTACGTAAGTGTGACCAACTACGTTCAAGTTGAAGAATAAATATATGCAAGCTTCTCTCTTGGTAACTTCAAAAATAATGATTTAAAAGTATTTAAACTTTTCATTTTCTATTATATAACTGTTTTAAAGATTTTAACCAGTAATTAGTAAATAGTGCTATACTAAATCAATTAGGGCACATAAAACTTCATATTAAAATAAAAACAGGTTTTCCTACATTTTTCTAATTTGAAAAATAGAAGTACAAACTTATATTTCTATAAATTATCCATTTAAAAAAAAACTCTGACGTAAATGTCGTTTAATTTAAAATTTAAAAGTAAGCAAGTAGTCCAAAAATATATCTCGCGGAAAATGAAGATTTTTCGTTTTTAAGCGAATGTTGCATTTTTGTAAAACGTAAAACAAGATTTACCGTAGCTTATTCTTGACGTAAATAATAACACCACCGTTTCTTATATTAAATTTTCTTTTTAAGTGATTGCTTTAAAGGTCGTTAAGTCTTTTCCATACATATACACATATATATGCATATATATATATATATATATATATATATATATATATATATATATATATATATATATATATATATATATATATATATATATATATATATATATATATATATATATATGTATATATATATATATATACACATATATATATGTGTGTGTGTGTATATATAAATATATATTTATATATATATATATATATATATATATATATATATATATATATATATTTATATATATATATATATATAAAGCGTGTACACGAAATAAATGTGAATGTAGAAAAACAACTAAAAAAAGTACTTCTCAATTTTTATTTCGAACCAAGTAATAATTTTAATACAATAATATAAGAAGATCAAACATTAAAAAAAAAATTATTATTCTTGCGGGAATCTAATATAATTTCGAGCTCTTGGTTTAGTGGTACCCATAAGCTTACGCCCAGAATAAGAATCAAAACTATTTGATACTTTTTTAAATGATATTTTAATATCTTTAATGTTTCTGCAAAGCGTTTTTGTTTTTTTCATTTTTCTTTTAATAACTTTTAATACTTAGTACTTTTCAATATCTCTCAATTCTGGTCAGTTTGGAGGATTTTCTGTTTAAGGCTTAAATTTCACATTATTCTTTTTATACCATTCCATAGCTAGTTTACAATAATGAATTGAAGCTTAATCAGGCCAGAACACAGGTCTGTTATTGTGTGATTTAATGAGAGGTAAAATCCGTTTTTGTAAACAATCTTTAATATATATATGACCAGAAAGTGTAGACTGAGAAATATAAGGTGCTGATTTTTTGCCACAGTTGCAAATAGCTTGCCAAATCAAAGCTTTTTTAGCGAATTTGTCATGTTGTTAAATTTCTCATCTGCTTTTCCTCTATATTTGGCAATACAAAAAACAGCACCAGGAATTTAATGATGATTGTACTTAATATAAGTTTCATTGTCTTCAATAATATAGAAATTTTTAGAAATTAAATTGTCATACAACATTCTACCGCGGGTTATTGTACTTTTTTGTTGAGTTTCAGAACGGTTGGGCACTTTTTGTTCTTTGAAAGAATGAAAGCCATGTTTGTTTCTAACTTTTGCAACAAAACAATGAGAAAATCCATATAGTTTTCCGCGTTCCCTTAGTGATGGTTCAGGTTATTCTTAAACTTTAAACCAATTTTCTAAATAGTTTTATATCTTTAAAACCTTACTTTCCTCCACCACCAGAATTGCGTTTGATTAATTTTATTTGAGAAAAACGTTGAATAACACGACTAAAGGTGTGTGGATGTATTTGCAGCAATTTTGCTGTCGAATTGTAGCTTCTATTAGGATTTTGTAAATATTTGTGCATAAATTTTCCCTAACGTCTTCTTCTTTTGTCATTTTTAAAACTAATTTCAAGTTAAATCTAAAGCCTAACATATTTTTTTGAAACCACTACACGTTGTAAAAATTATTATATATATATTTATATATATATATATATATATATATATATATATATATATATATATATATATATATATATATATATATATATATATACATATATATATATATATATATATATATATATATATATATATATATATATATATATATATATATATATATATATATATATATATATATATATATATATATATAACATATTTTTTTGAAACCACTACACGTTGTAAAAATTATTATATATATATTTATATATATATATATATATATATATATATGTTTAAATATATAAATTTATATATATATACATATACCTGTTTATATTTGTATAAAGACATATATAATATATGTATATATATATATATGTATATATATATATATATATATACACATATATATCTATATATATAAAGGATAGTGCTATCGATTTAATGTTGTTAATTCAAAATAAGTTGTAATGCGAAAATATAATATTAAGAGTTAGGCCAAAGCTTTAAAGTGTGATGCTACAACATAGGTTTTAGAGTGTGAAGCTGCGACATAGGCTTTGTGAAAAACATTAAATTTTGCAGAATAAAATGAGTGAAACGGAGGCAGTTATTTATATGATGACGGTGAGCAAAAAGGGTTTTGGAATAAAAAATTGAAGCCCGATTTAAACTCCACACATTTTTTCAAGTTGCGGACAGACATGATTAGGTAGTTTTTAATTGATTGCATGCATTAGCCGTGCCTTGATAAAACTACTTTTAGATGGAAAATCGCCGTATTTTTGAACAAGAACCTGCCATTTTTTAACAATTTGTACTAACAGTAGGAGCACATATAAATACTGAAAATAAAACATTTTGCGTATCTTTTAGACCATTACTTATAATAATGTTATTTGTTACTTATAAATATAAGGCTCAACATACATGCTGCTACATACATTCTGCGTATCTCTATTATATTATTTATTAAGTTGTTAACCACCTGTGCCATTAAAAACGTTGTCGGTATTTTCACCATTAAAGTTTGCATTTGTTAAATTAACAATGCGTTTCTTATTACCAAGTACTTAATCATCATTTTAATTGCATTAATATTATTAGCGTGTGTAAAGTAATTTGAACCGCAAAAGAATTAGAATCGGCATAGATTCAGAATCCCAACGAAAAATTGGAGTTAGAATCGGAATTTTTGTCATTTTTTTGAATCGGTCAATCTCTAATTAAAGATTGTGAATTTAATTTTTTTGTTGGTGTTTATAATTTGACAAAACTATAAGTGAAATTTTTAATGAATATTAAAAGATATTTTTTCAAAAACGTTTTTAGGGTCAAATTATTAAAAATGAGAATATAACGTTATAATAAATAATAAAATAAATAATAAATTAAGGACGTTAAATTGCTCAAAAAAGCTTTAATCAAATTCTTTTAATTTAATTGCATATTTTAATTAATTTTTTCGAAATGGTTTTCTCGACTATGGCATGGAAATTATATTTCCAAAGAAGTATGTCCTACTTTGCTATCTTTTGGCCCATATCCACTCCAAGCCGATCGTGTTTAGAATTTTACACCAGCGAGTCGTAACGTCTAGAGCTATTTGATAATGTAATAGTTGCTTGCAGCCTTGTTGGAAGATGTTTAAAATAAATATATATATATATATATATATATATATATATATATATATATATATATATATATATATATATATATATATATATATATATATATATATATATATATATATATATATTTTAAACATTTCAAAATAATTTTTAAGTTGTAAAGTATAGTTTTATATTGTTTTATAACATCCTTGAGCGTAAATATGTGTTTTGAAAAAGACAGAAAAAAACGGGCCAAAAATATATATGTTAGTAGGAAATATTCCTTTCAACTTTTTTTTTTAAATTGAACCACTAATTTGTTAGGAGTTTCATTCCACATTTGTCGTCTCTTCGATTGTTAAAGTAAAAAAAGCTTACTATCAACTCTGTCTATGAAGGGAGATTTTAACGTTCTTTCATTTTGGTAACAACTTTCTGGTATTCTTTGTTTTGATTGAGATTAGTGTCAGGATCAACTCTTGATAAGTTTATGTGTTGTTGAAAGGAAAAAAAAAATGGCATTATTAATATGCTAAATTTATTTTTTTATTGCCCTTATTTTATTATTTGCTCTACTTTTCATGTTATAAATTTCATAGCTTGACTAAAATAACAACATCCACATAAACATGCATATTTATTTATGTAAAAAGACTGACCTTACAAGAAGTAACTTTTATAGAAAAATCCATAATTGCTGCAGTCTTAATAGTGTCGTGACACAACGTATTGCATTCTGAATTATTTAAAGCACACGTCTTCACAGTTGAACTAAACAAAGATCCATACTTTGACGCTTCAATGCGAAAAATTGCGCACAACTCACAGCTTTGGGTTGATGTCGGAGAATTGTTTATTTGGCTCCAACAAAAAAAACACATGGCTAAAGAAAAGTTTGGCTTTTAAGTTCAAGGAAAAAATTGAGGTGAAAACTGAAAATACATAGAAAACATTTTAAAACACTTATTACATGGAAGAAAGAATAATGTCTGAAATAAATTCATTTTACATACGTATTAATGATGTCGATTTAATGAATCCAGAACTTTAATCTATGCTACAATATTATGAATCCAGAACTTTAATCTATGGTTTAATTCTATTAATCCAAAACTTTAATCTATGCTTTAAGGTAAAAAGCAAAATCTGTGTTAGATATTGCTCTCGATTTCTATGAAACCGAAAGCTAAAAAAAAATTTTATTACCCAATTACTTAAATATACTTTTAAGTAATTGTGTAATGTAAAATTAAAGACTCTTGTTGATATCCTAAAAAGCTACTTTTTTTAACTATACTCAAATAGATAACAGCATCCTTTTCTATGAATTTAGTTAATCTCAATGAAAATGTGGTTTGCGATCAATAAAAAGATTTTAAACTCACGTGATAGAAATCTTTTTGTAAGAAAAAGATTTCCATAATGAATGGATTTGTAATCATTTCTATTCCTAGAAATAGTTTTGTAATAATTGTAATTAGAATTAGATTTGTATCTTAGAAATAGATTTGTAATCATGTGAAATAGATTTGTAATCATTTCTATTCTTAGAAATGAATACAAATTGATATAATAAAACTTTTATATCAGCATTTCTTATGAAAAGTCAGCATTTTATTTTTACTACAATATGAACGAAACTAGGAAAAAAATTGTGACACGAAAACTTTCAATAGGTTATTCCATATGTAATTACAAGGCCGTAGACAACTTTTTTTAATGTTTGAGCTAGGCATCTTTGAAACATGAAAAAAACTCCATATTTAAGTATGCTTGAATATATGAGGAATAAAGTTTACAGCCCCCTCATATTGAGGGGGCTCTAAACTTTATAAGGTCATAAAAGCCAATCAACAAAAGTTTCTTAAATCAAATTTGAAATTCGTCGGTGAATACAAATTAAGTTAAGGATCTATAAATAACAAACGAATTTTACTTATTGCTCTCCTATTTAAGGCTGGGGGGCCGAAGTTTTGGATATTTTGTTGTTCCCAGTCTTCAATTACCGCAATTTTTTGCACAGCATCCTCATTCCTCTTATATATGAAGCACTTAAATATGGAGTTTTCTTCATGTTTCAAGGCCAGTCTCCGTTTAAACTAGGAAAAATGTGCAACACAATAGCTTTCAATAAGTTATTACAAATGTAATTCAAGGCCGTAAACAACTTTTTTTGATGTTTGAGCTAAGCAACTTTGCAACATAAAGAAAACTCCATGTTTAAGTATGTTCATATATGCGAGGAATGAGAATGCTTTGCCTCATTTCTCATATATATGAGGAAAGTGCTAACGTTAGCCCCCCGTCCCCCAGCCTCAAATAGTAAAAAAATAAGTCAAATTTTTTTTTTTTTTTTCCTAAACTCAATTATTATTCATCAACGAATTTCAAATTTGATTCAATATTCTTTTGTTGATTGGCTTTTATGACCCTACCCAGTGGGCACGGTACATTTTTAAAACGTTTTTAAAACATTTTTTAAACGTTTTTATAAGGTTTAAACCAAATAAAAACGTCCAAAGAACGTTTTAAAAACGTACTGTGCCCACTGGGTATGAAGTTTACAGCCCCCTCAATTTGAGGCAACTGAAAACTTCATTCCTCATATATATGAACATACCTAAATATGGAGTTCTTCATGTTTCAAGGTTGCTTAGCTGAAACATTAAAAAAAGTTGTCTACGGCTTTGTAATTACATATGTAATAACCTATTGAAAGTTTTTGTGTCACAATTTTTTCCTAGTTTCGTTCATATAATAGTAAAAATAAATGCTGACTTTTCCTAACAAATCTTCTTATATTGCAAAAAGATTTCTATCACGTGAAAATAAAATTTTATTATTGGTCGCAAACTACGTTTTATTGAGATTAACAAAGTTGAAAGAAAATGATGCTCTTATCTATTTGAGTATGCTTAAACAAAGTAGATTTTAAGGATATTAACAAAAGCCTTTTATTTTACATTACACAATTACTTAAAAGTATATGTAGGCTAACAAAATCAGTGTCAGATATTGCTTTCGGTTTCTATGAAACCGAAAGCAATATCTATGAAACCGAAAGCAATATCTGACACTGATTTTACTTTTTACCTTGAAGCATAGATTAAAGTTCTGGATTTATGAAATCGAAGCATAGAATAAAGTTCTGGATTCATTAAATCGACATAATTAAGACGTATGTAAAATGAATTTATTTCAGACAATATTCTTTCTTCCATGTGGTAAGTGTTTCAAAATGTTTTCTATGTATTTTCAGTTTTCACCTCAATTTTTTCCTCAAACTTAAAAGCCAAACTTTTCTTTAGCAATGTGTTTTTTGTGTTGGAGCCAAATAAACGATTCTCCGACAACAACCCAAAGCTGTGAATTGTGCGCAATTTCTCGCATTGAAACGTCTTCATATAGTTCAACTATGAAGACGTGTCCTTTATATAATTCAAAATGCAATACGTTTTGTCACGACTCTATTAGGTTAATAGCAATTATGGATTCTTCAATAAAAATTACTTCTTGTAAGGTCTGTCTTTTTACATAAATAGTTATACATGTTAATGTGGATGTTCTTATTTTTGTCAAGCTATGAGTTATATTACATGAAAAATAGAGCAAATAATAAAAAATAAGGGCATAAAATAAATAAATTTAGCATTTTAATGTATACAAATGTATATATATCTACGAAAAATAATTTTTTTATTATGAATCTAATACTTTTAATTTATATCGCATTTTAAACAAGTTGATAGAAAAATAACTTTAAAATCTATTTTATAGGCAACTTGTTGTCAAACTGATCTATGTAATAATGACGCTCTTCTTAATAACGTCCCTAATTACAATGGTGATATGCAAAGTACTGGTAATAACAACACTCTTCTTTATACTGTCCCTTATTACAATGGTGATATGCAAAGTACTGGTAGTAATGACGCTCTTCTTACCAACGTCCCTTATTACAATGGTGTTATGCAAGGTACTGAAAAGGCATTTTTATACTGGAAAATTTTCTTCGGAATATTATTTGTTGGTTTAGCGCAGAAATGTTTACTTTAGATAAATTATTTTGTTTGTTTGATTTCCCAACGTTTAGTAACAGGATGCTTTGCCATATTATACATATATAAATATGTATATATATATATATATATATATATATATATATATATATATATATATATATATCTTGTCATTTCTGCAATTCGATTTTTTTAAATTTATTCAAGTCATTTTTTGGCTTCCGAATGTTACGGTTTTTTTTATTATCGCTTGATAAATAAGGTATTATTTTAAAACGTTATTTTAACAATGATTTTGCACAATCGGAATTAATTTAGCATGAAAATGGCGCAATCGGAATTAATTTAGTGTGATGAAAGTCGCACAATCGGAATTATTATATTATAAAAATGAAAATTAAACAATCGGAACTAATTTAGCGTGAAAATGGAGTTAACATATTCAAATTGTTGTTGGTCAAATTTAACACTTTATAAAATATATATTATTTAAGAAAATAACGAAAAAACTAATGCAATTTTCAGGTAATTTAACAAAAACATTATAAAGTTTTATTTTTTCTAAAACTTAGTTAAAAAACTTAAGTTTTTTAATAATATATGAAAAAAATTTTTACATAATACGCTTTTACATTGAAAGTTTTAAATAACGATGCTTGGTTAAAGCACATTTTTATTTTAAATTTGTGTAAGGTATGCTAAAACTACATGCTATTACTAAAGTCCTGGCGCTTTTTCATTAAGCTTTTATTTACAAAATGAATAACGTCATTAAGTAATTCGCGTTGGGGAAGACTGAACAAGTGGGAACTGACATAAGTGCGAATGGTGTCGCAGTATAATGGGGGTTCGAATTCACTTAGCTTTTTTCACTCTTCGAAAACTTTTTGGCATTGTGTTTGACGCCACTTGACGCTATCACTTCTGTTGACGCCGTTTTTGACACTACTTTTCTTTCGGAAATTTTTACACCTTTCCGGAAAACTTTTTACACCCTATCAAGTCTTTACACCGCTTATTTGCATATTTATCACCCCCTCCATGGTTTACTACTATCAAGCGGCCATTCCATGGAGGGGAGTTCCACATCAGTGTTTTTTATTTGTTTTTTGACACTTTTTATTTTAACACAAGTAAATATTGTTTGCTAAAAAATTTTACAATTAGAAAATGTGGTTATATATTATACGTTAGCAAACGGAAGCAAAATGATTTTTAACACAAACGATTTTGTTAGCTATTTATCTAAAAAGAAAAATACTGCTTTAAATGACTGATGGTAACCAGCCTTAAGATTTAAATGAAATCACCCTAAAAAGGTAATAATGATGTTTTATGAGAAAATGTGACGTATACAGGTCCTGTTGGAATTTCAGGAGCCCACTATGCGTCGCTTAGCGGAAATAGGATTTTGTACATATTTTTTAGTGATTTTTTATATTTAAACTTTTCAATTTTTGTTTTTTTTTTTGCATTTAGTTTTTAATCTATCAAAAAATTCTATCAAAAAAAAAATCAGTTTTAGTTTTTTTAAACTTTTGATATTTTAAGGGCTTTTTCATGGTTTTAAAAAACTTGCTTTTTTGTTAAATATATGTATATACCATAGTGTTTGTACTCTTGGAGATTCGAGGTGGAAAAAAGATAATATGGAAAAATTGTAATCCAAATAGTCCAGATGCAACCCGTCATCTTTTGTTTTGTTTTGCCAAAGAGACTGCTAGTTTTATTCAAGAGAAATTTGAACATTTAAAAAATGAAATTTTATATTTAGAGAATATTAAGTTTACACTTCATGAAAATACTTTGTTATAAATTCAAGTTTGTCAACTATTTATATCACAATGAATGATGGTAAAACACTTAATGCTGTGGTATCAAAAATGTTTAAAAAAAGTTCAGCATCTCAGTACTGTCATGTATGCCAAGCATGTCCTAAGGAGTTTAATTTGGAAACTATATGGAATAAAGATAAACTTGTAGACAATAATATATTAAAACTTGGAGTTTGCAGTCTTCATTTATGGATATGCAGCATAAAGTGGGTCTTCAATACTGCTTGCAAACTTCCTGCAGTGAAACAAGGAAGAAAAATTCTTGCAAAAAAAAGCTAAGAGTTTATTGAAAACAAAAAAAAGTTCCAGCACTTATTCAAAACACAATTAAAAATATCTTTTGTCAGGAAGGGAAGTGGTATTTCCAATACTGGCAATGTTGCACGAAAATTCTTTAACAATTCATCTGTGACTGGAAGAATTTTAAGTTTGAATACCAATATGATCAAACTATTTAGGGACCTGCTCATTGACATGAACAGTGCAACCACAAGACCAGATGTAAAAATTTTTAAGCAGAAATCTAAACGTCTGTTTGATCTCATTTCTAATGATCAGTTTTTAAAAGCCATTCCAATGTCAAAATCTGTGCATAGAATGATAGTTCATGGTGTTTCTTTTATTAAATATTTTAAGTATTCATTAGGTTCTTTGTCTGAGAGTGCCATTGAAGCCAGGAACAAAGCCAACAAAACTGCACAAGTAGGTCATGCAAGTTTAACTTCTTTTGCCAAAAATACTAGGGATACAGCTAATTATTTATTTATGACATCTGACATGTATTTATACTGCAAGAAAAACAAAATGCAAGAGGTATAAAAGCTATACTGTAAGAAGATTCAGCTGATAACTGTTCTAAAGGTAAATATTGGAGCAAGCTATGTGTATCTTTAAATTTAGATATTTAATGTTATCGTTTAATTCTATTTATGATACATTTTAGGTGTTGGTGGTAGCCAATCTGATATTTCTGAGGTCTTTTCACATAATCAACACAGTATGTTTTTTTTATGCTTGCAAAAAAAAAAAAAAAAAGAATCTACTATATCTATTTATTCCAGTGAATACAGTTTTTTTCTTGTGTATATAGTTATTAGAATTAGAATTTGATAATAGATAATTTCTATAATAAATGTTTATATCTTAAACTATACTATTTATTACAATAATGAAACTTTTTAAAATTTTAATTTTTTTTGTTAAATAATTTTAGGAAGTCAAAGAGTAATGGTTCGTATTAAGAAAAAAAATCAAGGAAGTATCATTAACCCATGCAGCTGTAATTGATAGGCAAGTTTTAAAAAATGGTTATTTTCATAGCCACATATTGTTAAAAACCTATTTTAGCATCAGAACCTTTATTCTGCAATTAAAGGGAATGGATTTTTTTAATTTATTTCACTTTTATTTATTATAAAATACTTTTGTTATTTCTTTTTTTATTTAACATTAAAATATACATTTTAAACAAGGTGCTGTGCATGTTATTTCCTTTTTTTTAACATGAAAATATAAGTAGGAGACAAAAAATGCCTGTAACCCCTAAAAAAGATAAACTGATATATCAGACTTAGAGTTTTAAATATCAAAAACTATCGGTTTTATGTATTTTTAATCAAAAATCGAATAAGTACGGATAAACCGCCAAAAAAACTGGATTGAAAATAAACCGCCAAAAAAACGGTTTTAAAAAAGACGGGACTTTTTTTATAAATATATATATAAACAAACAATATCTCATAATTAATGCTTTGTTAAAAAAATTACTTTAAAATGTTAAAGCTATTTCCGTTTTTTCTATCAACGCGATGCATAGTGGAGCCTTGATTTCTTTAACTAATGAAACATAAGCAGGACATGTTATTCACCAAAGTGACACAGAAAAAAAGAGACCAATGGTATTGCTAATGAATAAAGAAGACGGTATTAATGAATTTGTTTCTTCATTAAACGAAGCTTTTATTAGTGACTAGTCAACGTCTTAAACGTGGTAAAGAGTACTTTGAAAGAGTGAGAAAGAATAATAATGTAAGAGGTATAACAAATACAAAAAAAGCAATTGATTTTATCATTACAACACAAATGGCTGAAGAAATAAAGAATTTCTTCCTAATAGTAACAGATTACAATATTTTAGCAAAAGGAGTGATTATTGTTCCTAATTCTAAAATTGTATCATGGTTAAAGAAGGGCAATCAGTAATAAAAATTATATTGAGCATGAATAAAGCTAAATTTTATGATAAAAAAGTATTTTACTTTGTGCAAGATAACCAAGATATAAAGTAGCACAAGTAAATGGGGAGAAAATTTTAAATTATAATATTGAATATTTAATCGAAAAGAGTGTAAAATTGATGCTATCGTTTACTTTGGTAGAATATGAGTCCTATGGGAAATTCACTTACTCTTTAAACAAAAGCCGTAGAAAACACAGAAGAAGAGTATTTATTCTCAGATCTTAAGTAAAAAAAAGATTTTAATGAAATTTTAAATTAGAGGGAAATATTATGATATACATCCCAGTAAACATTGAACAGTTGGTAAATAGTTGGCCCGATCCTAATAACCAACTATTAGCTGCAGTTGGTACCGTGAAAAAACCGTAACGCTTTTACCAACACTTAGCCAACTGTTATATAAACTGTTAATACCATTAACGGCCCAACAATAATAAAACAGTTGGCTAACAGTTGGTATCATTACTGGCCCAACTATATGATTTTTTTCGCGATTTTTTAAATTTGCTTTTGCACTTTAATTGAAAGTGCAAATGTTATTAATGTTTACAACTATTTTTACAACTTGACGTGATGGTGAAAAATGAGTTGTGTATTTGAAATTAAAATGAGAAATGCTAGACAAAAAACAAATTGTTTGCTCAGCACCAGAAAAAAAATTTTTTTTGTTGACCTGTGTAATAATACAGTAATAATCATTGTAATAATAACAGTAGTAATAACAATAACAACTACAACTATGATAATAACAGTAGAAATTTACAACAGTAGCAATAATACAAAAAACTAACAGTAAGCAACCCTCAGGGGTTATGAGTAATTAAACCATTAATAACAAAAACACATTATTAACTTGATATATTATTTAAAAAATTAAATACAAATTTATCTATAAATAATATTTTAACTTGGACGCCCTATCAGCAATATCATTGCTTATAGTTAACGACATAAAGACCGCATTAACATCAGTTAAGTTCTTTTTAAAATCTGTCACAACACAGGTACAAGAAAATGGAAGTCAAGTAAAGCCTGCAAAAACCTAAATAAAGAAATTAAAAAAAAGTTATTATTTTTAATTAAAAAAGTATTATTTGCATTTTATTGTTAGTAGAATTAGGATAATAATATAACAGAAAATATAAAGAATAAAAAATAGCTATAACAGCTTAGGTTTATCAACACAAAACACAGCAATAATTGCGCATAGCATAAAATATTTGTAAGCACGCAATACTGTCTCCCGAGTAATTATTTTTATTAAAAAGTTTTATTAATTCTCCCTCTCATCTAGAGAGAGAAAGAGAGAGAGGGAGAGAAAGTGTTTCCGAAGCAGCATGTTAATTAAAGTAAAAAAACACGCAATAAATAGTAGTAACTGGTTTTATTATGTTACCAGTAAACAAAATTATTTTTACCTTTGTTTAAATTTCCAGCATCTCTTAATTAAGCTCCAGCTTCTCTCTGACTGTTGACTAATGATTAATAGAGTCAATTTCACATCATATTAAATTTACAAAATTAAAACCATGTTTCAACAGTAAGCAAACAAACCAAGTGATGACAAAGGCAACTAAAAAAAAAAGAACATAATTATGCTTGAAATTGTAAAAAAATTTAAAATCATTAAAATTCAAAACTGTTATTAATTGTTACTATAAATAGTAAAATTCATTCTTTGCTTTGTTCTAAATTGTCTATCAGTAAAATCAAATTAACAAATATTATACTGTTTGACACTTCATTTTGGCAAGTAAATTTTCTGCTTGCTGAGTAGAAAATTTACTTGCCAGAATTTTTATTTCTCACAACGATTAGTCTCATCTTGCCTAGACCTATCTCTTTTACTTAAACACAACTATTTTCAAGTTGCCTAATAATATTTACATTAATAACTTCTTAGAGCCTAATATTATCCACTTCAATTTCACTATTATCATTAAACATATTGCCAGTAACCAAATACGCCATGGCCTAGGGGCCCTGCAAAAAAAGGGGCCTTAAAATCAAATTGCAACAAAATTAAATTTTAATTTTTGGAAAGTGCATACTTTGCTTTTTTATTTCTCTAAATATTTTCGTGATAAAAAAAAAAAAATATTTAAATAGACAAAAATTAATCAAAAAGCATTTTGCAACATTTTGTTCATTAGTATAAATAACAACTTTAACAAACAATCAACTCAACAATTTTATTTAACATGTGACATTTTTTTAATATTATTACGTTTTATTATTAAAAGTTCAACCAAGAATCTTCAAAAATATAATTTTCTAGAATTACTTGGTTCAACTTATCGAACCAAGAAAATAACTATAATTGGGGCTGCTTTTCTAATTAATTAAGGTTTACTATAGTAGTAAACATTATTTATTTGCAAAACAGCCTGATTAATTTTCCAGACTGATATTAAAAACGGTAGTTAATAAATTTGTTTTTATATTATTTGTGCACAATGTTTTAAAATATTCGATTAAAAATAAAATGAATGCGTTTATTTTAAGAAAAATTGTGCACGCTTTTAAGTAAAATATCTTAGTAATTGAAGAAAGTAATTGTTTTAAATTTTAAATTGCATTAAATTTAAGCGATATTTTGGACGCTTTTAAGTAAAGTAAATAAGCGCACGGGGAAAAAAGTAATCATAAATTTTTAACGTTTGTTTTCCTGTTTATTTTTAACAAACTTTCGCTTACTTATGTAGGCTATTTTACTTAATTTTAATAATTAAAAATAGTGCAGTGTTATCTATTAGTAAAATCAGTGCTCATAAACAATAGCAGTTAAATTAATTAAATGTGTTCATTTTCAGAACTTTTTAACAGATATGGGAAGAAGCTACGAAAGTGGAGCTGCAAAACGAAAGAAAAAAAAATTAAGAAACAATAAAAACTTGATAGTTTTTTATTAAAAGCAGAATATCATGGTAATTCACCAACTTCAGCTAATCTTGCAAACTGTGACATAAGTAAAGAGGCAAAAATATTGGATTTTGTAGTGGACTCAATTAATGAAACTCAAACTTTAAACGAGGAATCGGAACTCAACATGGAGAGAGTATATTTCCCTATCAATTTGCCATTGAATAGGAAAAGTAATCCAGGACTTAGGGAAATTCTTTTAACTGAGGATATACAATTTTGGATAGAGAACGGCCCGTTAAAATGTCAAAATGCAAATTATGACTTTAAATCCTCTATAAAGATGTATCAAGATCGCGATCGATATTGCTCAAAAAGCTTGTTAATGGGGAAAAAAGTAAATGGTGAAACATTTTATAGAGAATGGCTCATTTTTTTCCCAGCATTAGGTTGTGTATTCTGTTTTGTCTGCAAGCTTTTTGAAACCTCAAAATGTGCTTTAGCTTCAACTGGATATAAAGATTAAAAAAATTCAGGAGCATCAATTCAGGGACATGAACACTCATCAGACCACAGAAAAGCTTCATTAGCATACTTTCACAGAAAAAATAACAAGGTTTTTTTAAATGATCAACTTCTTAACGAAAATCGCAAAGAAAAAAAACTACTGGAGAGAGGTTGAAAGAAGAGTTACAGATGTAATTTGCACATTGATCAAAAGAAACTTAGCTTTTAGAGGTTCAAACGAAAAATTTTGGTCAGAGAGCAACAGGAATTTTATTGGTCTGCTTGAGTTGATTGCTCATTTTGATCCTTTATTGGCCAAACACATAAAAAATTATGGTGACATAGGTTCTGGAAAAACAAACTACCTCTCAAAGAATACATGTAAAGAATTAACCGTATTGATGGCAAGAAAAGTTTTGCAATCAATCTGCGACGATGTTTTAAAATCTAAGTATTATGGATTATCAGTAGATTCAACACCTGATGTAAGTCACAAAGATCAACTATGTGTGATCTTGAGGTACATTGATCAAATTTCTAATGAGATTATTGAAAGATTTATCAACTTCATTCACATCAATAATCACACTGGGGAAAATTTAGCAAATGCAACCGTGGACTTTTTTAACGTAAAATTGAACTTGGAAATCAGCAACTGCAGAAGCCAGTCTTATGATAACTCAAGCAATATGACTGAAAAATATAATGGAATGAAAACTAGAATTTTGGAGTTCAATAAGCTGGCAAAATTCTTACCATGTTCAGGTCTCTTAACTTGGTAGGAGAGGCTGCTGTAGATTACTGCATCGAGGGAATCAGTTTTTCTGGTTTTGTTCAAGGACTGTACAATTTTTTCTCTGCTTCTACAAAGTTGTGGAGTGTTTTGGAACAGTTTGCAAGTAATTCATTGAAATCACTATCGAATACTCGGTGGAGCGCTCATGCTGACTCGGTCAAAACCATTCACCAGAACTACAATAAATTAAAGTTTTGAAACATAAAACAAGAGCTGCGGCTGGAAATTTACTTTCAAAAATGGAAACTTTTGAATTTGCTTTACAACAGTAATATGGGATCAAATTTTGCAACGAATGAATCTTTTTCCAAATCATTGCAAAGTGCAACTATTACTCTAGATTCATGAGCTGAACTTTATTTATCTCTTGGAGATTATCTTCTTAGATTAACTAACACATTCGATTTAATAGAACAAGATGCAAAGTTACTGTTACTAGACAGATTATTTACAAAAGAGAGACTGTAATAAGAAAGCGCTACTAGCTGAAAACCAATCAGAAGAACCTTATTTAAGTCCACGTGAAGAGTTTAAGACAAACGTTTTTTTAAAAACTATCAATAGTCTTACTACAAATTTAAAAGAAAGAGCTCAATGCTATCAGGAATTGAATGACAAATTTGTATTTTTAATAGACACGAGATTCAACAAAGATAAGCTGAAGACAACACGGAATATATTGATGATAATTTATATGCAGAAATTGAACATCTACATCTGTATTTGATAGAACATTTTAATTCTCAAGCTCCTGAATTGTCCCATTTGTTTTTGTACCAGCTTATAAAGGAAAAACAAATGGAGGCTACATTTCTAAATACTGAAATCATTCTTAGGATTTTCAAATGTTTCATGATATCCAACTGCTCTGGAGAAATGTCATTTTTTAAATTAAAATTAACAAAAAATGATTTTCGATCAACTATGTCACAAAAAATGTTAAACAATTTTGCATTAATATCAAGCAACGCAGGCAAAATGAAGTCAATTATTATAGATTCATTGATTAAAGATCTCGTTAATGACAAAGACAGAAATAAATTTATGTAGATTTTAAAAAATATTTAAAAAGAATTGAAATAAAAGTTTTAATTACGCTAAACTAAGATTATATTTTTTTAAACTAACATATTACTTCTAAATATGGGGCTACAGTCTTTTTTTTGGCCTAAGGCCCCTAAAATTGTAAACATTTAAACTTAAGATTTATTGAAGTCCATATCTTTTTATGTTTATGTATATAAGTCGTTTATTAAAGATATTAAATTATATTTATTTACATCAATTGTTTTTAATTTAACAAAGAATCTAGACTACAATGCACAAAATTATTTAAGTAAGTGATCAACAAATTACTGACTGTAATTTTTTGATCACTTTTGTGTCAACAAATTGCAGTCAGTTTTCCATGTTAAATACATAAAGTATATATCTAATATAAAATAAATCCAATATAAAATAAATAAAAAAAATAGTAAACTTACTAAAATCATTCCGGTTATACTGTGTGAAGTGACTAAAAAACACTTCAGTTCTTTTCAATTGCTCTAAAAATAACTTTTAACTCTTTCCAATAGCACTAAAAAACAAAACAAAACTTGCTTAGCTGAGTTACCTAGTTTATAAGAATCTGAAAACAGATAAGTAAAAAACCAAGAACAAACAAACATTTATTTATTAAAACTACTATATTTAAACAAATTATATTATACAAAGAACAACATCAATTCTCCTTAAAGGCTAAAAAAAAATTTCAGCACAAATTTGCTTGCAGACCATGCTTGTAAAACCATGTGAATAAGAAACACATTTAGAAAAGCCTAGAAACTACTTAAAAATGACATATGCAACAATGAAGTTTAGACATCAACTGTACTTATTATTAGTAGATGTTTTTAAAAAATTTATACAAATTTACAATACTTTGTTCTTCTGTATTGCATAAATCCATCATATGACAAATATGATATGAAAAAATGTAACGAATAAGTAAACACAAAGAAAAAGACATCATATATGAATCGAAATCAATGCATTGATAGATTATAGTCAACAGCAAAAAGGGCATAGAAGTATTCATTTAGAGAAGTTCTAAAAATTATGCCATATAAGTTATACCTACATTTATAGGTTCAGTCATTCTCAAACACAAAATGCATACCTATAAATTATTATATTTTAACATATATATATTTATATATTAGAATATAATAACCTTTATGTATGCATGTTTTATATATATATATATATATATATATATATATATATATATATATATACATATATATATATATATATATATATATATATATATATATATATATATATATATATATATATATATATATATATATATATATATATATATATATATATATATATATATATATATATATATATTAGGTACGCGGAAATCGCGATTTACGGAACCGATTTTTGTGCTAAACTTTTGTGAAACATTTTTTTCACTTCTTTTTAGGCAGCGTGAGGTAGACGAAGTTTTGTGGAGTCTCTTTTTAGAAACATATATACACATAGATACTTTTTTGAAAGAAGAAAAGTTAATCTTGATTATTTAAAAACTTTTATGTATGGTTACTGAACTTTTTCATGGATTATTTTGCTCCAGAATATTTAGTTGATGTACTCACATTAATTTGTTGTCGAAGAAATGTTGATTCCGCTTTTTTTATTTTTCTAACAAATTTATATATTTATTTCCTATGAACATGCCAAACTTCAACGAAAAATAATTGGTAGCAGATAGTTTAAAATGTGTTATATTACGTATAACACTTTTTTTAGGTAGCCTTAGGCAAACGTTTTTAAATGCGTTTTTTTATTAGAAACATATATAAACATAAATTATTTTTATAAAGAAGAAAGGTTGAGCTTGATTTTTATATGATATTTGTTTATGGTTACTATACTTTTTCATGGATTATTTTACTGACAATTTTACATGAAAATTGTGTCCCTGTTCTCACAACAATTTGTTGTTGAAGGAATATTGATCCCGCTTTATTTGCAAGTTAACCTATTTTTTACATCTATTTTCTTGACACCTGCCAAAAATCAGCAAAAAAAAGTTTAGGACTTTTGGTACCTAAATTCAGTTTTTCTGTTGTTTTTTTTCGCTAAGCGGAATACGGGAGCGGACAGAGGGGCCATTTATTAGAAAAAATTGCAATATTGTGTTATTTTGATTTTTATTATCAGATTAGATTAATGGATAATTTAACTAAAAATTATCTGGATTCTTTAATGAATAGTAAGTTTAATATTTTTTTAAATAATAAAAATATTATTAAATATTTTTAAATCAAAACAATAATGATAAATACTATTTATTATGCATATGTTTATTTAAAATGTAAAATTTTATTATTATTTTTTATGTAATATTTAAAAAAAGAATAATGTCCACTGACTCGATGACCTTTTTATTTAAAAAAAATCATGTATCATTGACACATTAATCTATTTTTAATTGATACGTAAAAAAAAAAGATTAAGGTTTTATATTTATCATAAATTTTTTTACTTGATTTATTCTGACACTGTCAGATTAAAACTGTTGATTTTGATTTGATTGTTAACTGATCGGTTGACAATTTTATTAAGACAAATCGTATACTTAATTGATTAATCTTAACAATAAACTTGTTCGTGTTTTCCAAATACAATAAAATATATTATTATTATCAATTTTTTATCATTAATTGAATTGTGTACTTCTTTAAAAAATAAATTCCAATTATTTAGTGACGTTTTTTAAATTATGATTATTGTATTTTTTGTTATTAAGTGATACTATCAGTTTATGATCAAATTAAAAGTAACAGTTTTAATATTAAAACATTATAATGTTTACTTAATGTTACCTGTTTGATTCTTGTTTAGATCCTAGCACATTATACTGATTTTTTAAGATTTCGTAAGTATAAATCACATAATTTATATAAAAGTTATATATAAATTATGTGATTTATATGGTAATATTATAATTGTATTATAACCATAACCAATAACGTTTTCATTGCTTATAACATACTGTTAAAAATTTCAAATTTTTTTGTGTAATTGTACAATTTTATTGTTATCTTTAGTCCAATTAACACAGCCTACCACTGGTAAGTTTGTATAGCATAATTTTTTGTAATGATTATAAAATTCTGAATAAGAATGTATGCTTTACTTTAGTTTATATTTTTTCAATCTTACCTCATTTCAACACTTGTTAAATGTATACATTTAGTAATTTTATAAACTAGTACTTTTTAATTTGTGAATAGGTTTAATACCAATTTCAGATTCATAAATTGCTAAATTTATTTTTTAATTACAATTTTTTAACTTTAGTTCCATCTTCATCTGTAACAAGTGATAAGTTTAAAAATTATTACTTTTTAATATGTCTATGTGTTTCTCTTATATTACAATATTTTTTATTACAACTTTTTAACTTTAGTTCCATCTGCATCTGTAACAAGTGGTAAGTTTAACAATCATTACTTTTTAATATGTGTATGCATTTCTTGTCAATTACAGTATTTATTTTTGATTGAAACTTTATTAATCTTTAGTGACATCTTCCCCTGCTACAACTGGTAAATTTTTTATTTTTTAAAAATATTTATCAAGTTAATCACTTTTACAAATCATTGTTTATATCAAATGTTACATAATTTCATTCAGTACCGTGTTTATTAACAAGTTATTGTCATTTAGAGCTTACATATGGTGAGTTTAGAAGATATAGGTTCCAGCACCCTGGACCAACTGGAAATCGCGCGTATTTGCAATGGGTTAAGTAAAAGATAGGGACCAAATTAATTGGGCCTATCATCCTCCTAAGAGGGGTGCTGGAAACTCTAGCAGAATAGGAAGTCGTGGGCAAAGACGGAATGGTGGCAGCTTTGTGGTCAATGGTGAAAGTCACAATTATTAGGCGCCACCATTCCTCTTTTTTTTTAAATATATATGTAATAACATAAATTTTTTTTTCCATTTCGTTTCAATTTAATAAATAATTTAAAAACAAAGCATTGGAGTGTAATAGTTCCAACTAAATATTTTGTACTTTCAATGTGAATAAAAGTTGCAGTATAAAAATTAGTAAATTGGTATATATATTTATACATATTTATAGATATTTAAAGTAGATTTTTTTTTTTGCGGATTTCATATCCCTAATTAAATACAATGTTAAATATATTATTATTTTTCAAATGTTAGGAGAATTGGCATATTTATTTACTATTTCTATTTTAGTTACTAATAACTGATTGTTTGACTTCAATAACAGTTGTTTGATCTTAAACTAGTATGGCTTATGTGTACAGTTCCTTAAAATTATATTGGCATTATTGTGGTTGAAATACTAGTTTCTTTTAACAATTACTTGCTGTTGAAAGGTTTGTAAGAAATTGTACATTTTTTTTATTGCATTTCTTTACATGTTGCTTATAATCTTATAAAATGTTATCAAATTATTATATATTATAGATTTACTTTTCACAAAGTTTAATTAAAATTATAATATAGAAATTATCTGTATTTTTTACATTTTTACAGGAAATATGGGTCCAAAAAATAGTGGATGTGTGTTGCAGGATGCAGTGAAAAAGTATTTAGCCACAAGCTTCACTTTACATGGCGAAATACACATACACACAGACTCTAAAAACAGACATGTAGTTCTCTTATTCACTAATAACGGTGAATCATTTGTGAAAACTCTTAAACTAGTCAATGAGTTATTTAGTTTAAACACAAGTACACGTCAACTCTATAATGTTATTAATGCTTCTAAAAAATTGACTCGAAATTATGAAAGGGATTGTACAAATTTTATTGAATTTTGTAATCAACCCTTTACATACCAAGCCCCAAGCGTGTCAGTGAGACAGGCCTTCACGTGGTGTCTATTGTTAAAAATGAATTATTTAGTTTCACTATTGGAGTTTTAAATATTATCATTTACTAAAAGCCAAGACACAAATTAATTACGTTTTATATTTTAAAAATTTTTAAAATACAAATTTTAAAATTGGTTTTACCTTTTGCATTTTTTTTTTTTTTGGGGGGGGGGGGGGGGGGGGGGTCATTGTAATGTGTAAAATAATTAATAAATGTGTAAAATAATTTTTTAAACTAATTATTTTTAAAAAAAACGCAATTTAACACCATTTTTTTCAGTTTCAGGTTGGAGAAGGGGGTGGGGGGTTATTATCGTGGTACACGCCCCTTCCCTAACAAATGTGATAAAAAAAAAATTCAACTAATCTCTCTCTTTTAAAAGAAACACTATTTAAAACCGTTCTTCAATTTTCTTGAAAAAAAAAAAAATTTAGTTGGAGAAGGGTGGCGGGCGTGGCACACACCTCACCCTACCTTATGTGGTAAAAAAATTTTGTATTATAATTTTCTATTTTAGTTACACAATTTAAAATCGTTTTTCAAATCTGTTTTTTTTTTATATATTCTTTTTAGGTTGGAGAAGAGTTAGGGCGTTAGGCGTGGCACTCGCCCCACCCATATTGGTTTTCTATACCACTCATGTAGGCTGTAAAGTAAGAAAATGTAGATTATACTTATGAACACACAATATTATCTGGGTGTTCTCTAGTTTAAAATATTTATTAGAATGTAACATTTCACTGCGAGGGTGTTAGACCATAACAAAGACACCCAACCGTTAATCGAAGATACAACTCTAATATTCGGAATAAATAAAATGGAAGCAAATTGCAACAAATTTTTGTGTATAATTATAACTAATTTCATCAAAATAACACTTTTTCATGTTGAAAACTTGTAGTTTTTCAGGGTTATGATGTTGTTTTCCGGTATCCCCCGGGCCCACTAAAGACGCCTTATATCTATAGACTAATAAAAACTTGTAGCCTACTCTTACATCTATATTTTGGTACCAAATTATAGACATTTGAATAAGATTTGACAAAGTTATAACAGTTTAAGTTAAAAAAAAAAAGTTTGGCATTAGTTTTTTTAACAAATCCATATATCTAAAATATGCTACTAAAACCGTCATAACTTTTTTTTGAATTGTTCGTTTTCGATAAATTTTTCACTTTTAAAATACAGTATTAAAGGGCTTTCAAATGATATATAACATTCTAGTATACTCTCAATATAAAAATTTCAGTCCCCGTACCTATATATATATATATATATATATATATATATATATATATATATATATATATATATATATATATATATATATATATATATATATATATATATATATATATATATATATATATATCTGAATGGCTTGGCTCTAGTGTCTACTCTGAATTTCAAAAATTTCAGTCCACGTACCTATATATATATATATATATATATATATATATATATATATATATATATATATATATATATATATATATATATATATATATATATATATATATATATATATATATATATATATCTGAATGGCTTGGCTCTAGTGTCCACTCTTAATCGCTTGGCTCTAGTGTCAGTGACTGTGCAGGCATTAAAGCCCACAACTTTTGCCTTTCTCAATCCCTAACTCAAATAGTCAACTTTCCAACTCGCTTTCCTGACAACCCTAACCATTTACCATCTCTACTCGACTTATGTCTTGCTTCTGATCATAGTCAATGCTCAGTTTCTCCACATTCACCCTTAGGTGCTTCTGATCACAGTTTGATCTCTTTAAAACTAAAATCTCATTCTTCTCCATCACCTGATTACCCCTATTATCGAACCTCTTACAACTACAGTAAAGCTGATTGGGATTCTTTCCGTGATTTTCTTCGTGATGGCCCTTGGGTAGAAATCTTTCAACTTCCTGTCGACAAATGTGCTTCTTACATAACTTCGTGGATTCAGGCTGGCACGGAATCTTTTATTCCCTCTTGACGATTCCAGGTCAAGTCTCACTCTCCTCCATGGTTTTCCTCACACTGTGCTGCTGCGATTGCCAATCGAAACCGTTACTTCCATATTTATCAGCAAAACAATTCTCCAGAAAACAGACGTCTGTTTATTACTGCTAGAAACAACTGTAAAAAGGTTTTGTCTAACGCCAAAACCCGCTATTCTCAGGTCATGAAATCTCGTATCTCATCTCAAAAATTAGGCTCTCGTGACTTCTGGAGAATCTTTAATAATATCAATAATAAAGGCAAACTTATAATTCCATCTCTCTTGTATGGTTCAGAATTTGTAACCTCACCTAATAACAAAGCCGAATTGTTTGTTAAAAACTTTTCATCAATATCATCTCTTGATTCCACTAGTTACGTTCTACCTGATATTGCCAACAAACAGGTTGATCCATTGCTTGACATTCATTTCACTCCAGCATCTGTATCTAAAGTGATTTCCTGCCTAGACTCTTCTACAGCTTGTGGCCCGGACAACATACCTGTTATTGTCTTGCAGAGGTGTTCTCCGGAGCTGTCGTCTATTCTCTTGAAACTATTCAACAAGTGCTTATCAGAGTCTTGTTTTCCAGCCTGCTGGAAAGCCGCATCTGTTATCCCTATCTTCAAAAATTCTGGGGAGCGATCTGATTTGTCTAACTACCGTCCCATAAGTCTTCTTCCTATCATAAGCAAGGTTTTTGAATCTTTAATTAACAAACACTTAATTTCTCACCTTGAATCTAATAACTTACTTTCTGACCATCAATATGGATTTCGATCTTTTCGTTCTACAGCTGATTTGCTAACAGTAATAACTGACAGGTTTTATCGTGCATTAGATGAAGGTGGAGAGGTTAAGGCCATTGCTCTTGTCATTTCAAAAGCGTTTAATAAAGTTTGCCATGCTGGTCTTCTCCATAAGGTTTCTTCTTATGGTGTATCCGGCAACATCTTTAAGATCATTGAATCCTTCCTTTCCAATCGTTGCATAAAAGTTGTCCTCGATGGACAACACTCTTCTTCTTATTCTGTAACTTCAGGGGTTCCTCAAGGTCCTATTCTTGGCCCTATACTCTTTTTAATTTACATTAACGATCTTCCAGAAATTCTCACATCTAAGGTGGCATTGTTTGCTGATGATACTACCATTTATTCTTGTCGTGATAAGAAACCAACACCCTCTGATTGCTTGGAGGGGGCATTTGAGCTTGAAAAGGATCTCACTTCTGCTACAGCATGGGGCTCACAGTAGCTTGTGAACTTTAATTCAGATAAAACTCAATTTTTTTCAGCCAATCGTTATCGCAATAATTTAGATCTTCCTATATTTATGAACTGTGATGTACTCGATGAGTCACCTACTCTTCATCTTCTAGGATTAACTCTTACTTCCAATTTTTCTTGGAAACCATATATCAAATCTGTTGCAAAATTAGCATCTGCTAAGGTTGCATCTCTTTATCGAGCTCGCCACTTTCTTTCTCTAGATTCTATTTTCTATTTCTATAAATCTCAAATCCGGCCTTGTATGGAATACTGTTGCCATATCTGGGGCGGATCTTCTAATGATGCCCTTTCTCTTTTAGACAAACTGCAAAAACGCATTGTAAACAT
>NC_088920.1:28335000-28382500 GCF_038396675.1 Hydra vulgaris
TATATATATATATATATATATATATATATATGTTCATATATATATATATATATACATATATATATATATATATATATATATATATATATATATATATATATATATATATATATATATAAAAATATATATATATATATATATATATATATATATATATATATATATATATATATATATATTGCTGTTGTATGATTTATTATTAAAAATACTAAACTTTGATTGTTGTAAAGTGCTCAATATTTAAGAAAATATATATTTTTTCAAAAACAGAGCGTTTTATAATTAAATTTTAGAAAAAACAACTTTTACCCCGTGAAAAAGCGTACAGGGGATACGCGTGGATTTTTTCCATATGTAACCCATGTGGGAATTATTATTTTGTCCCATGTGGGTTTCATATGGTAAATCCCACATAGATTCCATATGGTAAATCCCATATGGGATACGCGTAGGTTTTTACCATATGTAACCCATATGGGGATTATTATTTTGTCCCATGTGGGTTTCTAATGGTAAATCCCACATGGGTTTTATGTGGTAAATCCTACATGGGATATAGGTGGAAAATACTACATGTTATAGATCTTAAATGCCACATATTTTAATCCTAATGGTATAAAAGCAGTCAATACTAGACAAATGAAAGTCCAAATGCTTCTATGAAAATTTTTTTAAATTCTTTTAATTTAAAAATTACTTAAATTAAGTAATTTAAAATTAATCATCGAAGCTTTCAGAGAGGCTTAACTTAATTTGGTATTTGCTACTTTATCCCATTTGGTATTCAAAATGTGTAGCATTTTTTATCTTTTACATGTGATGTTTTTCACCTATAACCTATGTGGGATTTACCATAAACTATTATGACGAAATTTTATAAAATTAAAAAACGAGTTGCAAAATGAATTTATTTTAAAATAAATGCTATTAATCAATAAAATATGAAAAAAATTATTTTTTCTTTTGCGATTTACACGCCATTTTTTGTCGATTGAATTAATTAAATCGCTTCGGCTTGCATAATACCAAGGTTTTTAGTATCTTCTAACTTTCTTCAAACATTTTCTAAAAAAAAAAAATATAAATACAAATATATATATATATATATATATATATATATATATATATATATATATATATATATATATATATATAAAGAGAGAGAGAGAGAGAGAGAGAGAGAGAGCAATTTTAATAAGGAGCCTTATTAGTCGAGCAATTTTAATTATTAGCCAGGTTGAAGTCATTAATGACTACAATATTTCACAACTAATTATTTCCTAATTTGTTACTTACAATAGCTAACGTATTATGGGTAATTCAACACATATTATGCGTAATAAGCTTGAACCCATGAGGAGAATCCTGAAAAAAAAGTGACGAATTAGAATAAGTAGTTAAACAAAAAAACAAAAACAAAAATGTAAAAACCTACTTTTTCAATGATGTAGACGTTGGGTGCAATAGCCACTGGATGCAAAAGTATCTTTAATTTTTCGTCACACACACGGCTTTCTATAAAAACAGGCCTTGACATTGCGCAAAATGCCGTAAAAACTGAAGGCCGATTAAACTTTCACTTTTACTTATATTGATATATTTTTATATTAGGTAGGGTGTAATGGCAGTCTATGTTTTCTAATAATAATCTCTAGGAAAGACGGAAATATAAAAAGAAAACCAAAAAAATGTTAAAAGATTATCATATTTTTCGTATTTCAAATTTCATTAAGAATGTTTATGTAATATTAAATAGTATCAATAACAAGCAGAACCATAACAAAGTATATATATATATATACATATATATATATATATATATATATATATATATATATATATATATATATATATATATATATATATATATATATATATATATATATATATATATATATATATATTAAAAAGATAACTGTATTTTTAATTTTTTTTTCTTAAAATGGTAACAATAAAAATCACCAACAATAAAAAACACCAACAAAAGTTGATTCAAGCAAAAAAAGTTTTATCAATATATCTCAACAGGGTAAATATTTACAAATCCAAACATATTGAAAGACATATAGGCTAATGCGAAAATAAAAAGCATAACAAGTAAATAGCATAATTAATTACAAAACTACTTTTCACATAAATTATGATAGCTTTAGTATTTTGGGAGTGGTAATTAGTGAGTAATTCTTTAGCAGAATATTAGAATATACTCTGCATTGTTTTTTTGCGATTTTAAATTAATATTTAGCAGCAATGAACTAAAACTGAGAAACACAAAATGTTCTGTATAAAGGGTCAGTAGCACCATGAAAAAAAAAAAGCAAAATATTGACCATTAGAAAAGAGCATCAGAAGGAATTTCAATTCCGCCTCTGTTTAGGCTATACAGATAACTTCCATATTTATAATAATAATTGGTAGAATCATCATAAATTTTTATTTCGCTTTTTTGCACATAGCCAGCTATGTAAATTATAGCCACTAAAGTAGATTTATTAACTGAGTTTTCAAGATCATGTATATTATCCAGAAGTTCTTTTTCATCAGTAGAAATATCTCTAAAACATATGTCACAAGTATGACCATCGATACCATTAACAGGAATGTCAAGTTGTAATATCAGTTTAGTAAGATGAATATTAATTTTTTCAATTACAGATTTGCGTTTATAAAGTAAGTACCTCCAGATCCCTGTCAAAGCTTAGAAAAAGCTTTTTCAAGTGGATCTGTTGAAAACCAACTTAATAAGACATACTTTGCTCCATTACTCAACAAAGTTTCTACAAGATCAATAAAGCCATAACATGAATGCGCTATTGCATTGCTAGTATCTAGCGTAAGCTGTTTTACACGCTTACCTGTATGTTTCATAAAATTTGACAGTTCAGCAATATCTCGTAGCAGTTGTAACTGTTGATCACCAACTGAGTGGATTTCTCCGCATAATTCATTTCTAAACCGAATGCCAGCATTAGGTGCTTTGACATTAACAACAATCGAAAAAAAATTATTTTTTCAATAAATACAGCAGTACCTTCAAATGCTTTATTTTCAATCTCTGGATGCGTTCTTAATGCAGCTACTGTTTCTTTGCAAAAAACAGACAAACAAAGCTTTACAGATTGTCTCTCTATTGGTTTTGGATAAACTGATTTAGCTCTAAGTTTAGAGAGTTTAAAAAGACTATTGCACTCAGTTTTATATATAGTTTCTAAATCACTCCACTTAGCCAAAGCCAGTTCTTTATTGTTCAAAAATTGAAGTTCCCCAGTCTTTTTTGTCAACCAATTGTTTCGTATAGATTTTAGTAGATGCACATAATCATACAATAAATATATACCTGATGTTGTTAACCATGGTTTACTATCAACTGTTTTAAACATTCCAAAAAATCTTTGATTTACACGGTTACCATCAGTAATTATTACCAGTGTCTTACTATTTTCAATATTATTTATTGTATAGACAATTTGTTGACATTGAGCAAACTGAAATTCAGAGGAAAGATTTGCAACAGGTTGAGCTCTACATATAAATTCTGGACCTCCAAAAAGACATTTAATCATAAATGATAAAATTGTTTTAGCTAACTTTTCAGGGTAGTTTACTGCTTGACCAAACAAACCACCTCTTTGGTAAAGTAATGAAGCTTTGACATAGACCTCATCAATTAGTAGTATGGAAATTCTTTTTAATGGATTTAAATTCATAAAAATACTATTTATGAAACTTAGGTCCTCCATTGAGCTTATTTTTGAAGTCAATCGTGTTAAAATCCTTATACTTGGCAACTTGTAATCAATACACAAACAATCATATAAACTTCGTTGTAGTTGTAATTGATATTGTAGTTGTAGTTGTATAAATTGATATTTTTGTTGTAGTTGAGATAGTTCGACTTGCAAAGAGATACACAGCATTTCAAAGGCATTTAAAAAAACTAATCGTAAGTTTGACAATATTATTACCTTACAATGTTAACGCCTTGAAACTTACAACGTTATCGTCTTGAAGTTGCGCTATCTAATTTATAAACCAATCAAATTTTAAAGATTTATTAAAAAAGCGCGAACACAAACTTTCATCTAATGTTAAAAGATGAAAATGTAAACACAGTATTAGGAATTGGCCTTCAGTTTAACAAATTTATTGCGCGATGTCAAGGCCTGTTATTATAGAAGGCCGCGGTCACACATAATATAATATTCTTAAACTAATAAACAAACATCTAAATTTCTATAAGTAAATTTATTCTTTGATCATTGCCTTTATATCCTATCTTATTTTCATATCATAATCTATTATGGTATTATTTATATAACATATCACAACAATATTATTAAATTTGTGATGTTCAAATATCATATGAACATTCTCTAACATGTTCATATGATATTTGAATATAGTTCTTGAGTATATTATCTGCAAACAATTGACTGATGCAAGTTCAAATGTTGTCAAAAACCAAGCATGCATATATAGGACACTGCAGTGTCCTTCAAAGAAATGCTGGTTTGAAAGTCAAATTTTCTTTATTAAAAATAAAAATTAAAATAGGGGGGAGATAGGGAGGTTTCCGTAATTTTTTTTAGGCTCCAAAACCTTTAACTTTGTATATAATAAGGTTCATAAAACTTAAGGGACTTACGAAGTAAATTGAGGAACAAAAGGAGGATATTTACAGAAACTTTTCAATTTTTAATCTGGAGTACCACAGTGTAATTGGGAATAAAGTCGCTGGGTCCAGTATTCAAAGTAATATGATCTAAAGTAATATATAAATTAAAAAAAATGCTTTAAAATGCATGCAGTTATACATATAACTCCTGATAGTTAACTATATGTATAACTAGTTATACATAAAATTTATTATATAAACTTATTTTTTAAGGTTATGCTTGAACAAATTAGTACCAATTAATTCAAATTCAAGATTTAGTTTAAGTTCAAGTTCTTATTTGTTCATTGTTTTTTTACTATTTTATATTTATTTGTTCAAATTTGTTAACTAGTACTAATTCTTACTACAGTAAGAATATTTATCATTGTTGAACGTGATTTTATTAGTAACTTAATTTTACTTTCAACATATTTTTACAACACCTTTTACATTTTAAATGATGACAGCTTTCCCAGTGGGCACAGGACCTAAAAAAGACGTCTTTTGAACGTTCAAAAGACGTCCAAAACGTTCAATAGACGTTTAAAAGACGTCTTTTTTACGTCCTGTGCCTACCGGGTTACTTTTCTATTGATGTTAAATTTATTACGTTTCAATAACTCAGATTGAATTTTTCTGAATTATTGTAAGCTTTGTAAGAATTTATTGTATATCAAATGGTGTTGTAAAAAAAGTAAAAATTATATTTATATATATATGTATATATATATATATATATATATATATATATATATATATATATATATATATATATATATATATATATATATATATATATATATATATAAATATAATATATATAAATGATGCCAGTAGATAGAGGGGCAGTGTGAGTTTAACAATAGTTAACAATGGGGAGGGAATGTTGAGACCAAAATAATGTCAATTAAAAAATTGAATTAAAAAAAAAAGTAAATTATTTTACTTAAAAAAAAGTAAAACAATTTATGCTAGCTATGAGCAGGTTTTAGAGGTATTTACACCAACAATGTGGTCTAAAAACTTCTTGCTTTTGTTGCTTAAAACTGTAGAGGATCATAGGAAAAACAATTTAAATTCAGAAGTTAGCTTGCTTATATGAATGAACAATTTTTTTTTTTTTTTTTTACTTTTAGTACTGTTGAGAATAAATGTATAATTGAACCAGAAAAAAATTTATGGTATATGCATTTTTTATATTACATTAACAATTCAGATATACCATCATAATATGATAACAAAAACTGACATCATTTTCAATGGGAGATGGCAAAAAATTGACTGAGTTTGATATAAGGTGAAGGTGTTTAATAAACTGGGTCATCATCTGACATCATTATGCATAGATGATCCTATGATTTAGGTAAAATAAGTAATCAATTTGCCATATTTCTCTTTAGAAAGTGTAAGAAAAAAGCATTGTTATGCTGAGAACCTACCTATTGAGCAAGCTTTGACCACCTATTTTATAAATTTGAGAGACAGAAGTGGAAGTGCGAATCGCAAAAGAACTAATAACAATGCTCTAAATTGATTTTAACTTTGTAGACTAACATCAATATAGTATTTAGAAATAATAAATGAAGTTTACATGATTTTTATAATTTGTATTTATTTCCATTAATTATCAGTTGTCAGTCTCTATTTTATAAAATGAATTAAAAAGTATTTATTTATAGTATAATATTAATACATAAATACTAGTTTCCTAGTGCTATTATCATCACAATGTTAATGGTATTCGTTTTAATGTGAAATTTTGTATCAGTTTTATTGTTTTAATGTTGTATATATATATATATATATATATATATATATATATATATATATATATATATATATATATATATATATATATATATATATATATATATATATATATATATATATATATATATATATATATATATATATATATATATATATATATATATAAATATATTATTTTTACTTTATTTAAAACACCATTTGATATACAACAAACCCCTACAAAGCTTACAATAATTCAGTTATGATTCAATCTGAGTTATTGAAACGTAATAAATTTAACATCAATAGAAAAGTAAAGCTGTCATTATTTAAAATGTAAAGGGTGTTGTCAAAATATGTTGAAAATAAAATTAACAAATAAAATCACATTCAACACTGATAAACATTCTTACTGTAATAAGAAATAGTACTAATTAACAAATTTGAACAAATAAATATAAAATTAACAAAAACAATGAATAAATAAGAACTTTAACTTGAACTTTAACTAAATCTTAAATTTGAATTAATTGGTACTAATTTGTTCAAGCATAACCTTAAAAAATAAGTTTCTATAACAAATTATATGTATAACTAGTTATACATATATTTAACTCTCAGGAGTTATATGTATAACTATATCAGAAATTATATGTATAACTATATGAGGAGTTATATGTATAACTATATCAGGAGTTATATGTATAACTATATTCATTTTAAAGTATACTATTTTGTTTAAACATTACTTTAGATTATATTACTTTGAAAACTGTACCCAGAGGCTTTATTCCCAATAACACTGTGGTACTCCAGATTAAAAATTGAAAAGTTTCTGTTAATATTCTGTTTTTGTTCCTCAATGTAGTTTGTAAGTCCCTAAAGTCATAAGGACCTTATTATATCTAAAGTTAAAAGTTTTGGAGCATAAAAAAAGTTACAGAATTTTATCTCCCCCACCACCACCACCCTATTTTTTTCTTTTTTAACAAAGAAAATTAGGAATTCTTTGACTTTCAAACCTGCAATTCTTTTTGGGACACTGTAGTGTCCCATGCATGCATGGTTGGTTTTTGACAACATTTGAACTTTCATCAGTTTATTGTTTGCAGATAATATACTCAAGATCTATATTCAAATAACTATTATATTATCCTAATAATACGTCTATTTGCACAAATCTTAATCTTATTTCTATAAAGAAAGATAAACATTATTCGTGGTACTTACATACTTGCTTGCCATTCTCTATATTAATATAAAATATTTTCACACTATATAAATGTAACGCAATGCAACGTCGATTTAAAAAATTTTTTTTTTTATTAATAATTTAGTTTTTTTTAAAAAGTTGTTTTTTTAGTTTCCAGCTTTCAAATTAATTCCCATGCAAATCCCACATGAAATCGACGTGGGATTTCCTATGTGTGTAAATACCATATGGTTCCCACATGTAACCCATGTGGGATTACCCACATGAGTTTAAGGTGACAAATTTCCTTACGGATACCATATGGGAAAATCCGTCCCACGTAAATTTCATCAATCCCACACGGAACCCACGCGGAACCCATGTGGGACGCGGTTTTATTTTTCACTGGGTAATGGAACTTAAAGTTTCAAGCCTATCGGCAATCATCAGTCATGAAGCACAAAATCAAAAATATAAAAAACCGTTTAAAAATTACAAACTACGGTAGAATGAGTTTTGACGTTATGTTACAAGAAGACGTAATGAAAAACTAATCTCCGCTATCAAATAATGAAAGGAGAAATTTATTTTTGTGTCTGCATTTAAAAACTAATTCGTCTTTTTTGTTTAGCAGATTGTTTCCTTTGTAAAATAATATTGCAAATTTCTCATTTAAACAAAGCTTACAAATTTTTGACGCAGGATTGTATGATTTACAGCGTTTAATAATATTCCATTTGATTGAAGTTGTAAAATTGTTTTCTTTTAACTCCCATATTTCTTTTGACAACTCAGTGTCGTTTTTATATTTTTTTATGTTAAAAGATTTTTGATGGTTCGCATAACGTAGCTTAAATGAGGTTTCGCTTATCCCAATGGATACTTTATCGTTGTATTGAGGTTTATTTGAGCTTACGGTGGCTTGGTAAACAATATTGTTAGACAAGCAATTGTTGTTCAGTGGACAAAGAGATTTTTTAATGCAATTGCAGGCTTTTTCTGATAAATTTACATCACCATATAAAATATTTTTGTTGTGTAAGTTGATAATAGATTTGATTTTGGCATACAGGAGTAGCTTATCTTAATTGTGTTTCTGTTAAATATTTTGTGTAGTTTGTGGTTTTTAGGAAAATGCTTGTCAATTAGCGTTAAAAAGCGTTGATTAATTTTGGTTGTAACATTTTTACTAAATGGAGGATTGTACCAAATTATGTTTCTTTTGCGGTTACTTTTTGGAACATTATTTATGCTTGGTTTATATGTTAATTTATAAATGTATCCCGATTGCTTTAATGCGTCATCATAAAGGTGTGTCGATTTATTAAAAATAACTTCATTTGATGAGTTGGCGGATAATCTTAGCTCGATATTTTTGGAAGATTATTTATTATGCTAGGTGGATGGTTAGAATCAGCATGCACATAACTTAGGTTATTTTCAGGCTTGCAGTATGGTTGAAAAGAATAGCATAGCTTTTATGTTTAGTAAATATCTTTATTTAAACATTTATTGCTGTATTGTATTATAAACAGCAAAATATTCATAATTTATAAAAGTAATATAACTATATTATATATATTTTTTATTATAGTTAATAATTTTATTTTTTCAATTATAATATTTAAAATATTGATCTGCAGTTTCTACAATTTGTATTAAGTGAATTGATCTAATTGTAACTAAATAAGAAATAAAGTATTGTATTTTAAAATATGTAACTGCATCTTGTTTTCAAATAGATAATAAATAAAATGGGAAAAGTTGCTAAGTCCTTTAAAAGTAGAACTCACTGCACAAGTTCTCGGTTTGCAGGACTACCAAATGATTTTCCTGTTTGCGACCTTCCCACAACTAAACAAGTTATACAGTTCAGCTACAAACTCAATAAACAACTCACTGCCAAAAAAACAACGGATCAAAAAATTGTTTCTCAAATAAGCATTAAACTTGTTGAGCTATATAGAAAAGTGAACTCTAAACTCCCCTTGATCCACGAGAGAAGTATACGCAAAAAACTTGAGTTACTTTTTAAAAAAGTTTTGTGTGCTGAACATAAAAAATCAAAAGGGGACAAATCCAGCATTGTTTATTTGGAGAAGAATCTTAATTCATTGTTTGAGAACTCTTCCTGATGATCCAGCAATGGTGAAACTTCAAGTCGAAGATAAAAGTTAGATAAGTGTTTTTTACTAATTTATATATATATATATACATATATATATATATATATATATATATATATATATATATATATATATATATATATATATATATATATATATATATATATATATATATATATATATATATATATACATATATATATGTATATATATATATATATATATATATATATATACATATATATATATGTATATATATATATATATATATATATATATATATATATATATATATATATATATATATATATATATATATATATATATATATATATATATATAACTGCAAGTATATTGTTTAATTCAAGTATATATAATTTTTGTTTAGTGTGATGATCCTTGTTTTGATGATAATGATTGTGATGACGGTGAAAGTAACAATGATCCAAACTTTTATGAAGAGATGTTTACTTTATATAATTACAAACACTTGCCTAACTTTGTAAAAGCAACAAAACGTTATGGAATTAGTAACAATGCCGCTGCTCATTTAGGTACAGGGTTACTAATTGACTATGGCATAGTAACAGCTGCTGAAAGAACTAATATCATTACAGAAAAGAAAGTTTTTAGTGAGAAGTTTAGAATAGGAGAATAACTTGACATTGACAATAGTAAAGAGGTTTTTCAATTAAAAGTTATTGGAATTGATGATTAAAAAGATAAAAAAACGCTTGTTCACACAACTGCTTACAAATCAGAAGGTGAGCCAATTATAATACCTGGAATTGAAAAAGAAGCACATCTCACATTTACTGCAGAAAGCGTAACAAAGACAAGAAGATATTTAACACATAAAATTATTACAAGTGGAACCGGAGTTTCCAAAGCAAATGCAACTTATAATTTCTAAATGAGTTTAACAGCACTGAAACTCTTGAAGCTGTGGTTCTTGACAATATAAGTTCAATACTGGTACAGACAATCGTCTTGTTGTTAAGCTAGAAAAATTTATAAATAGAAAATTACATTTAGTTGGATGTCATTTACACCAAAAGGAATTGCCATTAAGACAAGTAATTGTTCTACTTGATGGAAACACATATGATCCAAAGAAATATAAAGGTCCAGTTTGTTCATCGGTTTCAGAAAATTACATACATGAACTCCCTATAATAGTTTTTTCTACAATAATGTCCGAAAATCAGTCATTTATGGATGAGCGTGTTGTTTCTGATTTAAGTAATGATCAAAGAAAATTATATGAATACACCATTGGTATATCTACAGGTAAAATTGTGAAATTTTACCTGTAGATAAACTCGCTTCTTGTTTTGGGGGTGGTCAAGGCATTATTTAGGAAAGGTGACACGAATCTTAAGTAGGCTTTTTATAAAAAAGTTCCCTAAAATAAAACATTTTTTTTATATATCGATCATAGCAGTGGGTAGGATTCCCAACGCAACTTCACTAACTCCTAAGTGGAAGCGGGGGCAGCCAGAACTCGCAGTTTTTTTATTAATTTTTTTTAGTAATATCTATAAAGAGAAAGTTTCTTCAGATATTTATGAGTGGGGGTCACCGGGGCATGGAGAGCCGTCGTGTCGCCTAAGAAAAACCCTGATTGGCGCCACTATTATTTTAAACTTTTCTATATCAATGAAGGACCTTATTTTTTTACGTAACGTTTCTTTGGCACCCCTTAGACATCTGCTGCCCGGAACAAACTGTCATGCCACTAGTCGTGCCAGTGATAATGTTCATTATTATTTTTTTTCAACTTCTGTTTTGCTTTTAATATATTATTGTCTTAGATGCTTAAAAGTGTTAATTTATGACTAGCATGTTCAGCGCCCCCTATAACCTTAATATTATATAGGTGGTAGGCCGTAAAATATTTACAATAATGTTCTTTGCTATTAGTGATAGCAAAAAAAGCCTTAAACATTAGACTCGAACAATTTTTAGTTACATGCTTTATTCAACAAAAGTTAATGTATTCGCACAAAAATACCCAATTTATCCATTTTTAAATGTTAAAGCCCGAATCAGTTTTATATTTTTTTTTTAATGTGCTTAGTTTTATACATTAAATATTCCACGCCCATACCAATTTTTGTTTTCGAAAAATTTGCTCAATGGAATCGCCCTAATTTACAAAAGTGATTTTTTTTCTAGTAAAACTTTACTCACTTCTCCAAGTTTTGGTTATAATGGAATAATTATGCGACATTTAGTATTGTTGGCAAAATCATCTTTGCGATCCTTATTTGTTATAAACGCGGTATTCATTGTAAGACATTCCATTCTGTTGTCAATACCTATGTCTTTAGGAATTACTTTAGCCGTCTTCTTTTATTATATTGCGAACTATCAGATTTTTTTGTAGGTTCTGGTTACGTTTTCATTGAAAAGTTTATTGTTAGAAGATTGACTATATAATACTAGACAATTATCACTGTATGGCATAACAACAACTTTCCACAAAATCTCATCTCTTTCAATCAATGTTCATGTAAGATTAAGATGTCTCTCTCGCAAAAGTGCAATATTGAAATTCTTTGAATCACAAGGTTCAAGAAAGAAACTATCCACGCTATCTTTTTCATAGGTTTCACAGATATAAATATTGTTGTCATTAATTTCTTTTATATTAGCGTATTTGCCACACTCTAGTAAAAACCAGCTATCTTTATGCTTTATACTTATTTTAGTGTACATTTTTCAGAATACATGCTCCACAACTTTCCAACTCATGTGTTCACTTGATAACTTGACTAACAGGATTTGTAGCATTACGAACAAGTTTCTTCCGAATTTGGAGGTGATTCTCAAAAGCAAATGCAGAAATTGCATCTAGTGGTAGTTGATATCTAGCTACGTCGTCTTGGAGATGAATTAGATAATGAACATTGTATGAATTAAATGTTTTTCCACAATATTTTTTGTGGTAGCAACAAAATATACAAGCAAATGATAAGCATAATCCAGCAGAGAATTTCGATACTCAGTATTTGAACTCAGCATAATTCTAATAGCTATCGAAAGATAAAGAACATGGGTGTAGACTTCTTTTTTAACAATCCCTCGAAGTACAAAAAGACCACTATATAAAAGAAATTCCCTAAATTCGGTTGCTTTCCATCGTTTAACATACTCTAGAGATCAAGGTTGACGAGCAAATTTACTAGGCATTTCATTATTTAATGGTACCATTCTTTCTGATACACAATTAATTTGCTGAATTGATAGTTTACACAATTTCGGACCATCAGTCAAAAAGTTCAAAATTCGTTTCATAACACCCAAACAAACCAAATGCATATAGTCTAAGACAAAACCAGTAACACAAGGCAAATTATAATCAATTAGTGGAGATTTAGCATTTTGATGTTCATCATTTTGATGTTTATAATTATAACAGACTAAATATATAGTTATAACAGACTAAAATCAAAATCGTTTCTTGCACAACAACTATTTTTTTTAAAAACAACTCATCCATCATGCCATGTGTCTTTATTTATACATCGCTCACAAGAATAATACCTAGTTGACTTTTGAGACACTTAATGAACGCTCTAGCAGGTGCAACACATACAAATGCTTTGATAGAGACTGTGAACCTATGGTTTTCATAAAAAAATTCTACAGTGTTCAATAACATATATTCAATTAAAATATCTTTCAAAAAATCATCAATGAAAATAGGCTTTTTGTTACCTGTGTATACTGACACAATAAAAGGTTTTAGACTGTAAAAACGACAAAGAATTGGCCATATTTCTACACTTGAAGACTTAAATAATTTTAAATATTTCAATATTTTGAGAAATTTCATTAGTTATAACTATACTATCAAGCGTCCTTTTAATTCCAGACTCAATTCCTAAATGAAAAAAATCTCCACCACACTTAGAATATGAAACTATAAACCTTGGTGTGTTTAACAATGTTCGCGAATCTTTTGGAAGTTCTGGATGTCCATTTTTGCGAAGAATTGCCAGAAGTTTGTTTAAGGAATCTCGTTTACACATACTTGAAGTACTCCAAATAGAAAGTTCACTCTGTAGGTTATATTCAACATTTTAATCGTTAGAATTTTCGTGTAGCTCAACACTAATAACAGAATCAGAGTCTTTATCTTCCATAATATTAGTAAAGTAATGATCATCACTCAGTGTTTCATTTAATTCACTTCTATCATGATGATTTTCATCAGTAAAAACTTCATGTGGATTACTGCCCTGATCTGAAACAATAACATTTTCAGAACTGATGATGTAGTAATACGTTCTTAAGCAGATTGTAAAAAAGCATTTCTCTGCCTGTGCTTTTTAACTCTTTGCTTGGAATTCTTATTTCACTTACTTACAAACTTCAATAACTTCGTGATATAATACTTTTTTATGGCTCAATGTTTTCTGGGACAACGTTTTATACCACTCATCTCAAAATATAACTGGATACAATATACGGCAAATTTTTTGAAGCCAGTTTTGGCCTCCTAAGATGGCGACGGATTATGAACTTTTATATCTTTTTTATATAAAAATAAATGTACAACCTTTAAAAAAAAATATAATTTTCACTTTTACATAACTATTATTGTTGAAAGAAACGTAATATTACATGTTTACGTAAATTTCTAAAATATATATAATATTTTGTTTAACAGAATATACTCTTAACAATTACTTTGTATAATATCTTTCTTTTTCAAAACAAAATATAATTGTAATTAAAAATTTAATTACAAGTATTTAGGTATAATACTTGTAATTAAATACTAGAACCTAGTAGTTAACTACTTGGTTTCACTTATAGGTTATAACTAGTTATAATCTATTAGTAGAAGTAAAAAACAAATAAGAACCTAATAGTTATCTAATTTAACAATATTAAAACAATATTTAAATAACTATTTAAAATGTGAAAAACTGAAATAATTTCAATCATTTTAAATTTTTATTTCATTTATTTACTGTGTTTTAGTTTTAGTTTTACTATAAATTAACTTTTTAATAATGTTTTTTATACAATTTATACACCTTTTAGTTCTTAACTACCCAATGCTGTGTGATAGAAGGTTAATAACACAACTGCATGGTAGGCAGCTGAATATCTTTTTAAACTATTATGAAATTAGTTTTGCAAATAGACATCACAAATTTACAAATGCTGCATGAACTATTAGGGTGAGTACACACAACTCAGGGGTTCTATCTAGAATTTTTTATACATAACTATTTGTACATTTTTTTTTGTACTTTACTAAAATCACTAAACATGTATGCATAAATATATATATATATATATATATATATATATATATATATATATATATATATTATATATATATATATATATATATATATATGTAAACATATTTAAAATGTATATATATATATATATATATTTATATATTTGTTTTTATAAGTCATTAATAAAAAAGCATTGTTAATTTTTAAATGAAACAAGTTTTATCAATTGCTTCCGAAGCTTTTTTTCAAGTTAATTTAGCTTTTATTTTTATCCAAGGTTACAAAGGCGTATTTTTGCATAGCTTTTTGAAACGAGCTGAACAAAGTAAAGCAACTGGTTATCACTTACAGCTGATTCAAATGTAGGAAGAGCTAATAAAGTGAGTATTATAGAGAAATACACTGATCTCAAAACAGTACTTGCAATTGCGTCTTAAATTCCTATTTCAATTAGAAGGTGGCCATCTATTGAAGCAAGCAATCTTTGGAAACACCTTACAGTTTCTTTGCATATGATAATAACATTAATGGTTAGTTTAATCAAATCTTTAAATAAAATTGCTTTTTAAATTGAATTTTAAAAACCTATTTTATTTAAAATGAAAATGAAGTGTTAATGCATTCTGACATTTAATGGAGATAATTTTTTTTATGTTTTTAGCTACATATCCAGCAATATATGAGATCAAAGCTTTTTTGTATTCAAATAGATTTCTGCAATTTAGAATATCTGCATAATTGTGATCACTATTACTTATTTTCTTATTAATTCAATTTCGCCAGATATTTTAGTACTGGAGTCAGCAAAGGAACTGTGTAAAACTTTAGTTATAAGAGTTTTATCTATAATGCTGTAGTTTCCATTTGAACATTAAATGGAACTTTGCATCAAGATTTGTTTATATGTGGCTATGAATTGTTGGAAATTGATATTGCTGTTAAGCATTCTTGCAGATCTCACAGCTCCAATAAAGAGCTTGTTAGATGGTTTTGACTGAGCTTATATGTTAAATAATTTTATGGTGAACCTTATTTTTCAACTCAGTTGAGAAATATATCTTAAACAGATTTAGTTGCTACCAAAATATCCAATAAAACCAGTTTTTAGACTAGGCAAGATCATTAGCATGCCATTTAATCTCTTTAAGGCTAATGATATAATTATATGCCATGTCAAGAAACAAAAACCAAAGAGCCTTGTTAAATGCACGATTTGCTTGTATCCTTTGGAAAATAGGTTTCTTGAATTTAATGTCATAAAATCATTCTATTATGCAAATAAACTCGTCGGCATATTTACAAAACTATTTAATTGCTACATACAGTTCATTAACAGAAAAAAGTTAGTAAACTATAATATGCAACCATAATGCTTAACAGGAGGTAAACACTATATATATATATATATATATATATATATATATATATATATATATATATACATATATATATATATATATATATATATCTTCTTCTTTTTCTTTCGGCATTTCCCGTTTAGGGGTCGCCACAGCGGATCAAACTCCTTTACCTAGCCCTGTCATGAGTGTCCTCCACTGACACACCAGCCACTCTCATGTTCTCCACCACACTGCATCCATAAACCTCCACTTAGGTTTACCCCTCCTCCTCTTACCTGCAAGTTCCATCCCCAAAAATTTCCTGCCAATATAGCTGTCTTGTCTCCTCTGTTTATGTCCAAACCATCTCAATCTCGATTCTCTAACTTTATCTCCAAAACATGCTACATGTGCTGATCCTCCTATAAACTCAATTTCGATCTTATCCTTCTTCGTCACTCCAAATGAGAATGTAAACATCTTGATCTCAGACACCTCCAACTTCCTCACTTGTCTCTTTGTCAGTGCCACTGTCTCTAGTCCATATAACATAGCAGGTCTCACTACTGTCCTATAAATCTTCCCCTTTATTCTAGCCGATATATATATATATATATATATTTATATATATATTATTATATTATGTATAAATATATATATATATATATATATATACATAAATATATTTTTATATTATATATATATATATATATATATATATTTATATATATATATATATATATTTATATATATATTATTATATTATGTATAAATATATATTTATATACATATATATATACATATATATATATATATATATATATATATATATATATATATATATATATATATATATATATATATATATATATATATATATATATATATATATATATATTCTAGATAAAGTAACCCATAAAATACGGTTCTAGTTAGTATTTGGTAACATAATACATAAGTGAATAATAATAACGGAATCAAATATCAATAGTTTTGAAATATATAGAAACCCTCTAATATTTTGTACTCTCTTTCAACTTAAGATTTTTAAAACTAAAATGCTTTAGAACTTGATTTATTTTGTCAACTTTAACCTTTCGTTTTTGGTAGATATGAACACTTAATTTATGATTAAAAAGGTAACATAATAATTCTATAAAACTGTATTTAATTATAGCAAATGGCTCGTGCCAAAAATCGGCACTATATTATAAAGCCTTTCTCGCAAAAAGAACTTGTAAAACGGGTCAGCTGACATTCAGAAAATACAAAAGAACATGTACAGGGTGTCCGCTCAAAATTTTAACATAAAAGTATACAATCTGAAATTTGATAAATAAAAATATTAATATAAAAGTAAAATAGAAATAAATTATCTTGAAAGATCAATGAATGTTTACAGAATACTAAACAGCAAACATTTATTGATAAAAAAGTATTTTCCAGCATCTACAATGCCAAAAAGCGATATATTTTCTAGTTTTTCAAGCATGTTTTTCCAAAACAGTCTTTCCCCCAGTTTTTCCAGCAGAATGGTCACCCTGATGTAGTTAACGTTGAACAGCCCATATTTTTACGGCCATAAAGATTACGGATCAGGTAATTAGGATTGGCCTATGAAACATATTTACTTAAAAATAGATCTAAAAAATAAAAGCAATTTTATTAAGTTAAATAAGTTAATCTAAAAGATTTAGTGCAGGTAAAAGGATAACAAAAAAAAAAAAAAAAACGCGAAACAAAAAAAGAAATTCTATTTACAAACAAAAACAATTTACAAAAATATGATACAAACAAATTTTACAAAGATATAATACAAAAAATACAATATAGTACAAAATATAATACAAAAAAGGAAAATAAAATATAATGCATAAATTGAAAAAAAAAACTCATGTACAATTAGTATTTTGTAGAATTACAACCTACAAAATACTAATTGTAGATTATGTAACCCCACCCCTTCCTCCCCACCTTCTTCTATTGCGGCAACCACCACTAATCCAATGGAAGAAGGGTTAGGGGCAGTCCTGTCCGCCATTTCGGACCCACACCCCATGCACTCTGTAGGATGTGGGTCCATTGTGCCACCTCCTATATTCGATAAATAAGTGTAAAGATAACACAAATACAATAATGTGCAAAACTGCAAGCTTCTTACCATTAACTGCAGCAGCAGCAGTTTCTGTTGTTGATGTGGATTCTAGTAAAAATTTTAAATTACTTCTAATATTATACAAATCTACAAACTTTGAAATGTTTTAATAATAAACTTTATTATATAGTCATAATAATCAAATCTACATTTACTAAGTATTGTTACCAAGTATAAGTAAGAATGGATCAAATTAGTTATTATACTAACTAAAACACAAATACAATGCGCAAAACTGCAAACCACTTACCATTAACTGCAGCAGCAATTGATGAAGAAACTGCAACAGCAGTTTCTGTTGTTGATGTAGATTCTAATAAAAATTCTAAATAACTTCTAAATTTATATCTACAAATTTTGAATTTCTTTACCTTCTACTTCAGCCATGTTTTTAAATGCAAGAGAAAATAGACTTTGTTCAGTAATTATAGTTTGCAATTGAAACATTAAATCACGTAAACAAAGATCATTACCACGTTGCTGCATTCTAAAATTTACTGCTGCAAGTGGATCATATATATGTAGTTGAGAATATATTGGTGAAATATCTTGATCTAGCCTAAGATTACCAACACAATGATAAATCCGGCCACATATTTTAAAATATGAAGGCCCATGATTTATTGGTTGAACTACAGTTGCTTTGAAAGAAGCAAAAGAAAATTATAATTTCAGATATGTTTTAAAAAATTAACATTAACATTACGATCTACATAACTCCCTGTAAATAAATCCTGTAAAACTTGTGTAAAAGGTGAAAGTTGAGGCAAAGCTACCTTACCATTATGGCAACATAGAAAATGTGTTTTATCTGGAAATTTCTTAGCATCACAGTACTGACAAATTTGATTCATTTCTCTTAAATAATTATAATCTGGAATAGCATTACTTCTTGCTATAGAATACATTCGTCTTTGTCCAACAGATCTTCTTACATTTTAGCGACGATTAACTTCGCCTCAATTTAGCCTATTTCTTTCATTTTGGCGACAATTAATATTATATCGATCAAGCCTAATTCTTTCATTTTGGCGACAATTAACTTCGTCTTGAATAAGCCTATTTCTTTCATTTTGTAAATGATTAATTTCATCTCGCCTAAGTCTATTTCTTTCATTTCATTTACGATTATTTTCAACACACCTTATAGCACTTACATCATCTTGTAAATACATAACTTCATCTAGCTTATCGTTCAATTTTTTCAAAAGTTCAATATTTAACAAAGCAACAATAATTTTTTTTTTTTTTACTACTCTAAAGTTACCAACAAATTAAAAAACTTAATAAATAACTAAAAAAATCTTACTCGAAAAATTATAAATAAATAAACCAAATAAAATGAATTTGCCATCATCAAAAGTATTACACCTGTATTACTTTTACTTAAGTTTATTTAATTAAAGTTAAGAAAAACCTGCAACCATATTAGCTAAGACTTATAAAAAAAAGTTAAAATCTAAATTCTTTCTAATAAAAAAAATTTAGAAACAAACAAATATCTTTTTTTATTAGAAACAGTAAAGTGTTTCTAATAATATATATATATATATATATATATATATATATATATATATATATATATATATATATATATATATATATATATATATATATATATATATGTGTGTGTGTGTGTGTGTGTGTTGGGAGAAAACATTGAACAAAACGCATAATAAAACTTATAAATGCGTTATGTAGAATTCAAAACAGGTTATTAACGCGGGTTTGTAAATCCCCCTCCCTCCTCCAACACACAAACTATGACGCTGCCACGACTCCAAGGATATATATATATATATATATATATATATATATATATATATATATATATATATATATATATATATATATATATATATATTTATATATATATATATATATATATATATATATATATATATATATATATATATATATATATATATATATATATATATATATATATATATATATATATATATATATATAGAACTATTTATTAGTGAAAACATATGAAAATCAAAACTTTCTTTATAATATATATAGTATATTTTATAAATAAACCTCTACAATTTTCTTGGTACAACAACTCGATTATGATTAATAACAACTCTGTAAGCATGAATTTTCTAATAATCTAAATCTTAATAAATTATAAATAATTAAATTTGAATAAAAATGTATGAAAATGATTAATGCTATATTAAATATAGAAAAATAAGCTTATAATAACACAATTATATCCTAAACCACAATTCATTCATGCAAGAGAAATTATTATACATTTATTGAAAAGCCAGAAACTTTTTTTCTAAAGAGCGAAGGTTTTAACAATACTATAGATAAATTTTATTTATAACAAAATATTGTCTTGGCTTTTATACCAATTATTAAATGCATGTGAAGGCATGAAACTACCCATAAATATCTTTTAACGCTAGACCCCATCTATAGTAGAATTATAGTAATCTATATTTTCAATATTAACAACTATAACAAAAAGCTTTAAATTTAAAAGCACAATTTTAAAAAAGATGACAATAAATTAATTACTTAATAAAATTTTAAAAAGATTTTATATTTCCTATCATTTCAAGCTACTAAACATTATCTACCTTATGTCTACTTAAACGTTTTGAACTCGTTCCATGAAAGGTCGTGACTTCTTTAAAAAAACACTTGGTAAGTCTGGAAACTACTTAAAAACTAAGAAATAGTGTATTTTACAGAATACAAAACCGTAACTAATATCGAACAATAGGCGTAACTATGCGCACTAATAATAATAATAATATTCACTGTGCTATTTATATTAATAAACAAAAGCAGTGAGTTCTAGTAATGAAACTACCTATTAATCATTTTAAACAACAGACACTACCATAAAGATAAGCCAAAGGTAACACTATTACGCAAAAAATTATCAAAGATAATGTTATGTACTTTAAGAATAGTTATATTGAAGGCTAGACAACACTTAGACTTAAAGCAATAACACCGCTTGACTGGTAAGGTTGACAAATCTTGCTCTAGATCTATATCTCAAATATATTGTGTTTTATAGTTATACTAACTATAAAACACAATATTTTTTAAATATTATATAACATATAAAAACACCTCATTTAACAATCATGTACACATTAGATAAAATACATTTCATACTATTATAAAAACACATTTATATAAACACATTTATAAAACAACTATATAACATATATAACCACATACACGTATTTATCAAAAGCTTTTTAACTTTGAGCATAATATAAACATATATGCAAACCTTTAACAACTTATAAAACAACATTTAGGGTAGGGTGGGGCAAGATGACCCGTGGGGCAAGAAGCCTTTTTGCTTGTGTGAGAGCATCATAGAACGGTAATGTTTTATCCCTCTATAATATTATTCATAAAGTTAAAACAAAATCGTGGAATAAAAAATGTTTTTAATATTGCTGGTAGGTGAGGTTTAAATCGGTTTATTACTTTTTGGAGTATTTTGTTAGTAAGTTGCTTCTAACTTTGAATGTTTATTGGATTGGCAATACTTATACGATTAAGGTAAGAAATGTATTGTTTTATAGAGAATTTATCCCACAATAAAATATAGTCAAGAAATTTTATAACTTAACAATAAAATTAATTTTATTTGTATTAAACTTGCACTCACTACAGATGAGGCAAGATGTCCTCGGTTACGTGGGGTAAGATGCCCTCAAAGGGCTTCTTGCGTCGTGGTTTTACGGAATTTCTACCATTTTTAAAGTGTGTTTAGAACATAAAAACGTTTACTAATTTAGTTATTGACAATGTTTACATGTTGGTTTATATTTATATTTTATTTATTGGTTTATATTTTATTTATTGGTTTATATTTATATTTATATTTCTATGATAACTATTATACATATTTATAAATAGCTTTTTAAAATAATTTTATATATTAAGTATATGTTATAATGTATATGCTAAGTAAAATGAAGCTGTATCACATGCTATTGCTGCAATTCAACACATATTTGTAAAAATTTTACAAATATGCATCGCATTCAGCTGAACGAAGTTGTATTAATACAACTTCATATATTATTACATGTGCATAATACAATTTGTACTAAAAGGAGTTGTGTTTAGCATGCAACATCATAGTAATAATTGCAACATCGTGTTATTGTTAATAATCTTGAGTAATTTTGTATGTACATGTAACTTTAGTAAGTTCTTATTTAACTCAAAGAGAGTTAATTCATAGATGTTATGTAATGTATAAAATAATAATGTTTTGAATAATTATATGATACTGTGTATGTGTTTGTATGTTTATATAATTAAAATTTTAAGGTTTTAATATTTCTTTAGATACATATTTAAATATTACAAATAATGGTGAGAAATTATGTGCGAAAAACACAGAGAGGTGCAACAAATGATAAAATAAAGTCAGCATTAGATATAATAAAGATGGGCTGCACAGTGCCGTCTTAACGCATAGGCTAGGTAGGCTGCAGCCTAGGGCCCATCGATTTTTAGGGGCCCCCAAAATGTGTCTGGATTTTTTTTCAAATTTATATAAATAAAAAATTATATTTCTAAATTTTCTGAAGAAATCATAGTTTGGGGGCCCCTCGGGAATAATTTTTTTCTTGATAAGATTTTTTTTAATTATTTTTGCATGCATGCAAAAATAATTAAAAAAACGTGTCTAATCGGACTTATCAAAGTGGTGCTGGAAAAAGGAAAAAAGCCGCTAAAGCAAAAGAAGACATTTCAAAATATCTTCCTTTGACATTGTTTCTTTTGGTACAAAAGTCAAAGCCTGTTGTGTCCGAAGATGTATTTCTTTGTCCAACTTCAAATTTCGTAAGCATTGATAGTGCTTTGTTGCCAAATGAAACTCTAGAAATTCAACAGGAACTGGAACCAGAACAGGAGCCAGAACCAGAGCAGGAGCCAGAACCAGAGCAAGAGTCAGAACCAGCACAGGTGCCTCAACCAGTACAGGAGCCAGAACCAGCACAGGAGCCAGAATCAAATCAAATTAAAACTTACCCAAACGCAACAACAAAAACTACTCAATAAACTGACCAGCATTGTGGCATCAGTTATCCCAAGAAGCTCAATCATTTTGGATTTCTAATGGCCCGTCCATGTGCCAGAACAATGATGGGAGCTTCAAAAATTCGGAAAGGTTGAGTTGCGGACAAAAAAGGTACTTATCAAAATCTTGCTTTAGACGTGAACTACACAACGGCGAATTTGTCAATCGTGAATGGCTATTATACTCACCTTCAACAGGTTCTGTTTTTGCTTTGCTTGTACCTTATTCTCCAGCAAACACTCTAATTTTTCCACAACTGGATTTGATGACTGGAAAAATGCCTTAAAATGTATATCTGGACACGAGAATGGTTCTGAACATCACAAAAATATGCTTACTTACTCCAGTCGGCAGAGAGAAAGTGGCCAGCTTGACTCTGTATTATTAAAACAGTTACATAACGAACAATTGTACTGGCAAAATGTGCTGAAAAGAATTGTTGCAGTTGTAAAGTTCTTGTCATCAAGAGGATTGCCATTTTGTGGAAACAATGAAACCATTGGTTCAGACCAAAATGGTAATTATTTAGGAACTCTTGAGTTACTTAGCCAGTTTGACCCATTCCTACATGAACACATGAAAAAACATGGAAATTCTGGAAAAGGTAATACTTCATACCTCTCCGCCAATATCTGTGAGGAGTTTATATGCCTAATGGGAAATAAAGTTTTGAGCGAAATAATTTCTGAATTAAAAAAAGCAAAATACTACTCAATCAGCGTTGACTCAACTCCAGACTTGTCACATGTAGATCAATTAACTTTTACAGTTCGATATGTTAAAGACTTGGCACCAGTTGAGCGTTTTTTGCAATTTGTTCCCATTCACGGGCACGGAGCTGAACATTTAGAAACAGTGGTTTTGAATTTTTTACAAGAAAATGAAATTTCAATATCTGACTGTCGTGGGCAGTCATACGATAATGCATCAAATATGGCAGGACAGTACTCAGGCCTACAAAAGAGGATTAAAGACAAAAGTGAATCAGCATTGTTTATTCCTTGTGCTGGACATTCTTTAAATCTGGCTGGCAACAGTGCAGCTGGATGTTGTTTAGAAGCAATTATTTTTTTTGACTTTGTTCAATGCCTCTACAACTTTTTTTCTGCATCAACTCATCGTTGGCAAGTGCTTCTGTCTTTTGTTGGCAAAGGCAAAAAAATTGTCAAACAGCTTTCTGGAACTCGATGGTCAGCACGTGCAGATGCTGTGACTTGTCTGCATGACAGTTATGATGAGATTAAAAAAGCACTTGAATTTTTGATCAAGGACATAAGTCAGTCAAAAGAAACTCAAAATGATGCTCAAAATCTCATCACGAAAATGAACACTTTTTGTTTTTCTGGAATGATATTCTTTGTCATTTTAATGAAACATCGAAGATTTTACAGAAAGAAAATTTAAACCTGGATGTTGCAGTTCGGATTCTAAAGTCATTGTTGCATTTCATTAAAGATTTGAGGAGTCAATTTGAGAATTACCAGGAAAAAGCCAAAATCTTGCTTCCAAACACTGACTACAGAGATTCTTCAAAAAGAACAAAAAAAAGAAGCCGACGTATGGCCTTCTTTGATGGTGAGGCTGAAGAATTGGAATTTCAGGGAAGTTATAAATTCAAAATTGAAACATACCTTCCTGTTATTGATTCACTAACATCAAATTTAGAAAAAAGAACATCAGCATATGAGAAGATCAATGACAATTTCGGATTTCTAGTAAACATTCAAACAATTGCTAATGTTGAACTAAAAGACCATTGTTCAAACCTAGCACAAATTTATAAGAAGGACATAAATGAAAATGAACTTTTTTTTGAGTGCCAGCAATTTAAATATTACATTTCAAAAGATGAACATTCATTTACAGAATTTTACTCAACATTAAAAAGAGACCACTTGGAATCAACTTTTCCAAATATTGAAATTTCCCTTAGAATTTTTCTGTCAATGATGGTCTCAAATTGCACTGGCGAGCGATCATTTTCAAAACTAAAACTTATAAAAATTGAACTCCGCTGAACCATGCTGCAAGAAAGATTGAACTGTTTGTCGTTAATGTCAATTGAATCAGATGTTCTTTTAACCATTGATTTTGATGATATTATTAAAGAATTTTCAAGAAAAAAATCACGTAAACGTCACATGTAAATTTTATCATTGCTTTAATAAATGTTTCCTATTTTAGTATTTGATTTAATTTTTTTACTAAGGAAAAAGGGGGCCTCCAAATTAAGTCTAGCCTAGGGCCCCCGATGGCCTTAAGACGGCCCTGGGGCTGCAGTCTAAAGAATGTTGCATCAGAATTTAGTATTAATAAAAAAACATTACAACGTCATCGAGATGGAAAAGTAAAAGTAGCTGGTGGTATGTCTCTGGGTGGAAAATTTCCTGTTTTTAGTAAAGAATTTGGATTAAAGATTGTTACACAAGTTCAGATTATGGAAACAGCATTATTTGACTTGACAACAATAGATGTGCGTCGCCTAGCATATGATTTTGCTAAACAAATGGGAATCGAAAATCCTTCTAATAAAGAGTCAAAAATGGCAGGAGTGGATTAGCTTCGAGGATTCATGTCTCGCAATCCACAACTTTCTATTCGAGCTCCACAAGCCACCAGTATCAGCAGAGCCATTGGCTTCAATAAACCAAAAGTAAATCAGTTTTTTTCAGTATACAAGTCATTATTTGAGGAATATAAGTTTTCAGCCAAACAGCTCTGGAATATGGATGAAACTGGAATCACAAATGTCCATAAGCCAGGAAAATTAATTGCAACGAAAGGCAAACGACAAATTTCAAAAATAACTAGTGGAGAAAGAGGCGCTACTGTGACAGTTGTGTGTGCAATGAGTGCATGTGGCACTTATGCTCCACCCTTATTTATATTTCCCCGTAAGCGAATGACTGATAGGCTGGCTGTTGGTGCACCTTCAGAATCAATTATTAAAGTTAGCTCCAGTGGATGGACTGATTCATCTTTATTCATTGAATGGATAACACATTTTGTTGCTGTGACTCATGCATCTAAATCTAATGAGCAATTAATTGTACTTGATGGTCATCACAGTCACAAAACACTTGAGGCCATTAACTTTTGTCATGACAATGGGATCCATCTCATAACTCTTCCACCTCATTGTACACACAAGATGCAACCTTTAGATCGTTTATTTTTTAAACCATTGAAAGTTGGCTACAATACAGCAGCAAGCAACTGGATGTTATCACATCAGGGGCGTAGAACTTCATTTTTTGACATGGCAGGTATTTTTGCAACTGCCTACAACTTTACTGCAAACATTGACAAAGCAATCAATGGTTTTAGATGCTCTGGTTTATACCCAACAAATGACCTTATTTTTAATGATGAAGCCTTTGAAGCAGCTTTGCTCACTAATGAAGCTGAGCCTTTGAAAATCTAGTCTAGTGAATTGCCTAATTTGCCTCTTGTTGCACCTATACAGTTGGCAAATGTCATGAGCACAACAACTACTGCTGCAAAATTGAAGGCAGTTGATGATGCAGTTTTGCCAATTGTTGATGAGTATCTTGGCCTTACTTCTCCCTTAAATATTTTGGAAAAGATTTCTCCGCATCCCAAAATTCCTGTTTTAAGACAACGAAAGAGAAAGACAGAGTCAGCTGAAAACCTTACTTCTTCACCTTTCAAGAAGCGACTAGAAGAGCATGAAAACAATGTAAAAAAAAAGCAACAAGCAGTCATATTGTGTAAAGAAAAAGCTGCACTTAATAAGGTGATCAAGCAAAAAAATGAAATCAATAAATTTGAAAACAAAAAAAGTGAAAAAGCAGAAAGCAGAAGGACCTAATGGCATAAAGAAACAAATGAAAAGGAAGAAAGATAAGGTTTCTGCCTCTGAAAGTTTTATCACTGATACAACTCTATGCACCATATGTCCATACAATGTGCCACCATTTGATGATTAGACATAATGTAGTAAATGTACATCTTGGTACCACTTTTCATGTGGTCCAGATGATTCAGACTTATGCTACTACAGTGAATCATAATCATGTATATGTTATTTGAACATTTATGTTAGTGATATAAATTAAAAAAAAGTTATTTATCTTCAAGACAATTGCATAGAATAATTGCAGTGTTTATATTTCAGTTATTTTAATAAAATGTAAAGAGTTTTTTAAAGAACTATTAATAGCTTTTATTTTAACTGATAGTTATTTTTAACAACTGTTTTAAAGGTTTGGGGCAAGATGCACTCTTTGGAGCATCTTGCCCCACGGCTGGGGCAAGATGTCTCCTTGCACAATTATTAGTTATTTTAATTTTAAAGTTTATCACCAGAATTAAAGTAGTTATTTTATCTTACCAATGTCTTCTCTTATAAGTAAACTTTGATATTAAAAAGAAAAATTACTAGAAAATTTAAAAGTATTTGTTATATACGCTAAAGTTTGTTAAGGGGGCATCTTGCCCCACCCTACCCTATTAGCATCAATTATTTTTAATGCAGACTACAATTCACAACATTGTAATGAAAAAATTAAAACCATTTAAGAACAAAATTAAAAATTTCTAATAAATACATATACAGATACCTTAAAATGAAGCATAGCACAACATTCTTTTTTACAAATTCCAGAAGAATTTTTTTAAATTTTTTTATTCCTCATTATTTTTCCTAAGAATTTAAAGTAATACATATAGATATAGAGAAATGTAATAGATTGAAATAAACGCAAACTTATGTATATAAACTTACATCACCACAAACAACAGTCTTATTTTATTTAACTTTTCATATTAAATACATAAATAACATTTTATTCTCATTATTCTTTCTACAAAAAATAATCCAAATATATAAATAAGAAAATGAATTGAACTTACTAAAGAAGCAATCAGCTTCTCTTAACCGCTCTAGAAAATAAAACAATACTTGCTTAAAATGTTCTAAAAAGACTAACGACAAAACTTAAACAGTTTACTAAAAAAGAAACATTGTACTAAAAAAACTATTTTACCAGTCATTTTAGTTCTAACTTCTTCTAAAAAATGAAAACAGGCTATAAAAATTAGAATAATAAAAACAACCAACAACAAACAAACGATTATTTAAATTTTTATTTTAAACAATGAACAACATACACTGCAAATCTAAAGGGTTCTTGAAGGTTCTACGGCTGTTCTTCAAAGAACCTAAAAGTTCTTAGGGTCGACTTAAAGAACCCGTGGATTCTTCACGTACCTAAATGGTTCTTTGTAGAACCGGCTACTTTTTTAATGGCAGTTTGAAGAACCTTTAAGGTTCTTCGCGTTTTCTATATAGTTTTTCTACTCAGCGTGTTAGTTGATTATAAAGTGGAATCTTATAAACTTGACTAAACATGAATTCTGAAAAAAATTGATATACTGCCAATGGTTATTAGCTACCATACAATTTTATTTTATCAATTAGTAAAATTAATTCAGGATACTATATGAATTTTGAATTCTACACAATAATCCAAATGTTATATTTCAAAACGCAATTTAGAATAATAATAATCATTTGCATCATATTGTCGTATAAGTTAGATCAAATTTAAAACTACAATTATTTTTGAATTTTCAGTTAAAGTTTGGAATGAGAGAGTACTTAAATTGGTCAACTGAAGAAGTTTGTTTGCATTTAGAGCAGAAAGGTCTTGGTGATTTAAGACAAAAAATTGTTGGTAAGGTAAGCATTTTGAGTTTTTAAATGTTTGACTGTTTTGTAATAATTATACTGATGTTAAATTAAAATTTTTTTTTTTTTATTTAGCAAATAATATTTTTGGAAATGGCTGCGTGTAATAATAATTTGTGTTTTACTTGTTGTATATGTGGTGTGCAGAAGTATTCTGTGCAAAAATATTTAAAACATTTGTATATCATGCATGAACATACCCCTGGTTTTTTCCCAGTGTGTAATATTGATGGTTGTCCTCCCAAATATAAATCTGTAAAATGTTTACGTCACCATATGCACAAAAAACATAGTTTCATTTTTAGCACACCTCAAGTATTAACAAATTAGTCTGATAATTTTATGAGTGAAACAATTGAAAACCAAATTTTAGCAGACAGTGTTGGTGATAACACCACAACAGAGTTTTTTAATGAGTCTATCACTGAAAACTGTAGTCTAGAAACCAGTAGTATGGATTCTCATTTATGTGCCATATCTTTATCCTCACTAGACAATCTACTCAGTTGTTTGCAGAAACATTATGCAATGTTTGTAATTTCAATAGCAGAAAAACATTTAATTCCGTCTGTTGTTCAAATTGATTTAGCAAACGAAGTTCAATCTTTGTTGACTTAATTTAGAAATATTTTTTGTGATCTAATAAAGCAGCAACTTGGGGAAAACTTTGTATATAATAGTGGTTTGAATCAACTTTTAAATAGTGGTTTACTTTTAGATAAAGTTTTATCTGTGGTCAATTCTAGCAAAAAGATTGTTTCATTTTGTAAGTCAAACTTAGGTCTTATTTTGCCAGTGGAAATTAACTTACATTCCATGAATGAAAATCAATGTGAATATGGTTTAAAAACACCAAGCTGTGAAACTTTTCAGTATGTACTAGTTTTACCATTACTAAAAAAGTTAGTTGAAAATGAGCTTATCTGGAAATCAATAAAAAGAAAACTTGAAAAAGATGAGTCTATTAATAATGAATTATTATATTCATATTCAGATGGTTTAAATTGTAAACAACATGTCATTTTTAAAGACAAGAATGCATTAAGAATCCATTTATATTGTGATGAATTTGAAGTGTGTAATCCAATTGGAGCTCATCGTTCAGTACATAAACTCTGTGCATTTTGTTTCTGCTTGGGAAACATTGAAGAACAATATATTTCACAACTTCAGAATATAAATTTATGTATTCTTGTAAAATAAAGCTGACGTTGCAGAATGAGGGTATTTTAGTTACAGTTGATAATATGATAGTTCGATTGTTTGGTGGGGTTGCAACTACATCTGCTGATAATCTTTCCTCCCATGCACTAGCTGGTTTTCAACGTGTTTTTAATTCTGGTCGTTTTTGTCGTCAAAATGTTGACAAAAATAAAATTTTGGTTGAATGTGATACAACAATTCATACCAAAGAAATGCATTATTATCATTTATCTGCTATTTCTGGTTCAGGTCACATTTCTTCTAGTGTGTATGGTGTTGAAAAACGATGTCCTTTATTGGATTTGACATACTTTAATGTTTTACAGTCTTTTCCACCAGACATCATGCATGATATGTTAGAAGGAACAGTTCCACAATTAGTAAGTTTAATTTTGTTAAAACTCAATGCACAAAATATAATTACAGTACAATAGGTAAATGCAGAGCTTGACATTTTTGAAATTGGCAGATATGACAGGAAAAACAAACCAGTACCATTTGTTATCCGTTCTGGTGCATCTATTAACTTTGTTGGTTCTGCATCACAGAAGTTTTGTTTGTTTCGGTTATTACCATTTATGATTGGCAATCGCATACCAATATCTAATGTGTATTGGTTACTTTATTTACAGCTGCGAGATATTGCAGATTATGTATTTGCTCCAAAAATTTCAAAAACTGTTTTGACATATCTTCAATTTTTAATAGAACAGTTTCTGCAAAGTTTTATTGAACTTTTTCCCAATGATTTAACACCCAAGTTTCATTTCATGCTCCATTATGCTCGTCTAATTAATGAAAATGGACCACTAAGATATTTATGGTGCATGCGTTTTGAAGCTAAACATTTGTATTTCAAAAAGTTAGCTTTTTCCATTAGAAGTTTTAAAAATATAGGTTATTCTCTTGCAAAGCGGCATCAGCTGAGACAGTGTTGGGAGATGGCATCTTCTGATTTTTTCAATGAAAAGTATGAAACATCAAATCTATGTTCAATTACGTTTGATAGTTTAGCAACAAATCTTCAGGAAAAATTATTGTCTTTTTTTTTTAATGATACCATTGATAAAAAGGAAACAGTTTGGTGTAATGCCATTACTATAAATTCAATTTCATGTGCATGATACAGTTATTTTAGCTTTACTAAATGCAGAAGAAATTCCTTTATTTTTCAAAATTTATCACATTATTCAATTTCGTCAACACTGGGTATTTCGTGGTAAGTTGCTGATTTGTGACAAATATAATGACCACTTGCATGCGTTCAGAGTTATAGAAGATAGAACTTTATCAATATGCTTGCAAACAGAAGTTTGTGATTATCAACTTCTAGACACATATACAATACAAGATGGCCATTCCTATATTACTCTCAGACACGTGTTTTAAAAAAACTTTTGAAGAAAGATTTTTTGTTTTTAATATAGTCTGTTGTACTTGCACAAAAAAAAGCACATAACATTTATTTCAAATTTGTTGCTGAAACAAGCATCAAACAATAATATTTGTGATGTAGTGAATAATAATTACTATTAATAGCTAAAAATCATAAAAAAATAACTAACAAATAGATAAAAATATATTACTTAAAAAAGTAGATAAATAATGGAAATAAAAATAATGTTAGCAAAATAACAAACATAGTGCAAACAAAATTCATAAAATCCTAATTATTTTTAATTTACAATGTGACCTTGCAAATTTAATATTTAAGTTATTCCTACATTACTTTTATCAAGTTTCAATAGGAATAGTGAATTCTAACGTTAAATTTGTAACAATTAAATAAAAATCATCTCAACAATTAAATCAGTATGTGAAATAGTTGGGCCCTTTCTATTGTGATATATTTGTCCATAACTGTCTAGTAAAAATATTTAACCCTAAAGCAAGGGGCTTGCAATTAATTTATAGTTAAATATTTGTAAAGCTCTAATTAGCATTTGTATTAATTACTTATAATTTACTTTTAATTTAGAAGAAAAAATAGATGGAAAAACATTGGTGTGTTTAACAGAGACAATGGTTTCAATTTTATGTAGGACAATGCGAAAGCAAGTTATGCTATTAGAAATCATAAGGAATCTTAAAGCACCACCTGGACATCAAGCTGATTTAACGTGAGTTTTAATGCAGTTTACACTTTCTAATACAATTAACAATACCTTTGTGCTAACAGAAAAATTTTGTGTTTACTAGTGTGTCAGAGCTTGGCAGTAGTGCATCAGAAACAAATTACACTGGTGCTGGAAATATCTTAGAAGGATGCGTTAGAACTATGACACCATGGCCAGTTCGATATCAACTACCTCTTTTGCCACCAGCAGTTATTGCAGCTTTTGAAGCCAAAGACCGTTGCTTTCTGCAGTTTAAGAGGAACAGCTGAAGAAACCAATTGATTCAGTGTTTATATGATGACATCAGTAAGTTTACATTGTAAGTGTATTTTTTATTGAAATGTAATATGAAAATCTCTGTGTTTGTGTGTGCGTTAATGTTGTTTTCATGATTAATTTTTGTGTCAATGCTATTTTTATCATTATGACTAACGATTGTAACAATCACCTCATTCATATTGACTATAAAAAATGTCAACATGTAAAAAAGTTATTTTTGTAAAAAATTGTTAAAAGCAACAATAAAACAATATCGTGAGGTTTTGTTAATATAAAAGTTTGTTTTAACATAAAACAAATTGACAATATTGTTTTATTTTTGTTTTCTACAACTTTTAACAATAACAATTTCTTACATTTATTTTGTTGTCACTAATTTTTATTTTAAGGTATCCATCCAGTACCCAATATTCAGATGTGCTAGCTGCCCTATGTAGCAAGTATCCTTATTTGAATGAGTTCCCTTCAAGGAGTGGTAGTTCATCACAATAATTTGTACTGTGTGTAAGTTGATTAATGGCTAATATAAATAAAATGAAGTATATAATAAGAATATGTAAAATATTTTTAAATGTAAATGTAATGTATATGTATGTATATGTACATAATAAACGTATATAGTATATGTATATATAAATCTTATTGCTTATGTGAAATAATTTTACTTATAACGGCAGCCTACGCTATTGGAAAGTCTAAAAAATAAGTTCAAGAAGGAAAGAGCCCCTTTAATTAATGTTGAGACTGTTGCTATCCATAAAAGAAAATTTGAGAATCCAGGAAGAGGACGCAAGCGCACAGAAGATTGTCTTGAGAATGACCAAGCTTGTAGTAGGACACATAGAGGCTTGGTAAAAATTAAGCTTCACTGTTTTGAGATATTATGTTTTGAGATATTATTGAAGTATTAAAAAAAAAAGATAAAATGATTATTGAAAAATAAATTTCTTAAGCCACATTCTCTGCCTATTGGTGAGGATGATGCAACTGTAGCAAAACATCATCAGGATATGATAATTGAATACCGTAAACTTTGTCCAGATATGAATATGTTGATTGATCGTCAGCAACGTAGTTGGTTTATGCGAGCAAAGGATTTCGATGGACGTCTTCGCACAGTTGATCTAAAAGCTAAATACCCATAGCTCTGCTCTGCTCAATTGGTAGGCTTTTAACTATTCTGTGAATTTTATTTTTTGTGTGTTCTAACTTAAAAGTAATCTTTATAATAATGATGTTAAAGCTTCTTAGCGAAATGAAACTGAGATTTGGTAAAGATCTTGATAAAGAACTTCATCAACGGATGAAGGGCATGGAAGATAAAATCTTAAGCTTGGTTAAATTAAAGTGTAAAGACAATTTTGTTTCTGAAATTTTTGCTGAAATTGAGTGTGAAATTAATGAAAGCACTAAGAGAGGTAATAAATTTTGTGTAATACAAGAGATTTCTGTTTTCCAATTAACTATTGGTAAAAGTTTTTATGCTTTTTTCTGTTGAATATTGTTTTATAATTTAATTCTGTTTTATGTTTCTATTGTAATTTTTTAACTATTGTAGATGCTACATTCAATGGAGCAATTCTTTTATTTCCACGGCTATTCAAAAAATCTGTTGAAACCTCGGTTATATTTGACGACACTCCAAAACAGAATACACCAACTATTGCAATCCCTCGAGCTCAAAGGTTGACATCGAAATTTTGTAGAATTATATTAGATAGCCAAGAAATAGTTGAACATCATAATGATGTTGATATCTCATTAGCGATGGCTTGTATATTTGCCTCTTATTTTATTTACGATATACAGTACCCTGTTCAGTTGAAAAACACATTATTATTTTTTGAACACATCATATTTGGGGTATCAAATAAAGAAACCACTGTAACAATTCACAGGATGGCGGATACTCTGTGCAAGGTTTTTGATTTACTTTAAACTTATTTTATATCGAAATCTTAAATTCAACTGCCTAACATAATTTTATAAATTGTAAAATTTATAAAACAAGAGAGAGAGATTTACTAGATGATGAGTACAATTTCACCTTTTATCGTCTATTGTTTGTTTAGGTTTAGCTTCTACGAGCTGAGGTAACAGAAACGTTTAAAATAAAGCAACTTTTAACTTTATTTTATCCAATAGTTTTGTAATTTTTATTGCTTATAATATATGCTTTTTGTTAATCTAGTCTTTGTTTAATTCATCATTTCGCATAACAAGTAAATGGTAAAACGTTAAATCATTTTTATCACGTGATGTAAACTTTTTAGAAGAACATGGATTAATTTGTTTGAAAAACTAATAAGTATTAATAAAATTGTTAGTCTAAAAATTATCCGAAAATTCAATAATAATTATTAGTTATAGTTTTTTTTCAAAAAATCGTTCAAAGATTTGTCTAGTAAACATTTTTTCAGTCAGATGTCGAAATCTGAAATAGTTCTTCAAAAACAGTTCTTTGAAGAACCGTTGCAAATAGTTTTTCTTGTAAAAAAAGGTTCTCTTTTGGGTTCTTCGAAGAACCTATCCGGATGATTTATCGGAACTATTAAAGACTCTTAGGTTCTTTGAAAAACGGTTTAGGGTTCTTTAAAGAACCTTATCGTAAGGTTCTTCCGAAGAACCCGTACAACGGGTTCTTTGAAGAACCTCTTCGGGCGCTCCCTCAGCACCAACGTCAAGAACCTTCTAAGGTTCTTCAAAGAACCATCGGCTTTAGAGTGTGAATTCTTCTTGAAAATAAAAAATATGTCAGCTCTATTTTGCTCGCTGAACTTACTCGAAAGACAGCATGGAACGTATAATCGCACATAAAAAAGTCTAGAAGCTACTTAAAAACTAAGAAATAGTGTACTTTACAGAATACAGAACCGTAATTAACAATACGAATATTAGGCTTCTCTATGCGCACTAATAAAATTCATTGCGCTATTAATATATATATATATATATATGTATATATATATATATATATATATATATATATATATATATATATATATATATATATATATGTATATATATAAATATATATATATATATATATAAATATATATATATATATATTTATATATATATATATATTTATATATATTTATATATATATATATTTATATATAAATATATATTTATATATATATATATATATATATATATATATATATATATATATATATATATATATATATATATATTTAAACAACTTAAAAAAGTATTCTACACAATAGAGTGCTCAATGTTCTTAAAAGAACAGAGCAATTATATATTAGTAGAAAGTCACTTAATAAAATTTATTTCCATTAAACACTGTGTTTTATCAACAAAGATTCATCAGAAATGCTGATGAATCTTTGTAGATGAAACACAGTGTTAAATGGAAAAAATTTTTGTTAAGTGATTTTCTACTAATATATATATATATATATATATATATATATATATATATATATATATATATATATATATATATATATATATATATATATATATTTATATATATATTTATATATATATATATATATATTATATGTATATATATATATATATATATATATATATATATATATATATATATATATATATATATATATATATATATATATATATATATATTATATGTATATATATATATATTTTTTTTTTTTTTTTTTTACATTAAGGAGTTATTTCAACAAAGAGGTAATGTTTTGAATAATTCTATATTAAAGATTTAATAAATACATTTTTTTTTTAAACAAATGTATTTTTACATACATGTGTATCTATAATTGTATTAAGTGATTATGCTTTAAATTATAACAAATCATTATTTACTTTTTATTTGTTTTAAAAGTTGTTTTAAATAACTATAATTTTTTTTTACCAGTATAAGAGAAACTTTAGAATATTTTAATCAAACAATTTATGCAATAATAGCATTCAAGTATAATATAATTCTAGAAGGAACTCCTTCTAGAATTATATTATACTTGAATCATTTGTTAAAAAAAAATCATTTGTTTTCTTCTATTTTTTGCAAATTTATTAGTCTCATTTAATTATTTTTTTTGTAATTTGATAAGCCATATAAAATGTATATCGGTTTCACCGCAAGGAATTAAAATTGCCGCTCTCTTGCAAGGCGAATTTTGACTTTAACTTATTTTGGAAAAAACAATAGAATCCGCTATCCTGTTATATTTTGAGATCAGTGGTTTTATACATAACACGAAATTTCGGTCTAAACCGAGTCGAAATTAAGTTGCTCCACGTCGCGACTTTATATAGACTATTTATCGTCGTCGATATCACGTCGTGTGCCAGCTGGGTATCTATCTGTAATAATTTTGAGATTTGCACTGATTATTGAGGTAAATGATTTTCCTGGTCTTTTAATAAACGTTCCGTTTCTTTGAGAATACTCTCTTTGTCTTTCTAAAACTTACTTACAATCATTTTTTCGATGTTTTTTATTGAAATATCCATTTATTTTGTAAGAGTTTCTCGCTATTAAGTAACACGTCTTTCCAATTCTAAAGCCGATCAAGTACCTGGTTTGGTCTTGTAGCCGTTGCTTCAACTTGATATTTGACTTTTTTCATTGCTGTTTGATAAAAAAGATATCATTGTAAAATGTTATTTTAACCATGATTTTATTTGCAGAATCGGAATCAATTTAGCTTGAAAATGGAGCTGAAATATTCAAATTGTTGTTGGTCAAATTTAATACTTTATAAATTTTTTAAGAAAATAGCGAAATAACTATTGCAAGTTTCATGTAACGTAGTTAACAAAAATATCATAAATTTTTTTTTTTTTTAAATTCAGTTAAAAAACTTTTTTAATAATATATGTGAAAGAATATAACATGTTACGCTTTTACATTAAAAGTTTCGAATAACAAAGCTTAGTTAAATCAAATTTTTATTTTATATTTGTGTAACGTAAGTTAAAATTACATGCTATTTCTAAAGTTCTGGCGCTTTTTCGTTAAGTTTTTGTTTACAAAATGTATTAGGTCATTAAGTATATCGCATCGGGGACGACTGAATAAGCGCAAATTTCATGTGCCAACTGGCATAAGTGCAAATGGAGTAGAAGTATATTGAGGGTTTGAATTCATTAAGGTTTTTTCATTCTTCGAAATCTTTTTGGCATCGGGTTTGACGTCAATTGACAATATCACTTCTGTTGACATTGTTCTTTCTGTAATTTTTACACCTTTTCAGAAAATTCTTTGCACCCGATCAAGTAGTAACGTCACTACTTTACAAGCCTATTGGCACCCCCTCCAAGGTTTAGGACGATCAAGTCGCCATTCCATGGAGGGAAGTCCCACATCAAGGATTTCCACTTGATTGAATAAATTTGGCACTTTCTTATTTTTCATTTAAAATTTTAGAAATTTCAGGAGCCTTGATTTCAAAAGTTAATGAAACCCAAACAGGACGTGTTATTCACAAAATTGACACAAGAAAAAAGAGACCAATACTGTTACTAAAGAACAAAGAAGACAGTATTAATGAATTTATTTCTTCATTAAATAAGTTCTTATAAGTGAAACTAGTCAAAGTCTTAAACGTGGTGAAGAGTACTTAAAAACAGCGAGAAAGAATAATAACTAAAAGATATAACAAATACAATGAAAACAGGTGATTTTATTACTGCAATACAAATGGCTGAAGAAATATAGAATTTCTTCCCAATAGAAACAGACTGCAATCTTTTAGCAAAAGGAGTGATTATTGTTCCAAATTCTAAAATTGTAAGCATGGTTAAAGAAATGCAATCAGTAAAATAAAAAGTAAATTATAAAAATTTTATTGAGCAATGGATAACGCTAAATTTTATGATAAAAAGAACTTTTTTGTTTTTTAAAATATAAAACAAGATATAAAGTAGCTAATGCTATCGTTCACTTTGGTAGCAACTGCATAAGTTCTATTGGAATTTAACTTCCACTTTATGCAAAAGCAGTCATCGTAGAATAAACATAAGAAGAGTATTTGATCTCATACCTTGAGTAAAATAAGGCCATGAAATTTTAAATTCGAGGAAAACATTTTGATATATATAGTTAAAAAAATTTATATCAATTTTTTCCAAAAGATTAAAGAATGGATTTCACAAAAATGGAACTTTGTTTTGGCAAATGCAAAAAAACGAAGAATTAATAGAAATAACAGACTTTTATAGAATAACCACTTAGAAAATGATTATTATAACATATATGATCTAAAATTAAGATCCACCAAAGTTAAAACTTTCTTCAAAAGAAATAAATGATTGGTTAATGAATCGGGGTTTAAAATTAATATCGTTAACGGTGATACTGTAACACAAATTGTTTACCTACGCTCCGATGACGCACCTATTCTTAATAAAAATTACATAAAGGATTTTATTGATACAGCTTCAGTAAAAACTAATGAACTTCTTGAAAAGTTTACTTCAGAGGGTTCAGGTAAGCAACTTAATTGTTGTGAATCGTTACACATCGGATTTGCGAAATATACTCTATTCAAATGTAAATCATATTTTTAGACTACAAGCTACATTCGGAAGCGCTGCGTTATCAATGTTAGAAATACTGATAACTGCTGCTTTCTCAGTGGGCTATTCTTAGCGCGCTACACCCAGCAGATTTTAACTCTCATCTTATTTCAAAGTATAAGAACTATCTTGGAGAGCTCAATTTTAATGGAATTGATTTTTCAGTAGACAACAATCCAAATAAAAGTTCAACTCGATTAATTGCAAAACAGACACCTTGCAGCTACTTTTATATAACAGTCCGACGCGACGGTAAAGTTGAAGAATCAGTTTAATATCGCAGCGCTGATGCTTAGAGCACATTCTCGCAAGCTTAAAAAATGAGTTGGCAAGAATTAACATAGTGTTTAAAAATCTGGAAAAAATTTTTTGACTAATGCTGACAAAATTTCATTTGCAGAAGCAACAGTTTGCTACATTTGCTATAAAAATTTAGTTGTTGGTAAGGTTCGTGATCAACGTTCGGCGAGTACCACAAAATTTATCTTAAAACGGGTTTAAAACATTTAGCCGATGTTTTTAAAAGTTTAGAACTACAATTATAACTTATTATTGTCTTGACCCAGCACATTATTTTAGCGCTCCAGGTAAGTCTTGGGATGCGTTTCTAAAGAACACGGGAGTCCAGCTTGAGCTACTCACTGATATCAACATACATTATTTATGAAAAAAAGACTACGTGGTAGAATTAGTATGGTCTCAAAATGTTATGGTCTCAAAAATGTCAAAATAGCTAACAGTCCAGAATGTCCATACTGAGATGCGAGCAAACCAAATTTGTATATAATGTATTTGGTTGCTAATAGTTTATACGGCTAGGCATGATGCAGTTTTTACTGAGCGAGGGCTTTCGGTGGTGTGAACCTACGATTGGAGAAATGATTTGAACACCGGATGACGCTCCAGAAAGGTTTTGTAATGGAAGTTAAAATTGACTATCCAAAGGAATTACACATTTTACAAAATGGTTATCCTCTCGCTCCAGAGAGGTTCATGGTTGAAGAAGAGTGAATACCAGAAACAAATGCTAAAAAAGCTTGAGTCTAAATTCACAAAATATGAAAAGTCTTTTCTTAATTTACGTAATAAGGAGAAATACATAAAACATCATCGCAACCTTAAGCTGTACCAATCACTAGGAATGCGAGTTACAAAAATTTATAGAGCTGTAAAGTTTAGAAAAGAACGCTGGATGGCTCTATATATTCAGATGAATACTGATTTAAGAGCTAAGACTACAAGAGCTAAGGGTACAACAGCTTTCGAAAAAGATTTTTATAAGCCGGTGAATAATAACGTGTTCGGAAAAAACTAAGGAGAACCTTCGAAAGCCTATGCGTGTTGACTTTGTTCGTGGAAACGAAGAAAATTAATTACAGAAGCTTGTTGCTAACCAAGCTTATTTAACTCATAAAGTATTAATGGTGATCCTGCTGCTATTCACAGTACGAAAGTCAGACTAATATTGAATCGACCAATTTATGTTGGTCAGGGTGTCCTTGATCTTAGCAAGCACCTAATGTACAATTTCTGGTACAACCAGATAAAATTAAAATAAAATGAAAGAGCACAATTACATATATATATATATATATATATATATATATATATATATATATATATATATATATATATATATATATATATATATATATATATATACATATATATATATATATATATATATTTATATATATATATATATATATATACATATATATATATATATATATATATATATATATATATATATATATATATATATATATATATATATATATATATATATATATATATATATATAAATGTATACGAAAAAAAAATGTATACGAAAAGGCGGAGTTAAGAATTAAAAAAAAAAATTTCTTTGTATACCTTAACATTTATAACATTTTATTTCTTCTATATACTAACTTTTTTAAATTTATTACATTCCAAGTTCTGTTAGAACTTTTTAATTTAATTTTTTGTTGCTTGAAATAGATGTTTTTTTATTAAATTGATGATCGTTATTAAATTTATTTAATAGGTCCATGGCTCTTATCTTAATTTTATTTATAACTCGAGAGAGATTTTATTATAGCTTGAGAGTGTGAGAGATACCATAAAAGAACTACTTCCAAACTGCTCTCTTTACTATTTTATTTAAGTAAGATCAAAGGAAGTGTTTCTAATTTTACGTGAGTGGATTTTTATGTTAAAATAGCGCCGTGTGTATAATAGCGTATGAGTTGTAGTACCTTATTTGAATTAATTGTAAATATAGATTTAAATATAGAAAAAAATCTACACTGTAACGAGTCTCTGTTACAAGCTAATCAACTTATATTTGAAGCTGATTGCTAAAAATCAATCGGGCGCAAAACATATTTTAAATAAATATACGTAAAATATCTATGTTCTGCTGCTCACCTTTTTGCAACATATATAGGTGGTACGTTTCCATAATATTAATTGCATGGCTGAGGCATTATTACAAATGACCGTTTCAAAATAGTTAAAATAATTCAAAAAATATGTATCATGAATAGTCTCAATAGTTGAGGGAAAACTTGTAACGTTTTTGTTCGACTAATGAGTGTTTATCTCATTTCTTTAAGACAATGCGAAAAGCTGTGCCAAAGGATTTTATGATTATAGAAATACCAAAAACTGAGAATAGAGATTTTTAAATTTTATTGTATGGTGAAAGCCTGAATTGGGTCTAACATCTAACATCTCCGGAAAAAAAAACTTGGCTTTTGTTTAAAAAAATTTAAAAACGTTTAATTCTAAAAGTTTATGAGAAGAATAAATAAAAAAAAATCTAAATTAGATAAATTTTATTTACGCGCAGTGGCAATACAAAAATGAAAGTGAAAAACTATTGTTGCAAAACCGAACTTAGATCCACATGGCGATGATAATGATGACAATGATGATGATGATAATGATGATCGAACGTACTTTGAGATTTGCTACATTTTTAGGTAGATTTACTACACCTCATAGATTTGCTACATTTTTCGGGTAGAAAAGCTACTTGGCCTGGTAGAAACGTTTCACAAAAATAGAAAAGCTACATTCGCAATTCTATAAATAATTATGCTGCCTCTTTTAAAATTATGCTAAAAAATATAATTTAATTAAGCCGTTTTTTTATTAGTAGTGTGCATTTATGTATATTTACAAACTTATATGAACACTAATATAATAATACTTATTACTATTATTTTACTGTTTTTTAAATGATTTGACAACTCATAAATGCTTAAGCAAATGTACAACTAAATTGAACTTTCGCTTAAACATTCAAGACAAATTCTCCAATAGTAGTCTTTTTGGCATTTTCTTAAAATTTGGAAATCAGAAGTGTTAATAGTAAATCGACTTGAGATTTTAGAAATTATCTTAATTTTTATTGATTTTTTAATTTTCTTTTTAAAGTATGAAACTCTTGATATAGTTTAGTTGGTATTTTTTGATTTCAAATAATTTGAGAATAATGAGATTTTAGGTGGAATTATTTTTGTCCATCATCAGTTCTTTTTTTTATTATTTACTAAATATTTAGAAATAAAAATGTAATCTATAATAAATTGTGTCTTGTGCAACAAAAAAGATATTTTAAGTTATGGTTTAACACTTGAAAATGGGCAATCTGTTTGCAAAGAGTGTGCAAGTAAGTATAATTTTATTTTTAAAAAAAAAAGTATTAAAAAATATTCAATAGACATTTATTATACAAACACTCACACCCAGATATTTTTCAAGTTATGACTTCATTTAAGTTTATATCTATTTATTTATATGTATATATACATATATATATATATATATATATATATGTATATATATATATATATATATATATATATATATATATATATATATATATATATATATATATATATATATATATATATATATATATATATATATATATATATGATGGCTTAATCCGCAAACCAGCCAGCTTATATATATACATTACAAAAAAAATTTCAAAAAACACTTTTACAGATTATTTATTCAGAATTAGGTTTCCAATGAAGTTTTATGGATATTTAATTTAATTTATTACTTAGAAGAAATAATTGGAGTTGGTTCAATTTAATAACCAAATTTTAAATTATTTTGGGACTTGACTGATTTTCCGTAGTAACTTTTATGGTTATTGTATAATTTAATGATTGTTGTAATAACATTAATGATTAAGTGTTTTTATTTTGAGTTCTAGAAAATAGTTTAAAAATACAATAAAAATTATGCCGGAATAAAATAAGCATTTTTGAAGTGTAGGTAAGATTTATTTATTGTTTAAATGTAGCTGTGCATGATATGAAATATTGTCATAGTAATCGTGATAACCTGAAGGCAGGGTAGTTTTCAAATCCTGAAGGTCTTGAAATTTCCTGTTTTTAATTTTCAATCTTTCGGGGTACAGATCAGGCAACTGCTTCATATCCTTAGTGGTAATAAGCTTGTCACGACGCTGCGGTAGCAGCAGCCGCTCATCTGTAAACCTTAGCTTATAGTAGATGTTGCCATCCATGTTATATTGTAAGCCACGAATGTCAGCTACCTTAAAAATATATTTTGTGTTAGTAATAAATCCAAATACTTAAAAGTAAAAAAAATGCAATGGGTCAAAGAAAAATGTATGTAAGTATTCGATAAAACAATACCTTGGGGTCCCCTTTCATATTTCCAAGTCTTATTGATTTATAAAATTTGATTAAGTCAAATAATTTGAAAAATGAATGCGTCAGGTAAAAAACATTATAGGGTTCTGGTTTTTTCCGAGCACTTCTACAAACTCCGTAATATTCTACAGGTACATTATTAACTTTATTTTTTAGCTTTTTCTCTATACATGCATGCATTGAGTCGGCCTCCATTTGGGTATGTTCAACATCTAAATACTTCTGTTCAATGTTTCTTTGCTTTAAAATAGCTATATTCATCAAAACATTTGACAATATTGAATTTCTATTTTGTGACACGCAACCATCACTATATAAAATCAATTTAATATTGCTTCGCCCGTTAAGTCTGGGAAGAAATTTTTGGATAATGAACTTCCCCAATATGCTTGCATATTGGGGAAACTCAGCATTTTCCTCAGCATTTAGTCCTCCCTCAATTTCAATCCACAAATAACAGTATCCGGCTTTTGTTGTAAGATCAAATAAACAAAAGTTATGAACACATAGCTTCGTTTTATAATACAGAGAATAAACATTTGACTTGGGCGCAAGCAAAACTGCTTGTACATCAACTGTAAAAACAAACTCTTCCTGTTCTTTGTCTTTCTGTTTTTCAATTCGTGCTTCATTTTTCCTTTGCTTGTGTTAGTTGTAGTGTAGGTCTGACATATAGCCAAGCTTGTGTGATAAACATTTTTCACATGAATCCTTTTTAGGTTGGAATAGAGCAATATTTTTGGTCTCCATGGTGTTGTTGAATCTTGCTACAGACAAATGGGCAATGTTTTTCGATAAACACCATTCAGACACATAAAAATTATAAAGGGATTTTTTTGCAGAACATTTGGGTAAAATATATTATTTATATGTTGATTTGCAACAGTAGTGCGATTCCATTTTTGGCAAACTTTCAAAAAATCTTTGAGTGAAGCTACTTCAATAAGAAATAGATTCTCTCTAGCTTTCGGTTATTCTACCAATGATACTGCTTGGTTGACAATTGATCTTGATTGTTTCCAACCCCACACGGTTGATTTTACAATACATAGAGTGTTTAAGAACATTATCTTACAGACTCTGTACAATTCTTCTTCTTTCCTTAAATAGTACTCAATTGAGCTAAGTCTTTTGAATTTTAAAGCATCCTTTCATCCTCTCGGTCTCTTGATAGGAAAGTATTTGGCAAGACTATCAAGATACACCTTTTTTTCTCCCCAAGTCATCTTCTAAAAACTTACAAAGATTTCCGTTTGAACAGTGTCTAAAAAATCCAAACATTGAAAGGGAGATTTTTTGTTTGATGCGCATTTACACCTTGGTTTCAGCCTTTTTGCATTTTTAGGCACATCAGTGATTACTTTGTCGCCTATTCTTTTGCGACCAAAATATTTTTCTCCCTTTTCTCGATAAGCAAAATTTTTATGATCTTTTCATGTGGATCTGTCAACCTGATATCTCCTTCGCCGTTTGACTTTTTTTGTCTCTCCTTCATCACCATCAAATTCTGAGTCTGAGTGCTCAGGATATGGGACCAAGGGAGCATTATAAACTTTTTCATCGATAATGTCATTGCTTATTATTCGGGAGCTATTAACTATACCGCTAGGTATTTGTGGATCCCGACTTGGCACCAGAGCTTGAATGGAGACTCCATCCCCACTTGAGGGTGTGTCATGCTTTGGGAATATTTTTTGATCGAAAACAGTAGTGTAATTGGGTAACATAGAATTTTCTTCAAAGATCAAAAAAGGAATTGTTTCGATAGCACTGTCTTTATGAGAATATGAAAAATCACTCTGCATTTCTCCATTACAATGACCAATGTCTTCGGTAAATGACATTCTAAAAAATCAAGTATATTTTAAAACTTTTTTTTATGTCAAATAAAATAAACTTTGCAGGAGTATCGTTTTGATTTATTATCTTTGCTTGCATTAAATAAAAAAAACGGAAAAATCAATTAAAAGTTTTTTAACTAAGAAGCGTAGTTTAAAATTTTGACATTATCACTACTTGCTTTTGAAATTAATACTACTTGCTTTTGAATTTTAAACTACGCTTCTAAGTTTAATGACTTTTATTTTGTTTGTTCGTTTTTTTTATAATTTTAATATAAGTATATGCAATATAAGGTTAAGAAATAACTACAATATAACCAAATACAGCCTTAATAAACACAAGAAGCTGATTCTGTTATTGTAATGTAATTATCAAACTTAATTTAACTGTTTTTGAAAGCAAATACGCTTTAAAAAGTTAAATTGTCTTGCCTTGCATTAATTCAGGTCCTTTTATATATTGAAAGCTTCAAATGTGTATATTAATATATAAGTTATAATAAATATTTAAACTCCGCGATGTAACACTTCACATTATAAAATGGCAAAATTGGCGGGAGTTAGCTGGATTGGTAAATCGTTTTTTTTGAACCTGGAGTTGGCTAGTATGCGCGCGGGTTGATTTAACGAATTTATAATTTTATTTGAAATATTTTCGTTTTGCATATCATATAAAATTTGAAGATCATCAAAATGGCACCAAAATCTGGATTTCGACCAAACATGGATTTGGCTGGTTTGCGATTTAAGCCATCGATATATATATATATATATATATATATATATATATATATATATATATATATATATATATATATATATATATATTATATTTAATTTGTATTTAAGGCTGTTCAAACAAGAATCTTAATATCGATGAATTTGTTGGCAGAGTTATGGATTTATACAGCGATACAAATTTATATTTATTTTTTCTGTTTATATTTGTCATTGATAAAGCACATTTAATAAACGTAACTTTTAAAGCGAAGTTTTTGTTTTTTATGATGATCACAAAGTCAGAGTTATTTATTGATCTTATACTTAATAATTTAGCATTTCGAAAGTTTTTAACAGAAAAGCTGAATGAAATAGCTTTATCAATGTTGCTAAAATCAATTTTTATGGGTCAAGTTAGTTTTTAGTATAGTTTTTAGTATTTTTAGTATGAAATATTTAAAATAGGGTATAGTTATTAAGTGTATCTTTGTTATTACTTTTTTAACAGCATAAACTATAACCATAACTATACTAGTAAAAAAATTAAAATAAAATTAACAAAACAAATCTCAATGGATTTTTTTATTATTTAAACTAAACACTGTTGTTAATCTTTTTGTTAAAAGTTGTATGTCTTATCTAGCTTTACAGTTATTGACACAGTCTATACAAACTGGCGGAAAAAGAAAAAGTTTTTTAATTTTTGCTATATCAAAGTTTACTGAATAAATTTATATTATTTATACTACTTATACTAAATAAGATATTTATTTGTGGGTAAGGGTAAGAGGGCTCTTACTTTTACCTATAATTTTTATATGTTTATAAGATTAAATACCTAA
>NC_088920.1:28387500-28440000 GCF_038396675.1 Hydra vulgaris
TTGGGATTCTTGTGAGATGGCAGAACATGGTCAAGTTGAGTTTCTACAATTTTAACTCGTCCTGTGGCCGTTACTTCGTATATTGTATTTAGCTTTGGGTCCTGTAGGTATGTGTGTTTGGGTCTCAATTCACATGGTATTCGGGGACTAGTTTGTATTAATCTTCTATCATTAACTTCTAGGAAGTAAGTTATATTTGTTCGAGGTAGTGTGATTGGAAAATGTTCTAAACATGTGTTGCCTATTTTTCGATTATAACGGATAGCGTAGCTACTGTAATTTTTGCATTTGGATATAAACAAGGCATCTCCAGCTTGTTCGACAGTCATATCTGGGGACTGGTGAACCCATTCGGCTGATGAAGTCGGGAACTGCCCAATCATCCACCGCTGGATTCGAGCAATCTCCGTTTGTAGAAAACATAACTGTTCCCACGTATTTATTAAGTTCATTCTTTGGTTCATAACTGCCACCGCAATATGAGCTTCCAGAAGGGCGACTGCTGGATCTTTACCCAGTCGTTGTGAGTAATTTGCAGCGGCAGTTTTATATCGTTCAAAGATATCCTCAGGGAATGTGGGGTTTTTTAATAGCATTCCATTATCAAGAGTTAGTACTTGGCCTTGTTGCTCGGATAGTTGTACTGCTCCCCCCACTTTAAGGTTTCGAATTAAAACAAAATCGCCAATACGTTCAATTGTGTAATTCCCTAGCCTTTCCATCACTTCTTCGTTATGTTTAGTTTGTACCAAAACTATTATAGATTCCGGCCATTCTCCTGGATTACATTTACCCAAAAAGAAGTAACAAGAACTTTTTGTCACGTATTGTTCAATAACCACAGCTCGTCCTGTGATTTGTCCTGTATAAACTTTCATGTAAAAATGTTTAAATTCAGCGGTTTTTGTACGCATCCAAGCGCAATGATATTGGTCAGACAGCACGGTTCTCCATAATGTAGGACTAATTTCTTGTAATGCCCCATATACTGATATTTTGGTATTCATCGCTGACAAACACTCTCCGGGCGTTACTTTTATTTTCTTGGATGTTAGTTCTTCTGCGTGTTGATTGAAAAAGTTGGTGCGGCATGTGAGTGTGACTTTTTCAGCGTAGCAATGGTAAAGTTGAATAGTCGTGGTTTGTGGACGATAGACATATACATCGGCTATAAATGTTTTAACAGAGACATTAAGAGAATGCATGTTGTGCGAACACGTGTCAACTGTGGGTAATTGATAGATTCCAATTGGGTGTACTTTAGTACAATCATACACTTCGCCAATATAAATGCCGGTATTAAATGTTGGTAGAAAGACCAGACACCATAGTATAAAAGGTATTTTCCATAAGTCTCTTATTTTGAGGGTTACACTAGGCATAAATTTACGTTTGTTTTGGGTTTTCTCCCTCTGTATGTTTCGACGTGTTGTGATTAGAGCTGAAATAGACAAACATTTTCCAATTTTTTTCCTATCGAGGTATCTCTTTATCATTTGGGAATCAAAAATATTTTCTCCTGGCTCCCAAGTATTTTGGTCGGCGGGATAACCTTCCCATTTGACTAGGTATTGGATTTTTCCTCTTCTTGTTCTTTTGTCGAGAATTTCTTCCATTCTATATACATCGGAACCAATTCCGTGAGTTTGTTTTAAAGGTTGTTCATTTTCTGGAGCGCTTGTATTTTTTTCATGTGTTTCTTCGTTAGTTTCCTCCAAATTAAATTCGTTACTTGTTTCTGTAGCCTCCATGAGAATTTCGGTGTTTAGAGTTATCTCTGGTATTGGTTTTTCTTTATAAAGATAAATCTCTGGTATAGTCGGGCAATCTTCATTAGTTCCTAGAGTGTGAGCTAAGGTCATGATAGTTTCACACTTTCGTATCGCTTTGATTTCCTTCATGGCACATACTGTGGTCCTAACCATTGGTTGTTCACAGCGGTGGTTGGACAGCGGCTGGAATAGAATAGGTTTATCTTAATTAATAAGCGTATCGGATATCGGTGTCGAATTCTCTTGTTTTCAAGGTTTCTTGTTGGAATCAACATTCTTGGGTCGACAGTTAAGCGTACTTGCGTTTAACGAAGTCTCAAAAACAGACGCCGGTTTGCTAGCAATTGTATTACTTTGTGTGTGAAGGTGACATAGGGTATCGCCCATGATTCTACTATGATTAAATTTGTTGTTAATTAGTTCTCGTATTATTGGTACACTCAGTTTTTCTCCAATTTTAACCAGATGATTTCCACAGTCTAATCTGATCTTAAATTGGCTCATAAAGTCGTATCCTAAAATAACCGGATGGGTTAAGTTTTTAGCAATTAGCATTTCATGCTCAAATACATTGCTTCCGATAGTGATTGGACATGAGATCTTTCCAACAACTTGGAGTGAAGCTCCATTAGCCATTTTCAGCGTACCACGTTGAGGTTTAGGTTTATCAACCTGATTTTTAATACTTTTAAAGACGGTTTCATCCAAAATACTACATTTAGCACCAGTGTCCATAAGAATAAGTAATCTAAAATCGAAAACTTTACCCCATATTTCGGGACCAGGTTTCTCATCAGGATCTGAATCGAGTGCGTTGGCATGTCGTTGGGGTGTACGGTTACCTGAATACGAGTTATTCCTTGACGCATTAGTTTGGAATTGTCGATTTGGAGAAGGAATATTATTCGATAACGTCGAGGGTGGGATATTCGGGTTCCAGCGATTAGGTTGCAGCGATATCTGTTGGTAATGAGCTTGCTTTGGGTAATGGGACATGTTCTCGGAGCATGATCTTTGGGTGTGTCCTAATCATAGGCATCGATTACATATAACCTGACCGTCACTAGTACGTAGATTACGTCCGATTAGACGAAATTTTTCACGTGAGGTTAGAAGATTATTGTTTCGCCTTAGCGATTCTACTTCTTTTTGTAATTCCACAATAAGATAGTTTAAGTCAGGGGATTCTTGGTAAGTAGCAGCTACAATAGATTGTTTATGAGGATTCAAGAGTGCATCCAACTTAGCCTCTAGCCGGGAGTTGGTTGAGTCTAATGTATCTGTGTCTTGTAATTTAGCGAACGCTACTGCAGTTTGATAGTTGACTGGTTGTTTAAGTTTTAACGCATCGCGTAGGTTTGGCTTCAGGTCTTTGATAAATAAGTTTAGTTTTGTTACTCCGTCTATACCAAGTTGTTGGCTAAGCTTATCTAAAGTAGTAATGTAGGATGTAAGGTCGGTATCCTGCGTCAAGCTAAAGAGTTCCATTTTTCGATTCCAAGCAATGTTTGCGTTGTCATAATATTGCCGGAACTGTTCTTGGAGTTGTTGGAAATTGTTTCTAATGTGGGCGGGAAGGGTTTCATAAAAAACTAAGGCACTTCCTTCTAAATATTGGGGGAACGAAGTTAATTTTCTTACGTCTGTCCATTGGTTATGAAGTGCAATGCGACGGAAACTGGCTAGCCACTCTGTGATGTCTTCATTTTCCGTTCCTTTAAATGGTTTAGGCTGTAATTCTTGAATGGGTCTTGTTACTAAGCGTTCAATGATTTTTTCTAGAGACATCTTGTTATTTCCAAGACTATTTGTTGGAGTGCGGCTATCGTTTTAATTAAATGGGTTGGTTTTGGATATGTCTAACGCGTGATTTGAGTCAGAGGAGGAATGACCGAGAGAGTTGTGAATATTGCTGGCGGTATCGGAACAAGGATTACGTTCGGTGATCGGGCAGATTTTTCCCGATCGTAGGCGACTCATACGTAAATGTCAATGTTTAATTTCAATACTATATCTAGTTCATATACTATTTGCAGGGTTTCGTCTAATGTATTTAAAGTTGAACTATCGAATGTCAATCTTTACTTACAGTGCTGAATCGATCGGTCCTAGCAGAGATAAAATCCACTTGAATCCGGGCAGTGCCTCCAAAATAACACACGGTAACTTTATTTTAAATATTTATTTATATATATTGATCATAAACCATTAGTCTGATCTCGATATTGTTTCTTTAACATATATAATATTATTACAACATATAATAAACTAATAAAACAGGTTCGTTCCTTCTGCGCTACCAAACAACTTCCTCTCTCTCCTTTCCACTGACTCACTCTCTGACTGTCTCCGGTTCTCTCCGACTATCACTGATTCTCTCCGACTATATCTACTACTGTTTTAGATTTTCGATGACGCTAGACGCGTCTCGCTTCGTACACAAGTTGTTTATTAACTATCGCTTATTGGCGTTTTGTTATGTGAATTATTTGTTTATAACTTCTTTTGTGCACGCTTGAGTGAGTATAGTTATTATCTATACCCTTAAGTGGATAAGGTTGTTACCTTGGTAACAATATAATAAATAATATTATTACAAATATATATATATATATATATATATATATATATATATATATATATATATATATATATATATATATATATATATATATATATATATATATATATATATATATATATATATATATATATATATATACTGTGCTGTGCAAAAGTCATTATATCAGCGTCGAAAACAAGCTTACATTGCATTTAAAACGCCATAGGTTCCTGCCATCTGGCGAATACTTCATAACTGTTTGTTTAAATGGTTGCTTCAGCAGCTGACTTTGTTTTTAAACAAATTTTGTGTTATTTTAACAATATTTATCCATTTTTATCGGGTTTTCTCGTGGCGATCGGTGAATTTTTACTTTTTGGCGATTTCGCATGTACGTTAAAATTTATTTCTAAACTATTGTTTAGTTTAGTAATTGTAATTTAATGACATTTTATGCAGTTTTATAGTATTTTACTTATGGATTTATGTGGAAAGCATGAGATTTTGGTTTTTTTAGCCCATAAAATTGTTTTTAATATCAGGTAACAAAATTGGAATTTTTGGTCAATAAAATTTAAAAATTGCCATATTCTGTAGAAATAACAATTGTAATAACATGATTTGTTATGTATTTTATATTTATACTATTTCACTTTTAATATTTATTACTTCTTTTTATTATTATATATTATTTAAAATTTTGTTAACATTTTTCAGACATGACTCCGTATTGAAAGTTGACGATGGAACAGAGATGTGAGGTGTTGGCAAAGGTTGAGGAGGGATATTCGTATCGGAAGGTGGCACAATTAATGAAAATCCACTACCTGACTGTATTTGGAATTGTGAGGAAGCATGCCGCAACCAACTCCGTACACGATCTTCCCAGGGACGGCCGGCCAAAGAAGACCACGGTCAGAGAGGATCGGATGTTAGTTCGTATGAGTATGAAAAATCGTCGAATGACATCATCGGACATCAGGAAACAGTCGGCAGTGGACATATCTACAAGCACAGTCAGAAGGAGACTCCTGAAGGCCGGTCTACAAGGTTGTGTAGCGGCCAAGAAACCTCTTTTGACTGTTGCCCACAAGATAGCTCGATTGGATTTTGCGCGACGACATAAGGACTGGGGTGTTGAGGAGTGGAATAGGGTATTGTGGAGCAATGAAAGGTCATTCCAGATGTTTTGTGGGGTTAAAAGGGCTTATGTAAGAAGGAAAGCCAGGGAAAAGTTCATCCCACAGTGCATTGTTCCAACAGTTAAGCACGGGGGAGGTTCCATAATGGTTTGGGGTTGCATGTCCTGGGCAGGGGTTGGCCAGTTGTACAGGTGTGAGGATACCATGAATTAATACCAGTATGTCAGGGTCCTCGAAAACTGTATGCTGCCATCAGCCAATTTGCTTTTTGGCAATGGAGAAGAGTTCCAACAGGACTATGCTTCTTGCCATAAAGCAAGGCTTGTGACTGCATATCTGGAGGATCATGATATACGGGTACTGAACTGGCCAGCCCAGAGTCCAGACCTCAACCCTATAGAGAACCTGTGGGAAATAATGTTTAAACACTTGCAAGGAGCAAACCCTAGCGATAAGGATGCACTTTGGACCCATTTACAGAACATATGGAATGATATTTTACCAGCTACTGTTCAGAACTTGATTAGCTCTATGCCCCGTAGGATCAAGTCTGTCATCAAATCAAGGGGTTGGCAGACAAAGTATTAATAAACTGTGTAATTTTAAATTGTATAAACAGTTGCAATAAAAAAAATAATCTAAATCAATTGCTTTCAGTCGTTTTTATTTGTAACGCTACAAGAAAATAGAAAAAAACCTTAAAAATATTACTGTTATAATGACTTTTGCATAGCACTGTATATATATATATATATATATATATATATATATATATATATATATATATATATATATATATATATATATATATATATATATATATATATATATATATATATATATATATGTTTATACAAAATTCTTGTGTTTGTGTTTGCAAATTCATTATGTATTATAATTTAAGAAAGAGTTACCAGAGCAAAGTGGTTCAAAAATAAATTTTACTTTATTGAATGAAGAATTTAAATCTAATGCAAGTAAAATGTTTATATTAAATTTGATTATGAAAATTATATTTTTTTTATGCTCTTTCAGTTTTCATATTTTTACCTTTTTTTAGGAAGGTGTGGTCCAATGTTTGCTAAATGACTTAGTTGAAAAGGTTAGTTCTATTTTAAAGTATTGTTCAATTTGGTTGATAAAATATTTGAATAATAAAAAAAAATTTTATTATCAGTTTTAATACATTATTAGTTAAAAATATTATTATCAAAGTTGCCGGATATTGTTTTAAAAAGTCCATACAAAACTTGTAAAAAAATTCATTGATCTTTAATGCTTTTAACTCTAAATAATATTGTTATCAGTTAAAGTTCATCATTTTCAGTGTCAATAAAGATTAAATAACTGTAACTATTTTTATTTTATTTTTAGATAATATTTAATTTCAATATTGTTACACATGCTTTACTGTTTTTATTTACAAACTATTGTTAAAATGTTTGGATTTGTGCTTACGTTGATGATACCATCGATTTTTTTTAAAAGACTGTCCTAAAACTGTAAGTTTTTGAAAACTTTTAAAAATATTTTAATTTGTTAATACGCTCGGTGTTTTTCTTTCGTATTATATTTCATATTTCTCTTCTATAATTTATTTTTTCTAATTTTTATTAGAAAAGTTATGCAAATAAAGCTAGTTTTGCCTTAACCGTTCCAGAAAATCAAGTTAGTTGTACGATGGATTTACTTTTGTGCTAAAAGGTATATATTTTTAATATAAAATCATTTACAGTTATGTAGTAATTAGTAAAGTCTCTGGCAATAAAATCCTTTTATACATTTATACTAAATAAATATTTAACAGTGATCATAAAATTTTATTCAACCATTTTTTATCATTATATTTTATTCAATCATGCTCAATACACAAGAGGGAACGTTTTATAATTCTCTGAATTTTTTTCTACCGAATCCAAGTTTATAAAGACCTCCCCATCAATTTTCCTTTTTTCGTTTTTGTATTGACTAATTTCCTCTTTTTTCTATTTTCATTAATTAACTCTTCCTCCTCCTCCTTGTTTAACTTTTATTCCTTACCCCCCTTGTGTTAAGCATGCAAAAGTAAATATCATTAGTATTTCTTTTGAAGAAAAATTTTTGACAATTAAACAAAATTTGTTTCAGAATATGTTTTGCCATAAATGTGATGTTGCAGCTGTAACTGAAGTTAAAATAATTTCTTCAAAATTAGGTTTTATTTTTTTACATACCTTTATTTTTCTAAATTTTTTGCTGTTTTTTTTTTTTCAATTCCATTTTTTTATTTTTTATAGATTCTCAAGTTCAGACCATAATTAATAATAATAATAACATTGAAAACAACTACACAAAACATCATTCTGAGATACTCAGAAACCTACGTCGCAGTTACTCAATAAAAAATATATTTTACAAAAAAAAACTAAACACAAAAATGCAGAAAAACCAAAAAGAAATAAGAAGTTGTGTCCTATTCCTGGGTGAGAAGCAAAGGCTGTTAACTTGCCAAGACATCAAAAGACAACAAAAGTTAACAAAAAAGAGTGATCATCTTTTGTTGAAAAAATCTGCTTCTAAAGCAGTATCTATTTTCGGACTTCGAAACTCCAAAAGTAGCAATGCTTATATATATTGTCGTAAAAAAATAAGAATTTGTCCTCTTGAAGGTTGCTTTTCAGTTATATTAAACTTGCCAAATTACTTTAAAAAGTCTCATCAAGAAATATTTAATAATTCAGAGCTTTATGGTAAAATACGAAATAAAGCAACGGTTATGCTTGGCTGTGAAGAAGAAAAAATTGCATCTCTTTTTAAATATAATAATAGAGAATCAGAAGATAATTCTACCCATTAAAAAAGTAGTTCTTCAGAAGGTAGTTGTAGTGAATACAAAAAGCTTATCTGCAAAACAGACTCTTTATATTCCGAATCACTATCAACAGATAGCAACTCAAAATACAATGTTGAAATAGACAAAACAGATGAATCTATAGATGATTTTTTATTGGAAGATGGAGACGAAGGATCAGTAGATAATGTTTTAAATGCTTTTGAAAATCATTAACTGGGTTTTGAAGTTGGGACAAAGAAAAAAAACCCAGCTCGTCAATGTAAAAATCAAGTGAAACCAATTCTTAATTGTGTTAATGCTTCTCTTACATCCTTTGATTCTTTATTTAATAACAACACTTTGCGAAACTCTTGGCTGCCATGGGCATTAGCACCAGGTAAAGGTAAAAGCGGAAAAGGTCATTTACCAGGAGCATTGAGGTCACATCTTGGTTCGCTCAGCAAATTAATAGAGTCTTTGATCAGACGAAAAACGGTTTCTTGGGCAAAAAAAATATCTGTAGCGTGCACAGTTAATCTAGATACAAAGAAAGGGCTATTAAAAGATGTCAAGAATTGGAGGTCAAGTTATTGTGATGAGGTTGATCAACGTGAATAGGAAGTCTTAGAAAAAGATTTTGTTAATATGATTGATCCAGAGGAATTTCAAAAGGTATATAACTCAGAGGTATCTCTTCAAGCAAGAAAGCTCCTTAATATGCCAATAATAAGCGATAGTAATGATTTTAGTAGAGATAATTTTGTTTTAGTAAGAGATTATTTGGCCAGTATTAGCTGCTTAAGATATTCGGCTCGAGCTGATAATCGCATTAATATGCTTCTTGGCGAGTTTGAAAACGGAAAAGTTGATAACAGCACTAATAATGTTATTATAAATGTCAAACATCATTAAAATAAACGAAAGTACGGATCAGCCCAAGTTGTACTAACTCCTGAAATCAATAGTCAAATGAGATTTTATGTTGATTTCTTCAGAACCAAAATTGCCAAAATTAATGATAAAAATCCATCAAATCCAGGAATGAGCTTTTTTGTAACATGGTCGTTCAAATCCCTTAATGGATTTTCTAGACAACTTGATTCCTTTTGGAAGAAAGCTACCAAATCTAACAGGGTTTGTCCAGTTTCTGCAACTCTTATTAGAAAAAGCATTACTACCACTTTTTATTCTTCTGAAGATATAAATGATGGCCTTAAAGAAAGTCTGGCAAATCACATGAAACATAAAAAAAGAAACAGCCGCTAGAAATTACAGTCTTATAAAAACCATGAAAAATGCAGCAGAATTAACAAACAAAATTAAAAATTTTTTTTTGAGTCCAAACGAATGTAAAAACCAAATGAATAAATGTGCTGAAAACCCATCTTCTTATCAAGATTTTAGTAATATTGTTAACGAACCAACAGCTAGTACGAGTACGATAAGACGAGGATGGACCCCAAATGAAATTGCAGAAATTTTGCATCTTTTTAAGGATCATGATTTTCAAGGTTGCTATATTCCGTATATTTGTGAAAAAACTAAAGACAATCCGATTCTTCAAGTAAGGAATCCAAAATCCATCTACAATAAGCTATTATTGTTACAAATCAATAAATGCAGATGTCTCGAGGATTGATGTTGAAATTTGTGAAAATTGGGAAATGGATCATAGCGATAAACGTATTTTAATGGTTATTTTCAAAAAAGAAATTAGTTGATGTTTACCAATTATAGAAGGCTTAGTCAGACAAAAATTAGAAAGTAATGATCAACGTCAGCGGTTGTTAAAAAATTATGGAATGAATAAAATTATTAATAAAACAGGTAGGAAAAAAACATATTAAAAAACTTTTACTGAGGATGTATATATATGTCTTATTGAGAATTATATATTTTTGAAATAGATTTTGTTTACTGATTTACTTTATGTTTTGAGCTTTTTTACTGATGACCAATGAAAATTAAAAAATCTGTAGTTATCCGTTTAATTTTTAATATAATGACAGTTTTGTATATTTACTATAAGAAATACATAAAATATAATATATAGAGTTGAGTGTCTAGTCGTCATCTCAATCTCTGTAACAATGTGACTTTATTATTAAAATTATTTTCTACTTAAAAAGCGAACAGAACTTTTTTTTTTCCGGCTTGATTTTGGAACTTTTAATCAACTAGTTTTTGCTCTGCATGTTTCTTAGTGACCAAGTAAACAACTAAACACATGCCAAGGACTGTTTTACCCTATGTGTTATTATATATATATATATATATATATATATATATATATATATATATATATATATATATATATATATATATATATATATATATATATATATATATATAATATATATTTAAATATTTTAAAGACATAACATAAAACTATTTTTTATTTTTCTGAAAGTTTTAACGGAACAAATTGATTTTTAATTAGCAAATACAATTTTTGTTGTTATTACCTTTAAAGTAAAATACTTCAACCATTTTTTTTTGGTGTACTACCTCTAAATTGTAATATTTCAACCATTTGATTGTGTGTTTTATTAATTGTTTTAAATAGTTCATAATTAGTTTCTTAATTCAAAAATGGTTAATAAATTAGACTAGCAGTTTTGAAATTTAAGGTAAATTAAAACACATAATTGAAAAAAGTGTAGAAAGTTTTTGCCTTAGGTTTCAACTACGATTAAGTATTGTGGGTAGATTTCTAATCAGAGTTAAGAAACTGCGAGAAAAAAATGGTATTATATTAATCTTTGTTTCTCTTTTCGATTCTAGCACTTAGAACCACTTGCATATTATTTTGCAAATTGGCAGTTTTTCTATTCTAAATTGAAAAAGTGTTACATTTGATTTGTCATATTTTAATGAAAGTTAGTAGTCTAGCTGTGGTTATTATCAGAAATAAGGTAGCCAAAAAATAAGACTTGGAGAAACTATTGGACCAGTTTGAATCATTTATAACAAGGAAAAGTTAATAAAATTATTATTTTACTTTTATAGTGTGTGAAGTTATAGTTGCGTTACCATTTTTTATATTTTCATTTTTATCCTTTTGCACTTTTTGTTATTCTTATTTGTTATTTTATTTTATTACCTTATTCCATGCTACACTTTGTGTGCAGAGGTTTTTTGAACATGATCACTTATATTCACATTTTTTGAATCACAGAATAATTGGCTGGCTAAACCAATTCAACAGTGGATGGCTCAACCAGGATACCAAAAAGCTAAGAAATTTGTTCACACAGTAAAGGTAATAAATAGTTGTGCAGAGATCTTCTACCATAATCAATGATCTAAAGCAAAAAGATTGATTGCGTATGGTCTCAAAACATTTTGCGAAGGCTAACAATCCAGGATATCCAGACCATGATGAGAGCAAACAAAATTCGCATATAATGTGTTAGGATGCTAACAATTTATACGGCTGGGCAATGATGCAGTTTTTTCCAAGCCAGGGCTTTCAGTGGTGTGAAACTACGATTGAAGAAGTGCTTAGAACGCTAGATAACGCTCCAGAAGATTTTATAGTAGAAGTTGATATTGAGTATCTTAAAGAATTCCACAATTTACATAATGACTATCCTCTCGCTTCAGAGAGGATGATAGTTGAAAAAGAGTGGCTAAGTGAATACCAGAAACATATGGTAGAAAAGCTTGAGTCTAAATTCACAAAATGTGAAAAGCTTGTTCCTAATTCACGTTATAAGGAGAAATACATAGTACATTATCGCAAACTTAAGCTATACCAATCTCAGAATGTAAGTTACAAAAATTCGTAGAGCTGTAAAGTTTAGACAAGAACGCTGGATGGCTCCCTGTATTCAGATGAATACTGATTTAAGAGCTAAGGATACAAGGCTACAAGAGCTAAGGATACAACAGCTTTCGAAAAAGATTTTTATAAGCTGATGAATAGTAGCGTGTTCGGAAAAACTATGGAGAACCTTTGAAAGTCTATACTTGTTGATCTTGTTCGTGGAAATGAAGAAGATCAGTTACTGTAGCTTGTTGCTGACCCAGCTTATTTATCACATAAAAAATTTGATTGTGATTTTGCGGCTATTCACAGTACGAAAGCCAGACTAAAATTGAATCGACCAATTTATGTTGGGTAGGCTGTCCTCGACTTTAGCAAACATCTAATGCACAATTTCTGGTACAACCAGATAAAATTAAAATATAATGAAAGAGCACAGTTCCTTTATATCGATACTGATAGTTTATTTTTCTAAGTGTAAACTGAAGGTATTTACAAAAATACGAAAGGAAATAAAGATTACTCCAATTTTAGTGAATATTCAAAAGATCTTCCGTGTTTTGACGAAACTAACATAAAGATTGTCGGTAAATTAAAGGGTGAGTTTAATGGCCTCCTAATTCGAGAATTTGTCGGACTAAGACCTAAAATGTACTCCGTTTTCGAAGCTGGTGGAGAAAACCTGAAAATAGCAAAAGGAGTCTGCAGAACTGTGGTTAAAAAAGATCTCAATCACTATCCTACAAACAATACATTAACTTTCAAGATGAACTAAAATACACTCAGATTAGAATTAACAGCAAGGAACACTAAATCGGTGTATATGAGCAAGTAAAAATTTCACTGTCTCCTTTAGACACAAAAAGATGGACTGTTCATAATGGAATTACAACTTTAGCGTATGGGCTTATTTAAGTATTCTATCATTCGGTAACTAGGTTCCAGACAGAGCAAGTTGCAACTCTTCACAAACAAATCATCTATTTGATCCACTAACAAGACGGTAAAGATCTGGTTGGCCTATTTATTGCACAACTGAATCAATAGAATAAGTCTTTAAAGACCAAATAAGATTAGTAGCCCTTTTTTGGCCCCCTTCTAGGTCACCTGGAGCAAACAAGTAACGCACTTTTACGCTTGGAGAAATTAAAAATTCTTTTCTGCAACAGGCATCGATGGGGTTAAAATTGCTTTTTCCATTTTTATTGCGTCTATTTTGGTTTTTTATCTAGTACGCGTGTAGTTTGGCTTTTCATTAATTTTACAACATCAGGAAAGCCTTTCACCCATGCAACTGATCTTTTAGTCATTAAAAACTCTTAAGCATACTCGCGATCAAAAAGTTTTTCAGCAAGTGTATAATTATAACGTTCAACAATAAGTTATTCTCAATGATTTCCAGCAGCAGCTCGCCTGCTCTGGACTTTATTTTTTTCTATAAGTTTTGTAGTAGCTCCTTTAAATTCACTTCCTGCATCAACTTGGATAATATTAAGACAGGTAAGAGGGCCACGCTTATATAATTTTGCAAGAGCTTCTGAAACATTAGCAGCTGTTTTATTAGTAATAGGTTCAGCGTCTTTATTTCGGTTAGCTACATCAGCAACTATTAATGCATATTTATAGGTATACTGACCGACTTTGTCATTAGGTAGATAAAGCAAATCAGCTTGGTGGACAACTTCATAAGAATGAGTTTCGTTAACCATTACTCTTGGTATATAAGTGGCAGCAGGTAAATAAATTTGCCATATTGCTTTCTTTTTAAGCCATTCACCAGCTTCTTTGTCAGAAACTTTTGTAGCAACTGCAAGCTTTTTAGTAGCAGCAAGACCGCGCCAATACCCTTTTGAATTACAATAAACCTTATAAAACTCCATTATAAATTTATAACAAAAAAGATGTATCTACAATATAAAAATGGAGGAATTGTTAAAAAACACAAAAAGCAAACACCTTGTTCAGGTAATTAAGATAACAAAGAAGAATTTGATAAGTATGTAAGTAATTTGCAGAGTATAAATAAGTTATAGCTCCGTTTAAGATAAGCTAGGATTAACAGTATCAACCGCACAAATGAATATGTATCATACCTAGAATCAGAAATAAAAAAACTTTCTGATAAAGTTATTTCAATGACTAAACTATTAACTATTGAGGAAAAAACTAAAATTTCTGAAGCTATAAAGAGTATAGAATAGCTTTAAACATTCGCAGTGAAAAAAATATTTTATCAAATTCAATATAAGTTTCTATATATTTGCTTGTTACATCTGGATCAGTAGCTAACATTTGCCTAATAGCGGTATCAGCTCTTAAAAGGTTGTACCACGCATTTCTTTTTACAATGTGAGCTCGTAAAGTGTTTACATTATTTTTTTCACAGCTTCTTGAGCTTCTTTATAATACATTTTTATCTACAAGGACACCCTTATTCAATAAATAATCTCACAGTTTCATGATGTTCTATTTCAGAGAGACATTTAATGTTTAGTTGTCCGCTCGGTGATATCTGCATAAACGCCATTATTAACAGCGAGACATGTATAACTATCCCATGGGTGGCCAGCGTTATGTAGCAATTTAACTATTTCTTTTTTTTTTTCTTTCTCACAGCTGAAGCTACAATGCTATAACCCCACATACATTCTTCATCAGTTAGAAATTTTACAATTTCCAATGACCTAATATGCACAGGTTTTTGAAAAGCTTCAATTTGCCAAGTATGGTCAAGTTTTTAGTTTGGAGGGCAGCTATAGTAAAGATGCCTTACAACTTCAAGCCGGTTAAATCTAATTTCTTCAATAATAAAATTCGGATCCCATACAAGGAGATAATTTTTGAGCATCATTTTAACTATGCTGAGCTCTCCTTTTCGACAAACGAATCGGAAAATATCCTCAAGAGGACCAACACTTATAATATTGTTTTCTCTTGTAAGAGTTAAACCTATCTTATTTTTAATGCAACAAACTTTCAATTAAAGATATGAAATTAATATATATATATATATATATATATATATATATATATATATATATATATATATATATATATATATATATATATCACAATGGCTCAAGCAGTAGACTGATTCCACGAAAGATGAACCAAGTGAAGATTCACATTTTTTATAATGCACAGAAAATGAAATATAGTATTTTTTTTTGTACAAAACATACTAAATTGTCATAAAATGTAGGTGCTAACGTATTATGATTTCCTTGATGCTTTTTTTTAATACAGAAGACCTGCAAGTGTGGGAAAATATAAGTTTTACTTAAATGAACACTAATCTTTTCGACTTGTACTAATAAAAGTGCTAGATATGTTGAATGATTATTTTCTCAAGAAATATTTACCAACACACATGTGTCAGCATTTAAGTAAAATAAGATGGCGGTCCGCTGTTTCAACTTTAAAAATAATAACGTGATTCCTAGTAATTCAATAAGTGGTAGCACAAACAACGAAAACGTAAACTTTTTAATGCTGCACAACAAGCACATTGTTTTTGTTACCATGACTTAATACTATAAACAAGTTTAACTAGATGCTTCATTTATACTTGATATCATGCGGGTGTGATTTAATTTGCCTTTTAAATTTATGATAATATAATTGGGTAACCCACGTAACAATAATTACTACCACGTATCTATGAATATGGATAACTATAAATAAATTTGTATAAATAGTATGTTCAAATACTATGAATCTATTTATAGGATTTCTTAAATTGGCGCATTTAAACGCAACTTCACATGATTTGCAAATTTTCTCAGCATTTGAATTAAACGAGCATGTAGGTAATGTATTCATAAAGACATTCCTTAATTACACGTGCATTTATTTACTTTCTAGTTGCATTTGCAAATATTTTAAATATTGACGTAGGCTCATAGATTTACAATCATTCAACTTACAGTTAGAATTGCAAGTCTCAGCGCAATTCATCTTCTTATTTTGTCGTATTAATTTGTTTTCTTTTTTAATTTTGATGGAAACAATGAAACTACGGCCTTTTGCAGAAAGAATTAAAAAGTTTAGAATGAAAAAGAAAAAGGAAGATCCACAATTTTAAGTTCGTAAAAATAAAAGAATTGCACAAGTTCATGCTGCGATATTTGCTAAAATGACAAAGAAACAGTTAACTGAACATAGGCGTAAAGTAGCTGCAAGGGTGGCGAAATGTAAAGCTAAGAAAAGTAAACTATTAAATCTACGGTAACGTAGATTTCATAGTTTACTTTTCTTACAACTAGAGAACTTTTGGGTGAGTCAAACACGACAATAACGTTATCTTCATTTTGTTGTCCGCAAACGCTTGGGGAAGCTGTAAAACGTTGTTTCAAAGCTTTACCGCTGTCTCCCAATAAAAGATTTGCAGTATTTAACATGGTTGCTGAAAATGTCGGCCTTAAAATTGATGCAGCATGTTTATTTAAAAAACGCAATGTGAAAGGCTTGGAAGATGATATTGAAAAACTAGTAAAAGTAAATTTTACTTTCAACCAGACATTGTTTACACTATGGCAGGCATGTCAGATACAATGGCTGTTTGGAAAAATGGAAGAAAGGAAACTTTGAGGAAGTATTACTTGACTATGTTCCTCCGTAAGGCATATACGTTATTTTTGAGAATAATGAAAAAATTAAAATTTTTTTTCCAAATTTTATGCTCTCCATCCACCTACTGTACTACTTTTAAAAAAACACCAGCTGATCAGTGTAAATGTGTGATGCATGAAAATTTAATATTACGTTTGAGCGAATTGGGCACTGTGTTTAAAAATAATTGGTGGGATGATATTTTGTGTTCGTCTAGTGCATTAGATTTGTCCAAGTCCTGTTGGAAAAACGAGTGTAAATTATGTAAAAACGGCTTTAATATTAAATCTAACAAGAACGTGGAAGACATAGCATTTGGTACGAATGGAATAATGAGTACGTCAAACGTGACGACATTGCTGAATCCAAGATGCGACTGCGCAAGATTCAGCAGCAGGGTACTGTTGGAGAACTTATTGGTGTCATTCAGGAGGGTTTTAAATAGGTTGTAAAGCATGTGCGGGTAAAAAGAATCCGAGCTAAAGAATTTTCTGAAGACAAAACAAAATGTACCTCCAGAATCTGCAAATAGATTTTGCAATGTCATATTCTTGCGAATATCAATCTGAAATCCAGTCAGCTGTGTGGAGCAGATCTAACGTTACTCTTTGTACAGCAGCTACGTTTGCAAGAGGTACACAACAAGGTTTTATTATTTGTTCCAATACTCTGAAGAAAAACAAGAATACTATTTTTGCATTTCTTTTCAAAGTATACGATTATATTATAAAATTGCCTGATTCAAATTATTACGATGAAGAAATCATTTGGTCGGATGGACCATAGTCTGAATTTAAAAATAAATACATGTTGCATTTGTTGCAACTTCTGGTCTGTCGATATCACAAAAATATTCAGTTGAAGTATTTCGCCACATCCCATAAAAAGGGGTTAATTGACGCAATTGGTGGGAAAGCAAAATATCTCGTACGTCAAAAAATTATGTCTAAAGGAGCTAACACCATTGTTCAATCATCTAAAGATTTTGATCAATTGGCAACCATGTTAATGCCTAAAACAATAATTTTTCGCTGATCCTGTTTGGTATCCCCCCTCCCATAACCTCAGTTTAACTATGTTGTTCCAGAGCTCATTGCCTTAGCAAGAGATGGTCTGTTGCTTCAAACTTAGGAATTCGCAGTCTAGCTGCATCTATGCTCAATTAGAAAAATGCAACTATATTGTTATCCACCAAAACTAAGCTGTGTTCATAAAAAAATATAAGAAGTCTTAAAAACAAAAAAATTAAAAAAACAAAAAATTAAAAAAACTGTTAGCTTCACGTGACATCCGGCGGGGTTGTGTAGGGCTGATTTTTTGTGTTTTTTTTTTGTGTTTTTTTTTTTGCGATAAAGACGGCTAGCTTCAACATAGTGGTTTAATCGAGGACGAATTTTTTCTTCAGCTTGAAGTCGAACTTTATTTTATCAATAGCTTCAGTTCGTTTTTGATTCCACTCAGTTGTAGCTTTTTGTAATTGCTCAACAGCTTCGTTATTTCTTTTAGATTATTCGAGCATTTTTGTGCTTTTATCTACTCCTAGAGACTGAGACAAGCCCAGACCCTGTGAATGCGACAACGTTTGCAACTGTCCCAAAAATGACCATACCAATCCCAGTCATTTTTTAAATTGCATTATACATTTTTTTCTTCAATTTATTATTTTGAATTTTTCATCGATGTTTTAGGTATTGATTCATAATCTACTAGTTTTTGTCTAAGAACTTCTCCAAAAACAAAAAAAACTAAGAACTTTCCAATATCACGCATTTCAAAATCAAGTTCAGTCCGTTTTGCAATCTTTAACTTTTCAAAGATAACGGAAGCAACAAATTCAGGAAAAACAGAGCTTGTGCTTGACCTGCTTAACCGACGGCGAGATGCTTTAATATTATTTATATCCCCAACCATTGAATACAATAAAACATATAAAAATAATGAAAAAATTGTTCACAATCAAAGGTTTCATGTCGTGCCTCCGTTTTGGATTGAACGGTGTAACGTTCAGTGTGTTTTAGATCTTATTAGTAAAGTTATGGAAGGAGACGAAATCATTTTTATTGTTAATTATTGCATTTTTGAAAATGACATGGATTCGCGAAGGTCATCACTAGCTAAGGTCTCTACATCAGGTTGCCACATAAAGCATTAATACACTTACACTCTTACGCGCATGAGCGAATCGAGTTGCTACAATTGTAACAATAATAAGTTCATTTTTTCTTAGTGTTCTTATCTTAGGTGTTACTATTACATTTATTTAGAGAAAAGTAGTTTTTAAATATGTAAAAAAAATGTAATATGGATTCTATTTTTGAAGAACTAGTTGCTGAGGAAGAAAATCCAAGTTAAAAACTCAGTTAAAACAGAAGATAGCTCTTTTAGTTTGTTTAGATCATGGCTAGCAGCATATTTGCAGGAAGAAACAGTTTAAAATTTCTTGGAAGAAGACTAACTCACCAAGAGCTAAGTAATATGACTACTGATGAAATAGTTTCACTCTATAGTGAATGCACAATGCGGATGGGTAAAAGCATCGGTACAGGATTTTCAAAAAATGGTAACAATAACCTATACAAAACTTGTAAAAATGTTTTTTCCAATTGGGGACCATGATAGTTTAAAACCTGATCTTGATAACAGTCCAGTGCTTCAGCGAGCTTTATGTACTTTAGCTGACGAGTTTTACCATAGATTTGGTATGGATCTTGCACCTGTTACTGTTATATTATCAACCGCCACTCATGTTGACGTTACCCGCCTATGTTGGGCTATTAAACAAGAACCTCAAGAAATGTATAATAATCCTGAGCAAATAGTTAGCAATAATGTTAAACTAGAAATAAGTCAAGAACTTATAAATAATAATGGAAGAAACACCTAAAATAAAATCTGAAAAAAGAATACTGGCTGGACAAGTCGCTGCTGCTAAACGGAAAAAAAAAACAAGCTTTGCTTTCTAAACTATGTAAGCAAAAAGAAAAGATTTTGAGAATCAAAGAAGAAGAATTAAATTTGCAAAAAAAGAAAATAAAAATAAAATTTTTTTTATCTTTGATTTTGAAAATATAAACCTTACTTATGCTGCTATAGCAGTAACAACAACAACAACAAAAAGCAATATATTTACCAGAAATATAGATGTTTTACATAAGAATGTTATACGTTATAAAAAATATTTGTACAGTCTACATTCTGGATGGTTCACTCTCATATAGCTAGGCTAAATCGAGGAGAGCGACCATGAACAAAACAAAACAAAACAAAAGAAAGAAAAGAAAAAAAAGAAGCAAATAAAATAAATAATACACTCACAGAAGGTTGCAATTAGTCTACATTCATATTTGTATCTTATATAATTTATATGGTGATTTATCTATTATCACCAGTGATACTATTGCTGTTTCTATTTATTTTGATGTAGCAAGTAGTATTTTAATTTGGTTTTGAGAACATATTTTTTAATATTGCTAAAAGGGATTGATTTTAATTTGTTTTGAATTTGATTCCAGTCCATTAATGCAGAGTATTTAAAGGAATGTTTGCCGTAGGATTTTGTATTATATTTTTGCACACTCAGTGCACCTCTGCAAGAATTTCTTGTAAGTTGGCAGCTAATTGTACTGCGTAGAGTAAACCATTTATTAAATATAGGAGGTAGTTTTTTGTTAAGGCAGCTGTGAATAAATAAACAATTTTCAATTTTAATAATATCATGCAGTTTTAAAATTTGTAGTGTGTTAAAAGATGGGAATGTATGTGCATTGTTTGGTAGAAATTCAATAACCCTGACTGCTTTTTTCTGCATGATAAATAGGCGATTTACAGTACGTATGTTTTGACTCCATGATAAAAGGCAATATGTGAGATGAGAGTGAAACAAAGCATAGTAAATAGATTTTAAAGTTTTTTGTTGTATAAAATGTCTTAGCTTTGACAGGATGGCAAGGGATCTATTCAACTTATTATTCAACTTACTAGTAAGAGCTACTGTTGTTGTATACTTTTTCATGCAAAAAAAAGGAAGAGTTGCCTCCTCTAAAAACAGCGCCTGAGCCAATGCCTGCACTTATGCCAGCGCCTCCAGAGTCAATAAAAAAAAACAGTAAAAGATTGCTGGAGTGTTTGTTTAGCTTGTGTCATAGTAAAATATCTTTAGAAATCTTGAAGTGTTTCATGACAGTTAAAATTTCATCGGTTTCCGTTTTTTGGATCTATCGATTAACTAACCTTAAAATCTTCCACATCCAGCACCAGCTTCAGCAAGCTCTATGCCTACAGGAGCTCCAACGCATGTCCCTCATTACGAGACTGCCACCAATAACTCCTATTAATTAATTTGTTTTATCGCAAGTGCTACAGCGATAGATAAGCGTTTTGAAATTTTTTTACGGCAAATACTTTTTTTTCGGAAGTTGTCACCGAGCTCATTAGCTCTCTGAACATATAACAAAACTGTTTGAAATCACCAAGTCGAAGGTATATGTTAAAGCGGAATATTTTCCAATGTAGGAGCCAAAACTCCTACGTTGGTAAGGATTGGGTAGATTCTTTGTTCACTTTACTAATATGATATTATTTGTTTTTATTGTTTAGTTCGCAGTGACATTTTTCTCGAGTTTCAAGTACAAGAAAAGCTTCAGAAAGAGATAAGTGTTCCACCAGGTTTATAAAATTTAAATTGAAGTTGGTCAATAATTTGAAATGGTTGCAACGAATGTCAGTTTAAATTTTGAGGTTGCCAAACTTGATAAATGCTTGTTCCTTCGATTTCAAAGCGTAAAGTCTCAAATGTTCTTCTTGGATTGCCTTGCTATTTTACTGTGTTGCTAGCTGATTTATTACACTCAATAAAACCATCAGAAATGCTTGGAGAGCCTTGACCGCTTTGCCTAATCATTTGCTTCAGAGGAACTTCTGAATAGATTTATGTCATTTACGGAATTGTTAAAGTATATGTTACAGTAGAATTTGAAGTCCAATAAACTGTGTGAGTTTAAGCCATTTTGTATTTATAAGAAATACATTTGTTCAATATATAATATACCGTAATATAAAACAATTAGTACACCTCCCAATATAACCACTGCATTTAGCTCCTCTTTATGGTTGTTTCTATCAATGCGTTTATTATTTTTTTCGTTCGGTTTAGTTTTTTCTGTTTGCTCTGTTAGTTTTTTTAATTCTATTGGTTCTGTTGGTTTTGTTGTTTCTGTTGACTCTGTTCGTTTTGTTTTTTCTATTAGTTTCGTTGTTTCTGTTTTTACTCCATTTAAGCTTGTTGTAAGCCCAAATACTGATTTTGGAGCTTGTAAAAGTTTATTATCCCAAGCCGTTGCTGATTTCGTTTCTAATGCAAGAATGCTTGGAATTAAATAAAGCAAAGGAGCTCATGCAAAGTCCAATTAGCTGTTTGTGTTTTCAAGAATTTGCTGATATCTTGAAATGTCTTCTGCAAAATTTGCAGGACGTGTATAGTATCTTTCTAATGCAGCAACAAACTCGTGTAGAGCGTCAAGAGCAGAAGCTAATGAGCCAATAATCGAAGACCGAGCAGCCAACTGAGCAGAAAGCAGTAAAACAGCATAACACCTTATTGACTCTGAAATGCTTACAAGTCCTGCATTTGTAAGACCATAAGTAATTTCAGGAACTTGGCCCATAGCAAGGTTAATTACATGTAAATCAAGTGTTTTTTAACCTTGCACAATTTGGCGGAGATCGTATCCATATTTCCAACTCTCCAACCCTATTTCTTTTGAAATATCAAATTCTTTTTTTATTGCTTTTAACATTTTATTATCAACTGAAGCATTCCACGGAATAAAACAGTTTGTACTTGGAATCGGCACCGTAGTATAATATTTGTCTAACAGTGTAATAAATGTGAGACCTATAAAGAGCTCTCATAAAGCTGTAAGTAGAGTAAAGCATATGCATGCTTACCACACACCCAGAACCTAATAAAATGTTTGAAAAACATTTGTGTAAATTGGTTGAAATGTAAAGTTTTTATTTATAAAAACTACTGGGTTTTCCAAATCAGAAATTGAAAAAGGACATGCTGAAGTCCTGTTTGTCAGTTTTGGGTCAAGTGAGCTTGAAAGCTTTACATTGTTAATAATTAAAATTATGTTAGGTAGTGATATTTCTCGTTTATAAATAAAATTAGGATAATAAGAGTTTAAGGGATATATAAGTGTTTCCCCATTCCAAGGTATGACCCATCGTTGCCTGATGGTGGTTCATTTGTTAAACCTGGATGTTCGTAATGAATTTGAAAAGCCAAATAGCAGTTGCAGCTTCTTTATCAAATAACCACCATACTTCCAATATGTGAAATTGATTTTAACGCTTTATCACCAATCCATCATAACAAATTTGCAAGATGCTCAATAAAATTTTTCTTTTATGATTTTTTATCACCACCATTAACTCCTTTATTAGGACCTTCACTACCTTTATTGGGACCATCCCACCTTTATTAGGACCACCATCACCTTTGTCTCCTTTATCTGGCTTTTCACCACCTTTGTCTGAGTGTGATTTTCTTTTTAGTTTTTCAGTAAAAAATTCTATAATAAATCATATTATACTCCTATTAAAATAGGTATTAAAAGTAATATTGCAACAGGTAATGGTTCTGTTCTAAGTATATAACAAACTTTATCCATAAAAGCATCTTTTATTTTAAAAAATATGCTACGAATATATTGAAACACACTTCTAAAACTATTTTGCATATTTTGATAGTCTTTTTGAGTTTTAAATAATGCTGCTTTTGCATTTTTTAGTTGTTCCTAAAGTGTTTCAATATCTGATGTTCTAGCTTCATTTTCTGCTTTTAAATCTGGATATTTCTTTGACCTTATATATAAATCTCTTGCCACTTCTTTACTCATAGCAGCAGCATTTTTTCCTCCTTCCAATAAATTATTATAGATTTTATATATTGGTTCCCATTTATTTCTTGCTTCATTATATAGTTTAAATCGTTAAGCATATCTTGCCTTGTTTTATTTTTATTTTCAAGATTTGTGACAGTATTTTCAAGATTTTTTACAGTATCTAATGGTAAATTATTTTTTGCTTCAGCATCCACTAAGTCATCTTTATATTTTAAAATTTCATTTTTTTGTTTTTCACCATTAACACCTGTTTTCTCGCTAATAATTTGTAAATTGTTAGCAACATCAATTTAATCTTCTGTTGTAACTTTTTTACCACCCACATTTTTAAAAACATTATTAAATAATTCTTTTAAGCCTTCAAAAGCGTTCATTGCCTTTGCTGAAATAATTGGTTTTTTTACTTCCAAAGTTATATTTAATGCTTTAAAATCATTAAGCGTAAACTCCAATTCCTTTGATGATTGCGAGCCTCCATCACCTGTTATAATAACTTTATTAGTTGTATTATTTAATTCATATTCAAAATAAAATTCATTTTTTCATTCTTTACCAAACTTTGTTTTATACCCAAACTTTTTTCAAAATTTGTATTAAATTTAGTTTTGTTTAATTTTAGATTGCAAATCAATGTTGAATACCATAGCCTCACTTTATCACCAACTTCAGATCTATTAACTTCTTTAACTGTTATAGGTAAATAATCTGTTGATATCATGATACTTTTTATAACATCAATTGATGTCTGGAAACTCTTTTAATAAATTTTTATGAATCTTTCAATTTTAGCTCTATTAAAAATATCTTCCTCATCAATAGAAACTTCAGGGTCAAGAGGTAGTTTATCCCAATCACCCCATTAAGCCCAATCACTTTTTTCACCTTTATCTACTTCCCTCTTTCAATTAATGGAATATTTTCAGCCATCATCCGACGAATATTATATTAGATAGTAACTCCTTCTCTAAATAAACATAACAAAATGGCTTCAAGTTTAAATAGTAGCTATGGAACCTTATCAAATCCTAATCGGGATTTATTAACCAGACATGGTCCTAGAGGGGATATGCAAACTATAAAAGTAAATCTTAACCATCAACTATTGCATCTCCTTCAGGTAACACATGCTTGTTCGTTTTCCTAATTTATTACCTAACATGGTTGTTGTACCTGGAACTGTTCGTTTACTATAAGACTTTATTTTAACCCAAGGCATTTAGGAACCAAAGCTGCAATTTTTCTCGCTTTTGGACGGGGAACAGCTCCTATTAGGTCTAAGTACTGCACTCCTCTTGACTTTGAGCTTTTCCATGCATAAGGATCATTGCACGCATCAAGTTTTGGAGATTAAATAGAATATGAAATTATTCTTAGTGATCGTACGCAAGTTATTATTTCTACAGACACTTCAACAACAACTTAAGAAATAACGCTTTATGTCTATAAGCCGCAATATCGCAAATATGTCTATAAGCCGCAGCTTGCTAATGAAGTATCAACTGGTAGCATAAGCCGCTTCGGACTTGCTTTTGAGCAAATAATACGTCACCGTCGTGTTCAGCGTGGCGCAAACCAAACCTCGTGGCTTTCCGATGTAAACAATTCATGTGAGAGTCTCAAGTACGTTCTCATATACTGCCCTCAATCAACTAGTTTTGCAAGACAGCCTGAGAAGTCTATTGTTGTGATGAATATTACAAAAGTAGATATCCTAATAAATGGACAGCCTAACCGTCGCTATTTTAATGGAATGTCACCATACCATTTTTTCGAAGAAATTTACCGATCTCATGCTGGTTCTTCCCGTAACTCAAGTAATGAAACCAGTATGTTAAATATTGAAGACGGTTTTCAAGCTGTGACACTTAACGAATTTTATGCAAGTACCCAGCAATTCTTAGCTATTGATTTCAGATCTGCAAGCAATCAGCATCTATCAGGAAGCAGTCAAAATTTAGAAAACACAGGATATGGTATCCATATAGACATTTCACAAAAAGCTTGTACTGGTTCAGTAGAGGTTGTTGTCTTTCTTGTCATGATGATGTCGCTCACTTCAAGCAAGGGCGTTTCCAAAGTGTTGCATGTTAAAAATTAACAAATACAATTAACACGCTGCTAACATAATAATCGACAGCCTCTCCTCCATGGAATGGCCGCTTGATTGTATTAAACCATGAATGGAGTGATTGCCAATAAGTGGTGTCAAGTAGTGACGTCACAATATAATAGGGTGTAAAAATTTTCCGGAAAGGCGTAAATATTTCCGAGAGCAAAGTAGTGTCAAAAATGGCGTCAACGGAAGTGATAGCGTCAAGTGGCGTCAAACCCGATGCCAAAAAGTTCTCGAAGAGTGAAAAAAGCTAAGTGAATTTAAACCCCCATTACACTACTACTAATGGCGTAAGTGCGAACTGGCATAAGTGCGAATTGACATAAGTGCGAACTGGCACAAATGTGAAGCAGTTACAAAAACTGGCATAAGTGCGCTGAACAAATTTGCAAAAACTAGCAGAAAAGCGAATCGGCATAAATGCAAACTGGCATAAGTGCGCCGAATATATTGGCAAACATTCGCATAAGTGTGAACTGGCATAAATGGGAATTGGAATAGGTGCGAAATGCTAATTTGCACTTATGCCAATATTTGCAATTTTATTCGGTGCACTTACGCCAATTGCAGTTATGCCAGTTCGTACAGCCAGTTTTTGTAACTGCCTCGCACTTCTGCAAGTTCGCACTTCTGCCAATTCGTACCTATGCCAATATTTGCAAATTTATTAGGCGCACTTTTGCCTATTCGCAGTTAGGCCAGTTTGTATTTCGGCAAGTTTTTTTAACTGCTTCACATTTATGCAAGTTCGCACTTATGCCAATTTGCACTTATGCCAATGTTAGCATATTTGTTCAGCGCACTTATGCCAATTTTTACTTGTGCCAGCTTTTGTAACTGTTTTCCACTTATGCTAATTCGCACTAATGACAATGTTTGCAAAATCTTATGGTGCACTTATGCTACATCGCACATATGCCTGTTCGCACTTATGAAAGTTTTTGCAACGCTTCACTCTCATGCCAATTCGTGCTTATTCAGCCTCCTGTCGCATTGGTATGACAAGATTCTAACTGAAACTTTTTACATTGGTAGAATTTAAAAAAAAAAAAAATTTTTTCAATGTTCATTAGAATTATTTATATGACTGCTTATATTACTATTTGATTGTGTAGTCTTTTTTTAGTTGACATATAAGTACACATAAATATATAAAAATAAGAGTTAAATAAATATTTGTATTTATTTATTAAAAAAAAATTTATTTGCTATTCTCATAATATAAAAAAAATCAGTTAGAATCTTTTTTACTTTTGTTTTAGTAAAACAAATCTTTTGTAAATGCATGTATGGGTATTTCATAAAGCACGTCACTCTATATGTGTCAATTCTTATCCCCTTCCCTTCTGTCACAACCGATCACATATAACTAAACCCATCTCCCTCCTAAACTGTGATAGCAATTTTTTCGTCAACAATATTTTAAAAGATTTAAAGATAAGTACTTTGCAGCATTTTAAAAATTTAATCTAATGAAAATTAGGCAATAGCATAAACGTAAGGAGTGTAAGTAAAAACTTCGACAAACCAAAGATTTTCTCATTTAAGGTGGCGATACACAATTCTAAAAAAACTAAATTTTTTTCTATTGTCTACCAAACCTTTTACAATATGTTTTAGACAATGAAATTTTCAGAGATGATTTAAAAATATTTGAACTATAATTATTTTAAAAAAAAATCTTAAATTGAAGGGGGTCTCTTAAAAAAAAAAAGGCTCAAAATATAGTGCAAATTATTGGTTAAGTTGGCTATAACTATCTTCAAAATAATTGTATGCAGCAATCAATAATGCGGTTATAAATGGGATGCAGGATTTTTCTTTTTGAAAATTTATGTTCCAAGAGGAAATATCTTAAAAACAGGTTTTTTATAAATAAATACTACTTATAACACTACGTTAACATTTCAATCTGTAAAAACAGGAACACTTGATTAAAATAAAGGGGCTGTTTGTCTTTTGACAGCTATTCTTTTACTAATTATTACTGACTAATCATCTGGCTCCGTTGACAAGCAAAAACTACCTGCAAAATAAACTGCTTCCTCAATCTTATATTTTTTTGAGTTTGCAGCTTACGCCGCGTAAGCCGGCTAACGCTCCAAACTCAAAAAAACTGTCCGGCATAACTGTAAACTGCAAACTGCAAACTGTCCGGCATAAGATGCAGAGTTTGCAGCTTATGCAGGACAGCAGTAGCCATATTTCTGGAAATTGGTAATCCAATAGATTTTAAAAGATCTAATCTTGACTTTGCACCAGCATTAAACTTCTGCAATGTTTTTGAAACTGCAATTTTTTTTGATTCGTCCGCAAAACTTAGTTTTAGAACATTTGGACCAAAGAACACCATTCACAGATTCATTTTGATTTTGTGTCAGATTTAGTAAACAGAGATTAAGAAGCTCACTGTTTGTAAGATTTGTAAACAGTGCCCTTAAAGGGCAGCAAATGAATTTGGAAGTTGTTTAATACTACATGGAAGTTGTTTAATATTACAAACTTGTAATTTGTTTATTCTAATATCACCACCAAGTACCAATATGCTTAGGACAGAGAGAATGTTGTTCATCTAAAGATTTTGAACTGTTCTGAATCATATGTTTAAAAATAGCCCAAACGGCTTTTTGCATTAAATCAAGATTCCCACTGTTGTTACGGATAGCTTACCCATAATAATTTTGCATTTTATCAATTATCTTATCTGTAAGCCTATTGCGACCTCCAACTGTCCTTCCATCTGACAACTTAAGGCCTTTTTTTTTTCTTTTTACTTCCCTAAGACCAGTACCTATCCCCTTCTGAACATGTTCGACACATTCCTCTTTTTCAATTCCATATCCGTTTCCATAAACTTCACTACATCAATGATTTCTAACTTTTCCAAAACTGCCTGTCTCCGTCTCCAACAAACTTAACATACTTAAGTGCTCCTATTTCTACTGACTGCAAAAAAATCTCACAAGCACTATTGCTCTCCATGCTATCTGCTAAACCTTTATAGTTAACCAAGCAAACACTTTTGTGTATTATATACCACTCATTAAATAATTCAGTACCAACACCAAGTAAGTTTTTTTGTTTTATGCATGTATGACATACCAAACTCTTGACAATAGCATCAAGGATTTCGCATGTCCGTACAGAAATAACAAAAACAACACCAATATTCGAAGCATGTCCACGACGTTGCCATGTTCCTTCAACTGTAACAGCTACTCGAGCAATCATTCCACCTAAAACATCGTTTATTAGCTCAACATTTTTGGGATCTTCAAGTTGTGTAACTTTTAGCAAACGTTGACGTGCTTGATTCAATATTTCCTCCACTTTATCTTTTGATTTAGCATGAATATATTTTAAAATTTTGTTGTACGGTGAAATATTTATAGGAGATGATAAATCTATATCAGCACAAAATTTTTTAAGACCAGCATGAATAATAGTTAAACTGACATATACAGAGCGAACATTAACAAGGGTGCAATATGACACGTGAACTAGTTACAAATGAACTTTCTTTTAAACAGCTTGAGCATTTAAAAATAAGTGTTTCAGCAAGTCTACATTTGTCTGACGGCTTTTCAAGAAGACTAAGAGAAGATTTTTACAAAGACTATACAGTGAAACATCTTTAAGTTTTTCATGTAACAACTTTCCGTCAATAGATTTATAACCGCTTGCAGCTAAATGTTCTCCTTGAGTTACATGAGACAAACCAAGATGGATAGCAGAGTTTCCTCTAACAGAACTATTACTAATTATATTTAGATTAGCATTTATTTTGTCAGAACTTTTATTTGTCAATGTCTTATAAATTTTGATCGGAGCAATAGGCAATTTTATTTTTTGAGAACAGTCATTAGAAGACTTGAAAAACATTGTTTCACTACTAGACCGATCACAACAAGCTGTTGTTGTAAACTGAGTTGAAACTGGCTGTAAAACTGAAAAACAAGACAAAGATTGGTTAGAATCTTTGGGTTATGATATGGTTAGAGAACTACATAAAAAGTTTTTTGTACAATTTTTCTTTGATTTTTGATATCGAAGTTAATTAGATCTTTTTTCATTGTTATTCTTTTAATAAAATCTTTTAAATATTCTTTAAATACAATAAGAAAGAGATAATACGCGACAATAATATTAAAAACATGATAAAAGACAAATTAATGTTAATAAAATGTAAAATATTATAACTTACAAAAACGATGATTGAAGGTTAAAAATTTATATTAATCATGTGATATGATCATATAAAATCATTTTTAGCCTGTTTTTAAACATCTTTATAAAAAGTATGATATTGATGGTGATTTTTGCTCATTATATTTTTAAAAACTCAATTTTTTTTTAACAAATTTTTTATAGAACTACTTTTGAACTACTAAGTAGAATACTTAACTTAAGGATGTTGTATAACAAGAGTTTTAACCTTAAATCCTAACCTTTTAAGAATATAACAAAAAGCCAATCTGAAATATCATCATAGTAAAACCTGATGCATTATTGTTGTATATGTGTAATTATACTAAATGAATAAAGACTCTATATAAGTAACTGACAAGGTTTTAAATGTCTCATATGAGATAAATTATCTTCTTGTTACTTATTTGCTTTGCATGAATTTTTAATATTTAATTTTAAATCAGATTATTCACATTAGACAATTATCAAGGTTGACGCTAAAGCTATAACAACTAATGTTCCAACACACCCTGCTGGTTAAATACTAACTCTCACCACACTTTCAAAACTATCTTAACTGGAAATAGTAAAAAAAAACGACTTGGCAGTAAGGAACAAAAAACAAAATATTTGACAAATATTTGAGACAAGGTTATTCAACAACTAAAAAAAAGAAAATAAAAACTGCGAAATAGTTTTTGTATATAAAGTAGGTAGCATTCAATTCCTGAAATGTAACTTTTCGATTCCATTCTCCTTCTTCTCTGCATCTATGACTGCCAAATTATCCACTATATATTATAGCTCGAGCAGGAGCATCACATACAAAACTGTGCAAAACAATTTCATAATGTTCACCTGCAATTAACAATCGTTGTCTGACTAACTTGTTACAGTAAATTTTTTACGGGCTTTTTTATTAGTTGATACCACTTTTTAGATTGTAAAAAAGTGGCAGCACTGCTTTGTTTTATCATCAACATCCTGTGGGTGTAGCTAAGTATTGAAATTATTGATTTGAATTTGAATCTATTAACTTTTGTTGTAGAATTATGTGTTTTAGTGAACATTTGGGATATTTTGCTTTGTGAAATGTAAGTGGCGGACAAGTGAATATGCACGACCTTCAAACGACCTTTAATTAAATATTTGCTAAATTTTTGCTGTTGATAGTGACACAGTTTAATACTTTTCTAATTTTAAATAGATGATTTTAATTATTTAAAAATTTTTTGTTTTCAGATTATATTATATTTTCAAGATATGGGTAATGCTGCTGACCCTAGTCCCAGAAAGCAAGGCAAAGTTGAAGCATTATTTAGTTTAGAAACATTTTTACAACGGGAAATTGCCAAAAAATGTAAACTAAGTAAATCAGCAGTTTTTGCTATCAAAAAAATGATTGGGCTTTTGTTTTACATCCTCCCCAAGACGTTACACTTTAAGCCAAAAACCAGTCATGACGCCACGAGCTTGACGGGTTTTGCTTGCAAACTGTCGAAAAAGCAGAAGAATGACCAGCAAACAGCTCCAGGGTGTGCTGCAAGAGCACCAGACCGATTTCTCAACAAGTTGTGTTCGGAGATACCTGATACAAGATGAATTTGTAGCACATCGACCACGCAAAAAACCGCTCTTGACCAATGCTCAACAAACGTGACGGTTGCTGTGGGCCATGGATCACAAAGATTGGACCACAGAACAATGGAGAAAGGTATCATTTTTTTATATAAGAGCTTACAATCATGTACTCTAAGTTGAAGCAAAATCTAACATATTTTTATATGGATTAATGATGTTTAATATCATACCTTACCGGCTAGTGCAATTGTTGTATGTCCATAGGTACCGAACATTGTAGCAATGGTTATATTTATTGCATGGATGTAAACTACCTCAGTAATGGTATGGTCGATGATAAGTTCTTATGGCGAAGGACTCCTTAGAACTGTTGGAGGCAGAATGGATCAACATCAATACATAACATATTGAAGAAAAATGAACTTCTACCTCAACTTCCAATTCATATCCTGATTGTGGTTTCATCTTCCAACAAGACGGCGCACAGGGACTCAAAACAACAAAAAAATGGTAATAAACCCCTCACAACTATTCTATAAATTAAGTGCTCTTTTGTAAATAATATTAAGTTGCAATAATTTTTTATTTCAAAAGAATGAATAACTTTTTAATAAAACTTTTATTTTGTATTTTATAGTAAAAAGAAGTGAAAAAGTTTGTTATTATTTTCAAAGAAATCTGAAAAATGTGCGATTTTTATTTAACTAAAATAATGTACTTTTAATTTAAATAAAAATGTATATTTATTTTAAAGATAATTTTTCGACTCTATATATTTTAAATTTACTAAAAAGAAAAAAAAAATGATTTTTTTGTTCAAGTTTGAAGACTTTTTGAAAAAAAAAAAGGCAGCAAGTAATTGTATTTTTTTGGTTTATATATCAGCTAAAAAAATGTTCCACCGAGTTCCAAAAATGAATCTATTTTTTCTGGTTAATTAACATTTCTACTTTAAAAATATAAAGGGATTACTGCGTTCTCCTGCGGTTTTGGAAGTTATTAAAGAAATACGAATGTTGTCAAACACTTAAAAACCTGGTTTTCCGCCATTCTTGAAAGTATTTTGTTATAATCAAAACATATGAAAATGGCGGAAAACTTAAATTTTAATTTTTTAGTTGTATTACTTGCTCTAATATAGTTTTTAAATCATAAATATTAAATATAGTTTTAAAAAACGTGCTTTTGTCATTTTATACTATTTATAAGTTTGTTAAAATATTTATTGACAATTTTAAAGAACGATTTATTATTCGATAAGTACAACATGTTTGAAAAAGCTTAACTGAACAACTTTATTATTTCCTGTAATATAAACTTAACTTAGTAATATAGTGTTTTTACAAGATGTAACATTGTGATAATTGTTAAAGCCATAACAAAATAAAATTTTAAACAGTGTTAAGTAAAAAAATATATAATATAGTTCAAAATGTTTGTGATATATTAGCTTTATTATATTGATGGTTCTTAAAAACTATAACAATGAAAAGATTAGATCTTATCCCGTATAAATTAAGATTATGGAAGGATTTACTTAATGAAATAAAAAATACTGAAGAAATTCGCAAAGAAAACTTAAATAAAGTAAAAGTTGCTTTTGTTATATTTATTTCAAAGGTGAAGAAAAAACTAAAACAATGTGGACAAAGTTATGATATTTATAACATTTATACAAAAAGAAAATTGTTGGCTTCAAAAAAATCTTATAAACAATAAAAATAGCCATTTTGGTTCTGGAAGGCCCCATAAACAATGGAGTGTTCTTGAAGAGCGAAGCAAAAGAAAAAAAATTAAAAGAACTAGTCACTTAACATCATGAAGCTCTATTTTTAGCTTCTCTAAAATGTGCAAATGCTGCAAGAGAAAAAAAAAGCCTCTATTTTAAAAAACTATATTTCTAATGTTTTAGAAATAGAAAAAGTTGGTGAAACTTTGGATAAAATCTTTCCCATTAACATGAGTGTAGAGGAAGCTCTTGCGTTAAAAATGAACACTGATCTCAGCGATAAACAATATCAAATGATCAAAAACTCAATTCTTGTGCACAATGTACATATTTATCCTACCATGCACGATATTTTTGAGGAAAAATTGAAATGCTATCCTGAGAATATACACTTTTCTGAAATTTCTGCAAAGTGTACTCTTCAAAGCATGTTTGATCAAACTGTCAGTAGATTAACAGAAATGATTGATATACCTAATTGTGGTCAAGGTAACGAAACATTTGGAATTTTATATAGAAAGATTGGTTTTGATGGAGCAGCGAGCCAAAGTATTTATAAACAGAAATACAAGACAAGCAACACAAGTATAGAACTAAAAAGTGAAGAAAATCTTTTTAGTACAACTTGTGTGCCTCTGTTGCTCAAAGTAGAAGATGGCGACATTTGGAAAAATGGAAACCCTTTACATGGTCACTTTTGTAGACCTCTTCATCTACAATATAAAAAAGAGAGTCCAATTTTATACAGAGAAGAAGAATCAGGTCTAAAAAATCAAATAAATATCTTAAAGACGTTTTGAAAAGTTTTTGATATTGCAGAAAGAAAGGTGACCTTTAATATCAGCTATTGAGTTGATCTTACAATGTTTGATAATAACGTAGTTAACGCATTTACAGAGACAAAATCCACTCAATCCTGCAATGTGTGCAATGCTAAAGCCAACGAAATGAACAATATTAATTTACTAAAAACAAAATCTGAGAATGAGTCAGCCTTGAGGCTAGAAACTTCAGCTTTGCGTTGCTGGCTATGATGCTTGGAATTTATTCTTCATTTGAGTTATAAAATTAAAATTAAAAAGTATAAGCCAAAAACAATTGAGGAAAAATTATCTGTAGACTTAAAAAAAAAGAGGTTCAGGTACTCTTCAGAGAACGGTTAAGCCTATATGTTGACATGCCTAAAACTGAGTCTGAAAATACCAATGACAACATTACTGCAAGAAGAGCATTTAAAAATAGTGAAGTCTTTTCTGAAATTACTAAAGTTGATTGTGATATAATTGAAAGATTGCATAATATTCTCATAACAATATCTTGTGGATATTATATTAATATCAATGAATTAGATTTATACTGCACTGAAACAGCTAAACGTATAGTGAGTTTGTACAACTGGTATGTTATGCCTCCTACTGTACATAATCTGCTACTACATAGTTCTTTTATATCACATAAATTACCTTTGCCAATCGGGGTATATTCGGAAGATGCATTGGAGAGTTTAAATAAACAGATAAGAAATTCTAGACTTAAGCACACGGCAAAAATATCAAGGTTAAACACAATGATGAATCAGATGTACTACCTTCTAGTAAGATCAGATCAAAAAGTATCAAGCATATCTTTTAGAAAACATGAGAGCTATCGAGGAAAACCTTTACCAAACGAAGTAATTAAATTGGTTGTAATGTAAATAATAAAGTAAATGTAACAAAATATAGTTTTTTTCTCTATGTACCAACATCCTTTAAAAACTTTTTTTTTTTAAATATCAAGTAAAGTAATATACCAAGATAAATTGTTTGTCTTGAATATTCTAAAACTTAAATAAAAAATTTTTGTACGCGTATAGTCACCTTTCACGCGCGCAAACGTGCATTATACGCGTTAAAGCTGCACGTAAATTAAAATTTGTCGACAAATTTGAAATCTTTGACCCAAAAACTATTATTTTTATAAATTACATTATTTATTTACAATTTATGTCAAATTTTATTTAATTTTTGCCCTTTTTTTGATCGTCCTGAGTCACTGTGCGGCGCACCGCGTCATATGGCACGCTTTGTTACAAATTTTTTGAACCGTAATAATGTTCCTATCCTACTATGGACTGGTAACTCACCTGATATGAACCCGATTGAGAACTTGTGGATGATAGTTAAAAAGAGAATTGCCGACAAAAAACCAACAACAAAAGTCGCATTGTTTGAGGCGCTCATTGAGGTTTGGACACATGATCCAGAAATACAAGACATGTGTCCAAGACTAACTGTGATGGAATGCCTAAGAGGGTTGAAAAACTTATTGCAGCTAGAAGAGCATCCACAAAAAACTGAATTAAGCTCGTTTTATGATATTGTTTGTGTGCTTTATAAGAAATATTAGAAAAATTCACCTTTTCGACAATGGTCCTAGTAATTTACACATCAATATATATATATACATATATATATATATATATACACATATATATATATATATACATATATATATATATATATATATATATATATATATATATATATATATATATATATATGTATATATATATATATATATATATATGTTTATATATATATATATATATGTATATATATACATATATATGTATATATATATACATATATATATATATATATATATATATATATATATATATATATATATATATATATATATATATATATATATATATATTCGTCAATGGTCCTAATATTTTTCACATCAATATATATATATATATATATATATATATATATATATATATATATATATATATATATTCGTCAATGGTCCTAATATTTTTCACATCAATATATATATATATATATATATATATATATATATATATATATATATATATATATATATATATATATATATATATATATATATATATTTATATATATATATATATTCGACAATGGTCTTAATATTTTTTACATCAATATATATATATATATATATATATATACATATATATATATATATATATATATATATATATATATATATATATATATATTCAACAATGGTCTTAATATTTTCACATCAATATATACATATATACTTTGTTTTGTGGGGAGGTGGTTCTCAAAAATTTGTTGATGTAAACAGGTATAGCTCTATACAAAACTTGGTTAGAGTCACCTCTTATGTCTGACGTTTTGCAAAAATATTGTCGAAGATGGAAGAAATATTAGTAAACATAATTTAACGAATAATATACTGACAGTTTATGAGTACAATTATGGTTTACATTTATGGGTTAAAGAACATCAAAAGGAGATTCATAATGTTAAAAAGTTAAAACAATATTTAATTTATTTGAGGACCAATATGGTTTATTACGACTTAACGGACTTTATTGTAATAGTGACATACGATGAGTTGTCATCAGTTTTATGTGAAGTCGAATATGCAGTTAACCAGCTTCCGTTAGGCCTTTACAGAAATTAACGCGGGAGTGTTGGAATTTCTCCGCTACGGCGCTTCTCCGTGCCTCATGTTAACTTTCTATATTTTATAATAAGATTTCAGATGGAAAGACGTATTGCTTGTTTTAATTATTACGTTCTTTTCCCTTTATTAAAATCAAATTAAAGAAATTTTAAAAAGTTTAATGAAAGTCGCCACCTAAAAGAACTAAAGATCTCCTTTTTTAAAAATAAATTTAACGTTGCGTAATTTATGAACGATCCCTTAGCGTTTTATAGCTTATAGCTTTTAATGGCCTAAGATCTTCTTAGTCCTTCTAATTGTTTAGCTTTATGTACAAACGTCTGTAAAAGTATACGTCTTTAGCACATGTTGAGTTTGCAGGCAGTATATGGAACAATCGTGTATTATAAATCTTTAAAAATGAGAAAACTTTTAAATTTTATTTGAACAGTTAGAAAATTATTTTGCTATACAAAAATTTTTTTGCTATAAATATTGCTAATTATTATAGATATATACTATAATAAAAACTTTGCTATAAATATTGTTATAAGCACAGCAAGATCGAAAAATGTTTAAAAATGTTATTAGGGGAGATCTTTAAACGCCCAAAATGACACTGATGACAGCGCACTAAACCACTGAGCTATCAATGATAAGCGTTTAGGAGAAAAACAAACCTAATTATAAATTTCTTACAAGCTCTAGGTATGCTGAAAGGGTGCGCGAGGTAATTTTTTGCTCTTAAAGCAATTTTTTTAAATGAATTATTTTACGTAAAATTATTAAAGTAAACAAATTACAGGTATAAAAATGATCGGTGTGAAATACATAAGTATAGAAAAGGTAGGTTTGGTAAAGACCCGTACTTTATGGGTCCAAAAGCTAGGATATATATATATAAGGAAAAAGTGTATTAAAGGTCAGTGCGGACTAGACTTACAAAGACCCGTATTTTTACGGGTAAGATTAGCTTAAAGAATATGTATATATATATATATATAGACCCGTTTTTTATATTTACATATATATATATGTGTATATATATATATATATATATATATATATATATATATATATATATATATATATATATATATATATATATATATATATATAATATATATATATATATATATATATAGACCCGTATTTTATAAAAGAATAAATAAATAAAAAAAGAATATATATATATATATATATATATATATATATATATATATATATATATATATATATATATATATATATATATATATATATAGACCCGTATTTTATATACAGGTCAGATAAGCTTAAAGAATATATATATATATATAATATATATATATATATATATATATATATATATATATATATATATATATATATATATATATATATATATATATATATATATATATAATGTTAAATTAAATAGTTATATTACCACATACGTGCTTATTTAACTAAACGTTATTTGTTTAATCTTTTTTTCATTTATTAGTTCATGTAAAAGTATACATAATAATAAAAAAAAAACTTGCTTTTAAACCTTTAATAAAGACCTCCGAGAAAGTTTTGAAATTTGAGAATATTTTCGTTGTGCTGAAAATTTAATCCTTAGTTTTGAAAACCTTTAAACATACGAAATTTCATACGCAGTGTTTCTGCGCTCGCACAGTCTCATTACGCTTGCGCATAGTAAGTACTCGAATAACTAATCATTATCATCTGCGTTCGCAAACATCAAGCCGTTGTCGTTTGTTGATGGAACTGATAGTTTGGAAGAATAGATGGAATTGATAATTTAATTTATACATTGGGCCGACATCGACCCGATGAAGTAACACAATGCCGATCTAACGGTGATATAAAAAACGTCGGCGAGACATCGGGCTGATGTCCGTGTGTTATCTAGGATATTCTCCCCCATGCGTATGCTTTAATTATTAAAAATAAATAACAAGGGAAAGATAAGAAAATTTTAAACTTCACACGGTTTTACATTTGAAACTTCAAAAAGTAACTTTTGTTCTCTGCTAAAACAGGTGGTCACTAAGTCAAATCGTTAAAAGAGCTTAATATAGTTTTCGCTTCTTCATCTTCTTCAATAAAGCTTTCATCGCAAACAATTTTGTTTAACTTCCTTGTCTAAGAAAAATAAATTGATGTAAAGAAAAGCTAACTTTTTTACATTTTTATTTAATTCTCTGTTTCTACTCTTTTTATGAATGAAGCTATTTGGGCTTCAAAACTAAATCGATGATAGAAAAGCTAACTTTTCTAAAATTGTGATAAAGTTCGCTTTAATCCCGTCATCAATTCATCTTTATTAGACAAGGAAGATAAACAAAATTATCATCTTGTCATCAATTCATCTTTATTAGACAAGGAAGATAAACAAAATTATCATCTCGTCATCAATTCATCTTTATTTGACAAGGAAGATAAAAAAAATTACTTATGCGATGGAAACTATATTGAAGAAAATGAAGAAGCAATAACTTTATTAGGCTCTTTTTAAAATTTGACTCGATGTAGAAGATACCGCAGCTGTGAATAACCTGATGGCAATTTTAGATAAATTTGGAAATTCGCTTTTTCCAAGAATTCCCAGTTTTGAAAATTTGACATTTTTAAAGTTTTTTTGTTGGTACTGTCTGACATTAAAACAAATTGCGTTAAATATTCATTTAACTCAAAAATAGCTAAACTAAGTTCTTCTGAATCATAAAATATCGTAAAATTTTTTTTGAAGTGTTTCAAAATGTCTAATTTATCTAAACCAATCATGTCATCACTAGCATATATTGGTGACAAAGCAAAACCAAATCCCATACCTCTGTATGGATAAAGGTCCACCTTTCGTATAATAACTTGACAATTATTCCTGAATAAAAATCATTTTTTTCAAAATGACAGAGGAGTCTCTTAAAAATGTTTGCTAAACCATAACTATCACCTTTTCCAATTATATTATTTGGAAATTCAAGTATGGTTGATAAGCTTTTGACTTTTTCCCAAAACTCACTATCAGAAACAATTTTTATAAATGATTTTTTTTCTCTGATCCTTTAATATTTGATATAATGTGATCCTCATCTTAGAGTTCAATAATAAATTTAGCATTCATTTATTTTGATAAACAGTTATAATATATATACCAACGAGTGTCAAAAAAAATCTAAGGAATTTTGAATTCATACTTTTTAATTAATTAAAAATATAGGGAAAAAATGTATTCTTTTTATTAATAACATAATTTGTAAAGCAGATGTTACTTTTTCTTTAAAATATTTCAAAGAAATGATATTTTTTATGAGTAGCACATCCATTAGTAAAAATTTCAGGAAACTTTCTTTCAATATTACTCCATGCACTTCTCATTGAACTCGTGTTATTAGTTATAATTGAAACACATTTATCACTTTCTAATTTTATATTCTATATATCCTTTATATCCTATATTATATCCTATAATATATTATATATTTCCTTTATATCCTAATTATATAGTTTTTTCACTTCTTAATTCTATATTCAGCAATAGTTTTTTTACTTCCTAATTCTACAGTCAGCAATAGTTTTTATATTTATCACTTTCTAACTCCTATATTCTGCAATAGTTTTGCTGTTTGTGAAACACCACTAGTGTTAATAGATTTTTAAAAAAAAATGTTTTCCAGTAACTATGATAACATAGTTTACAAGGTGATCATTTCGTATATTTGACCAACCATCACTTGAAATTGAAAAAAAAGGACATTTGCTTATCATTTTAAAGCCAATATTGTAACACTTTTCATACTGATTCCTCAGAAGAGTTGCTCTAAAAAATTTTTTCTGATGACATGGTTTAAATAAGCCCGTCACAAAGCACCTATAAAATTTTTAAAAATTGAAGAGTTTATAACATTAAGTTTGAAAAACAAAATTTGACAACAATTCATCATTTTGCAATCGGTTAGATTTGCTTAAAGTGTCCATACAATTTATCATGGGAGCTTTTTTTGTTAGATTCTTTTGGAATATCAGCTTTTTCACTTGTTGACTTTGTAAAATTAACACCACTATGTTTTTTACTTATACCATCTTTATTATTTACAGGTTATCAAACAAAATCTGTTTTTCTTCATCAGATATACCAGACCAATTAGCTCATTTATCGCTGCGTATTTTATCAGATGACCAATAAACTTCACTGTCACAGAGAATGCATTTTCTTCTTTTAGTGAAAATATTCCTGCATTTTAAATACCTTTCAATACATATTTTAGCTTTTATCTGAATTAATTTTAAACAACAGTAAAACGTGACTTTTGAACTCAGTGAATTAATATTAATTCAAAGCAACGTGATAATGTTATTAATTTAAACACTTTAACTTTTTTGTTGTTATATAAAACTCATTTATCTCTAAAAGACTTAATATTAAACTTTAATTTTTATGTAATAGTTGTTATATTTTTACTTTAATAACTAAATATTAAGTTGTTGAGAATCTTGAGCTCCTTTACACTAAACTTTAAGTTAAAGCACCTGGAAATCTTTAGCAAATTAAAATTTTTTTATACATTAAATTGTTAAGTAAAAATAAAACGATCTTAGATTTAAATACTCTGAACTCTTACTTTTTGATATTATTCATTTATAATAAATGTTTATAATAAAACATTTTAATAAATGTAATAAAGATATATAATATAAAAACATGTATTTTAAGAATATCTACTAATATCTAATATCGAACATCATCTAAATAGATATTCTAATATTAAACGCACTTGCGTTGATCCATATGGAAGTAACCGGTAACTAGAATTAAGCTACCGGTAATTTACGGGTAACTTACCGTTCAGTAACGTTACTGGTTAGTAAGTTGCCGAACCCTACCTATCTCTTTGTCCAAGAAATTTCTAAGTTCCTGATCCTCATACTTTGAACCAGGATACTCACTCGCAATTTTCTCAGTGTTGCTACTCACCCAATCTAACCAATATTTAAAAGAGTTATTTATTAAAAACATAGATCAATTATAAATAAGTATATTTTTTACACCTTTTTTCACAATCTTTTGAGATCATAAGAAGAAATAATGCCGTTTTAATACTAACATAATATAACATAAATAACAGAGCTGAAGTTTATAAGGCATTCAACGAAGGAGTGGATGACAATGAGTGTTTTTTATGACATAAGCTTATCATTATGAATGATAAATGACAACTCATTCATCATTCATAATGATAAGCTCATTCATCATAATGGCAAGCTCAATCACAAAAAGTTTATTGATATAATTTCAGTTGTTACTATCCCAACCCCAACCTTGGTAACCTCTTTAAAGAATATTTTTGGTTTTAACCATTCATCATAACCAGGCGATAAATCTAATAGAAGAGTTCCTCGTAATGAAACTAATCCTATCATGAGGTGCAATTCTGGTTGAGCTACAAGGTATTGTATTTCTGTTGATCTCAAGTTTCCTTGACTTGTTGTTAATTGTCCCTCACACCAAAGACATGCTCTTAATCCAGCATAAAATGATAAACTAATATGATAAGCGCATTTTAAATGAAGTCAATTGCAATTTTGATACTGGAATGTAATTCTAAGTATCTTGTGTCTTCGAACTCCACTAATTAACCTATTAAATCTATTACAGTTTACATTATTCTTTTCAGGATCAAATATATTTACAATAACTTCTTCAAAAATAATTCCCAAAAATAAGAAATCCGCATAAGAAAATTAAATTGATCCATTTTTTGCTACTCTATTATATTAAAAATAAAATTAGATGTCTCTTAGACAAACATAATATCTCTGTAAAGTACAGATTCATTTGGTCCCAAGCATTCAATCGAAATAACAAATAATATTTTAAAGAAGTGTTTTTCATTAGTATTTAGTTATTATTTATTATTATATAGTATTATCAGTATAGCATAGTATTATGAAGATTAAAGTATAAATAAACTTTGTTCATCTAAAACTTTAGATAGTCGATACTTTATATACAACAGTTTTTCATTAGTATATATTTGGTCTAGAATTAATTCGTGCGGTTTGACAAGGGATTACGAAACTAGCTTATTGTCTCAGCGTTTCGTTTAGCCACGCATGCGTGCGAAGATCACTGTTATTGCGCATCATTTTCATTATAAATCATTTGATTTAAGCGTAAACAACACTATTTTTAATTTAACTGATAATGTCGATTTTTGTTCCTGATAAAGTGTTTTTGCGGGGGATTCTTCTTCATTACTTTAACATGAAGAAAAGTGCTACCGAAAGTCATCGTATTTTGGTTGAAGTTTATGGTGACCATGCTCTAGCTGAACGAACGTGTCAGAAGTGGTTTGCACGTTTAAAAGTGGTGATTTTTGATTGGAAAACCAAGAGCGACCAGGACAGCCGAAAAAATTTGAAGATGCAGAATTGGCAGCATTGCTCAATCAGGATTCTTGTCAAACGCAAGAGGACCTTGCAAAATCGTTAGGAGTTGAACAATCAACAGTTTCCAGACCCCTCAAAGCCATGGGTATGATTCAAAAAATGTCTCATTGGGTTCCACATGAATTGAAAGACAGAGACGTGGAAAGAAGAAAGACCATTTGTGAGCTGCTGCTTGAAAGACAGAAAAGAAAGGTATTTTTGCATCGAATCGATACTGGTGGTGAGAAATAGATTTATTACGAGAATCCTAAACGAAAAAAGGCCTGGGTAAAGCCAGGTAAACCAGGTTCATCACAACCCAAACAGAATATTCACTGTGCAAAGGTTATGCTGTGTATATGGTGGGATATGAAAGGTGTGGTGTACCATGAGCTTCTGACACCTGGTGAAACTATTAATGGAGAACGTAACCTTCAATTTTCAATTAAAAAACGCATGAATTAATTCCTAGACATAATAGTTTTTACATAATATTAGGCTATAAATAAACTTAAATAATAATAGGCTATTGATAAACTTATCTATAACTTTAATTAGTCAATACTTAGAATACTCCATTACCTTTTCAACTTTATAAAATCTGGAGATCGATACTTCAATTTCATTAAGTGATTCGAAGATATTCGATTCAACTGATAATCTTTTACCTATGCCATTTCTGAGAACTGCTATCATATCTTCTGTGTTATTTAGTGGCAGTTCTAAAACAATTTGCAATTTTTTGACAATTTGAACAGGTAATTGTCTGATAGAACTTCTACTTGTTTTGTTTTCAGGTGTACCAACCTTTATAGTGAGTGGTCTTCAAAAGTTGCATCCATATGCTATTTATTCAGTTTTCATTTTCCTTTGGAGTATTCCTGCTGCAACCTGTTCAGCTTTAAAGCAAGCAAGATCAAAAGCTAAATTTATAAGATTGGAAACAGCAGTTTCTTTACCAAACTGGTGTAGTAACCCTTCTCCAATACTAAAAAAACAGCTTAAAAATAAAATCCTTTTAGTTTTGGTTTCTGGGTAAGATATTTTTTAAACATTCATCCTGTCAGTCTTCTTTGTCCGATCAATCTTGAAAACATAACATATAAATATTAAAATAATTATTTAAACTTATAAGTTTATTAAAACTAACAATTTCTTCCCCTTTGATATCATCTCTACCCAAGACATTCTTGAACTTTTTCCAGTCTTGAGTATATACAGATTTCTGTTACAACTAGAACAAGTATTTGTTGGAAAATCTTACTATTAGTTTCAAATACCCATGAAACAGGTATAATCTCATCAATTCTTCTACTGTGATATTTACATAACATAGAGATTTTGTTTTATATTATACCTTTTTTTTTCTTTTTTTTATTATTAAAACCTGCAATTTATTATTTCTACATGTTTGTTTTAATGTATGTTCTATGTGCTTTGATCTATGTGTTTACGGTCCATATGTTTCAATGCATATCTTTGCTTATTATTACTTATATTATGTTTTAAAAATTGGTGTCACTCCTTTGATGAAATTTTAATGTAAGTGACACCATCTTAAATAAATCATTAATTTAATGTAAATAATGTTATGCTCATAACTGCCATTATAATATTAGTTAATATTATTATTTTTTCATTGTAATTATTGTAAGCATACTTTTTATTACTATTACTATAAATTGTATTATTTTTTTTTTATCTTATTTTATTATAATATATTATTATTATAATTATTCCTATTATTACTGTTATTATTGTTATTATCAAAACTATTGTAAGATGATTAACGAAAAATAAATAGCTTGTTGTTGTTGTTCTAGTATTCAATTTAAATTGCTCATTATTATATATATATATATATATATATATATATATATGTTTATACACTTATATATATATAAATATATATATATATATATATATATATATATATATATATATATATTTTTAAAACAGTAAGAAGGTTTAAAAAATATGTTTTTATTAAAAACCTAATTAAAAGTTCAAATTTTATATTTATAATAAACTCTTTTATTAAACTTATAATTTATTAAAAAAATTAAAAGTTATATAAATAACTTATAGTTTAACAACTATTTTAACACGCCTCGTTAAACATTCTAAACCGAGTGGAAAAAATGATAGAATTATATAACCATTATAATTGTATTATACTCCGTATAATATTGGAATAGTCAACTCTGACGCTTTTAACTGATAACACACGAGGCATTGTAGGTAAATATGTTGTATTTCCTATTTAACTTTTTCAAGTTTCTAAAATATTTTATATATTTAAAAAAATTTTCTGCTATCATTATCATAAATGATTTAATTATTGAATATATTTTTATTTATTAATAGTAGGTGTTTTTAATTTTTTTATTTGTTTTTAAGTTACTAAAGTTTGATTTTTTAATGTTTTACTTAATGAAACATGATCCGTTTTATAGGTGACGTATTAAAATTGTATTTTGACAGAATGTTAATTTATAGAAACTAAAGTTAACCATATGTTAAATACAAGTAAGTTGCTTTTTATTTTTTATTCGTTTAAATAACTTTATGTTCATTCAATGTTATATTCCACGATAGAATATAACATTTTATATGAATCTAAATTGAATATAACATTTTACATGAATATAGATATTTAGTACAGTGTTATTGTATAGCAGCGATATTTAGGTTATATCTAATAAAGTTAAATTCACTACTAAAAAATCTTTATTTGTACAAAATGTTTAAAATTGAAAAACTGTATCATGTTCACCCTATTACTTTTAGTGCCACAGGTTATCACACTGTAGGTATATCACAGTTATTCACACATTTTTGGTACATCACAAATAATCACATATCGTAGGTATATCACAGGTTATCACATATTGCAGGTTTTAGTTATAACTCATCTTCATCTTTAAAACTAATTTAGAAAAATTTAATATTTTTTCATATGATTGTGTTATTCTATTTTATGAGATATTTTACTAATGCATAATGTGGCAAAACCATAAAAAATTTCGAAATTTCGAAATTTAAAAAATGGCTAGAATCGTTTAACATATTATTAAGCTAGAAATTATATTTTATTAAAAATAATTTTTGCGATCAAATATCATATTTGCTATTTAAATATCGCCTTCAAAACATTTCATCAAAAAAAAAAAAGTGCGAAAATTTTCAATTTTACATTTTTTTTAAACATTGATTTCTTATTTTAAGGAACTTTCAGTTCATTTTTTTACCATATAAACAACTTGTATATTATTATTATAATATTAAGTTGTTTATATGGTGAAAACAATGTAATTTTTTTATTTGAATAAAATAAAAAAATTACATTGTTTGCACTTTATGTAATAATTTTCAACAAAAACTATGGTACACCACTATGGTATTGATCTCATAGTTCAAAAACTGCCAGCCTATATCTGCATAAACAAATACAATTTTAAATTCAAATAACAACGTCCACGTTTCTCGTAATTCTGTTTTTTATCGATAATAATAAATTTAAGAGAAAATAAAACAAAAAAACTGCAGTTTGACTTCATAATAATTTTTTTTTATAGAGTTGCGTTTTAAGAAAATTTATTTTTAATTTTTTGATTCTAGTTACTGCATAGTAATCACTAAATAAACATTTAGATCGCATTTGTTATTCTTTATGCTATCTTTAAAAAATGATAAAAACTAAATAAAATATGAAATTGTGAACTTGTATCTTGTACAAGTTTGAGAAATTACCAATATTATTTATTTATCATTTATTTTAAAATTTTCAAAAATAACGTTGTTATACCTATTCAATAAAAGACGCGACAACAACCTATAAGAAATATATGAAAGGCAGTAAATTCCTTAAGGTGAAATGCAAGAAGCGAACTCGAAATTTGAAGTCATACTTCGACTTGAGTGAATGCGTAGAAAAAACTTAAACTCATGTTATACTTAAAAAAAATCGCCTCAAAGTTAATTTTTGAAGCTAACTTAAGAAAATCAGACTTCAAGTTCAACTTCACTCAACTTCACTCAAGTTCGCTTCTTGCACTCCACCCTAAGTTACGACTCATAAAAAAACCAAAAAAAGCTTTAACAAGCTTATTAACAAATATTTAATTTACATTATATCAAAATAACTAAAACGGACAGAAGATGTTTTATGAATTATATATTAGAAAATAATTTGCTGCAAAATGATGATATACATGCGAAAATTTGAAAAATTTTTTCCGCCAGCAATTTTGAAGAATCTATTAATAGTCAACTATTTCAAATTTTTTAATGAAGCATAAAAAGAGTGGAAAGATCAAATAGAACGAGTGCAGTATTAGAAAAAAGAAATAAATTTTGGTTAAACGAAATTATATTTGACTGGAAAAACAAAAACTTAAAAGAAACAACAAATAAAATTTACTACAATTTATAGGGGAGACCGGGGCTAGTTGGCTCGGTTTTTACTCTATGAGCTCTGTACCCCTAACAGAACATTTTTTTAAAAATATTAAAGTGTAGTCTTAAAGAGTATGGATTAGGGTATCTTATAAAATTTGCATTCATTTAAAAAAAAAAATTCTTGGGGCCTTTCCGGACCCTCAAAAAAAAAAAAAAATTTACGCCAACTCACCCCACCACGGGGTAAGTTGGCGCAAACTATAAAAATGATTATTAATGCACTATTAAGTGCAAAATTAATAGAAATTTTTTTAAAATTAATTTTTGCAACAATTTTATCCCAAAATTTAATATTACTTTTAGCTGGTACCAAATATTAGTCCGTATAAAAGCCAAACAGTAACCCACCTTATATCTGTGGAAAAAAAAACAAAATTTTTTTTAATTTTTTTGTAAGAATAAATGTTTTCAATATTGTTAAAAATAGAAAAAATAAAAAAATATAATTTAATAAAAAGAAATATTTTTTTCCATACTAAATGCTATGAGCCAACTTACCCCGTAAAAAATTTGTCAACTTACCCCGAAAGCTTTTTTTTTAATAACAGTCTATAGATCCTGAAAAACGGCAGCTTTGAAAAAAAAGTCTGACTGGATATAGTAAACCAATTGTGACTGGAACTTTTACAATAAATTTTTTTTCATACGACTAAATATTTTCTTTGTAAAGTAAAAAGAAAGCGATGTTCTAAAAGTTACGTTTTTGTCCAAAAAACGCATAAATCTCAATATTTCCCATGCGCATGCGCGAATCCTGACAATACTACAGTGAATGATGAAATGGTCAATGAGGAAGTTTCTGAGTAATTTTTGTCACTTTCTGATGAAAGGCTCTAAAGATAAACGCAGTTCGTCAACTTACCCCTGCGGCCAACTAGCCCCGGTCGCCCCTACAGCTTATTTCTATGGTTATTACAATAATTAAATTATCGTAAAATTATTGTTATAATTTGAGGTGAACGTCCTTAAGTTTTGTTTAAAGATGCGTTTGTGCGAACAAAAAATTGCATAGTTTCCAAGCCTTTTGATGAATGCTATTTAAGCGAACTTTTATATGCTGGGAGTAAAATATAGAAAAAAGATAAAAGATTATTAGAAGCAAAAGTTTTAAAAAAAAAATGCAACAATTAACGACAGGTATCACTTACGTCAGAACAGTCCTTAGCGTCAGTATTACATGCTAATTTATCCTAAGAGACTTATCAGCATTTAACGAATAAACGTCTTAAATTTATCTAAATTATTAACTAAACTATTATATTAATTAACTATCAACTGACTAAAAATATTGAAGTAAGGAATAAGTATAGGAAAGGTCGTTGTTGAGTAGGTTTACCAAGACAGGTGTCTTACAGGTCAGGACAGCTAATATATATAAATATACGCAAATTTTTGTAAACATGTATATTAACATATATAAATATATATATATGTATTTATAAGCATGTATAAATATACATATATATTTATAAATATGTATAAACATATATATAATTATACATATATATTAATAAACATATATAATTATATAAACATATGCATAAACATATATAACTATATGATAAATATATTATTATATATTTATATATAATATACAGGCGGGGGTTTAGCTATTAGTCAAGAAATAGTAGCACTTCATGATACGTTGGGATTGGGAAGGGGGGAATTGCGGGGGCATATTTAAAAGATTCAAAAACTTTAGAAAAAACCAATTATTTGCGAGCTCTTTAACAAAAAAAAGGAATAGTGTTGCATTAAGGACAACACTACGGACACTACCATTAGACCCACTCTATCTGCCAAGCTAAAGCCTCAACCCTAACGTTGTTAAGTAGCATCTCTTTTTCTTTTCTTCAAATACAATCATGGTTGCTCATAGAGCTTCTATATCTAGGTATAGCTTATAGAGCAACTATATCTTGAAAACTTTTTCTTGCTTGACTCGTTATTCGGCAAAGTCTCATATAACACTAATTATTTCAGACATCTTCTTTATGAATTTTAAAAAAAAGCATATGGTTACGCTATTTTAGAACGATTTGATAAAAAAAATGTAACACACTAGTTAAAAGCATTACCGTTAAACTTCAAATTTAATACGCAATACAATTAATTAATTACAAAACATTAACATTTAAACAATCTATCTACTTTTAGGTACTTTATTGGCTTAGTTTTTAACTGATCCACACTGGGTCAGAATGGTCATTTTTGAGACAAAATTATTAACTAATTTAATATTAGTGTTACATTCACTAAATTTAGCATGAGTACCAATATAAGGTTTGAGCTGCTTATGAAGGTGTTATTTTTTTTTTAGTTGCTATGAATATCTATTTTTTTGCATAGCAACAACTTACTTTTTGTAGTTGTAATTTGTCATGAGCACCAGTCTGCACCTCTTAGTAAGGTGTTACTTTCTATTTGGTTTTATGGATACCTAATTTTTGCATAGCAACGACATACTTTTCGTAGTTGCAGACTTGTTATGTATGCTACACATACTAAATTTGCCACGAGCACTAGTGCAAGGTCCGCGCTTCTTATAAAGGTTTAATTTTTTATTTGGTTATGATGTCTATGGATACCTATTTTGGCATAGCATTAAACCTACTTGTAGTTGTTTTTGTGTGTCATATACACTAAATTTGGCAGCAGTACCAATATGAGGTCTGAATTTTATATTAGAATATTAAATACGGTTGCTATGGATACCTTATTATGCATAGCAACGAACTTTTAATAGTGACAGTCAATTTTATACGCACTCTTGACTTATGAACTGCAAATTAAAGAAAAATATAAATTTTAAAGCTCTGGTGTTCCAAATAAATATAATGGAACTTTTTAATTTATCTAAATTATAGAATACTGACAATTTTAATTAACAATGCATAAATTTGAATTTTGATGAAAATTTTAAAGCAAGAAACCAAAATTTGGCCTATAAAAATCAATGAAAACAAAAACTAAACACTGCTTTTTAAAAGTTGCAGAACATCTTCTGGCAAAACCTTCTTGTTAGTACTGAAAATTGTTCTTAGTGACGAAATGACTGGATCACTAAAATAAAATAATCGTGAAAACAAATCTTCATTACATTTGATTCGGTCACACTAGCGTGTAAAATGCTCTATAGCTTCTTAACTTAAGAGCCCGATTAGTAATATCATGTAATCAAAAATATTGGGAGCATGAATTAGCATTTTGTGAATGCTCTGCGGCATATAGTACCATGGATAGTATTAAACGTAAAACCTAGCTGTATGTGTACAGTATTGCTTAAATAAATCCGCATCAAGCTGAAAACCACATCGAATACAAGTCGGAAACAACATAGAACATTTTTATAAGTTAAGATTTGAGTCCTGTAATTTCAGAAAACAGTTGTTCATTCTGAAAAGCTCTTCAGAGATGTTCATGAGCCGCCAACTTTCGGTCTATCGACAATCAGTCCCATCTTCTCTTGAAAAGTAAGTTCAATTTTTTTCTTTTGCATTTCAGTTTGTTGCTTGTACGCTGGTAATCTTGATGACCATTTCTTGACTGGCAATTTGAAAACAATGTGGATTAAGCATTTCAATGTTCTTATCTATAAATATTAAATTGAAATCCCATATTGTAAACCATTTTGAGGGTGCAACTTCAGTAACACCTGTAACAAATAAAACACTGCATTTTAAACTAATCAAATATATAAAGGTGTGTATGTATATATTTATATATATATATATATATATATATATATATATATATATATATATATATATATATATATATATATATATATATATATATATACTTTTTTTCAACCCCATGCTCCTGGATTGTCATTAGATGAGCTTTTTCCTTAAAAGCACGAAATGAACTATTAATTAATTATCTTTTGAAAAAAATTCATCCCGTCATTGAAAAATCGATATATATATATATATATATATATATATATATATATATATATATATATATATATATATATTTATATATATATAAACAAATTTTGAAATGTGTTCTACAAATTGGAGTGCTTAATGTTCTTAAAAGAACAGAGCAATAACAACTTAAACTTGTAGAAAATTGTTTTACAAAATTTTTTTTTATTTCACACTGTTTCATTAATAAAGACTCATCAGAAATGCATCATTTTTGATGAGTTTTTATTGACTCATCATTATTTCTGATAAGTCTTTATTGATGAAACACAGTGTTAAATGGAAAACTTTTGTAAAGTGATTTTCTGCTAATTTAAATATAAGTATATATATATATATATATATATATATATATATATATATATATATATATATATATATATATATATATATATATATATATATATATATATATATATATATATATATATATATATACACATATGCGTGTACCTGTGTACAAAATATTTGCCATATACTTTTTCAATATTATTCATTTCTTTAGGACTAACGCCACATAGAGAGCAGCACTGTGATGAGTCAGTTACATCTGATAATGTAGTATGGGCTTCGCCATCATTCATAGTAATTTCAATTTTATGGTCAACATCAATAGACTTACAATTAAGTAGGACATAGCTTGTTTTAGTTAGCTGTTTGATCTCATTTTTAATGTCAATTCCTCACTCCGACGAAGGCCTGCAGTTTCCTCTACAACTTTAAATCACAAAGTTAAAACAATGCTGACAGTATAAAGTAGATGATGGTTTAGAAATTCTCCGAAGAATAATCTTTTTATTATTGACAATAGATAAGAGCTCCAAAGTCACAAGCATGTAATAAACAAAGTTTCTCACTCTTCAGATTCATAGTACACCCACTATCATTACATGTTTGTTTACAAATACTATGCCCACTTGAGCCATCAAAAGAAGCTTTGAATATCAGAGTTACTTTATTATACTCATTTGTATTTACAACACCAGTCTGTCTCCAAAAGTCTTGCTTAGTCTAATCCAGTAAATCTTGAAGTGAAACACTAGCAGTATAGTCAG
>NC_088920.1:28442500-28545000 GCF_038396675.1 Hydra vulgaris
CTGAATGTCTTTGTTTAGTGTTGCCGAGAGGAGGCAAATAAACTTTTTTTTTAACAACAAAGTAAACTTTTCCAATACTTGATTTGTGTTCATTGATATTTTTTTTTAATTTTTATATACAAAACATGTGTAACACTTGTTTTTACTACATCAAATGTTTAGATATTTATCCTTAGAGCGCTACAAGCTTGGCTTTGAAAAGTAAAAATATGACTTTTTAAAACTATGACTCTTAAAAACTTAAACTTTTTACAGTAAAATATTGCTGTACATTGAAAATGCTAGCATTGAATAGAGCACATTTTTTTCTATCTTTTGGAATATTGTTTAGGTATATTTGGTATTAAAAATAAGCGACAGTAAAGAAAGCTTTATGGATCACGAGAGTTGAACCAGCGAATAATTTCAAGTTCCAGCGATTACAGTTTATTTGATGAATGCACGATAACTTTAACTTATAAATTTTATAAAATATTATAGTATACAAATATATCACCTAGCATATGATAATTTGGATTTTTTCGTTTTCATTTTTATACAAACTTCAGATCTGATGGCGATATTGATGTAGATGATGTTGTCAGCAATGTTTTAGATGATTGGGTATTTGTGCTAGGAGATGACCACGATCATGATGTTGTACACTTTACTGGTAAATCAGGAGTCAAGTACTGAATTTCACCAGTCTAGGCCTATTGACTATCTTGACTTATTTTTTACTGATTTTTGAAAAATATAGTTACTTTTACTAATAATTATGCTGATACGTGGATTTAAAATAATTAACAACATTTGAGGTCATATCCAACATAAAGAGGTCATGAATGGATTAAACAAGGAAATACCAGTTTTTTAGAGGTAAGTACTTTCCTTGGAGTCGTGATCAACATGGGTCTCATCAAAAAAGCTAACTTTAAACTGTACTGGAATATAAGTCATCATTGTGCATCTACTCCCTGGTTTGTCACCCACTTTAATTGGGACCGGTTTCAACTTTAGCTTAAACTTCTTTATTTTAAAGGCATCTATGTGCCAAATCAACAACCATTGAATATGATTTGAAAAACTCATTTTTTAGTTGAACATTTTAACAACAAATTTTTTTATCATTTTCTAACCACAAATAGACAATTTTATAGATAAATTGTTTGCTACAAAGAATATATATATATATATATATATATATATATATATATATATATATATTTAAGAAAGGTTGGCTACAAAGGAAAGACACCACATTTGCACCATAAATTATAAAAACAGTGAAAATTCACTGTACTTAAGGATGCATTACTTTATTGTAATTATTATTATTATAGTTATTATTGTTATCATCATATTAGGCCCTATATATATTAGGCTATTTTTAAAACATAAATAAGATATTTACTCTGGGACCTTTTTAACGCGTTACCTTATTGCTATTATTATAGGTATAATAGTTATTATCATATTAAGCCCTATATATATATATGGCTATTTCCAGGATGGAAAAGATGAATTTAATAAAACTTTTTTTCTTTAATTATATTTAAAAAACCTTAAGCTTCTGTTTAAAAAATTTTTAAGTAGAAAATATTTGGACTGAGGCTATTAAGTTTCCTCAATGTTAGCAACTTTTTTCTCTTTTTATTTTGGAAAAGTGACTGAAACTTAAGGCCGTGTTTTGCTACATTTGTAACAAAATAAAGGCATAGTTTTATTTAAAAAGGTTCTTTAAAATTAAATATGTGACTTGAACAAAAAACTTGAGGATTTTTAAATTCATATAAGTGCTTTTTTTTTTCACATACACGTCTGCAAAAATGAGGTTACGTTACTGAACTTAAATATAGAAAACTTAATTACAAAGTTATTAGGAGGGATTTGTTAGAAATCCTTTAATAAAAAGGAAATTTACTGTTATTTGGCAAAGTAAAAATTTTATATCTCATTAGATTAACTTGTAATTATAGTTTAAAAACTGGTGAATTACTGTTGAAAAATGATTGTGTTATAAATTTAAAGCTTTCTTGGACTTTCCCAAAAAAGTATTCAAGCAGTTGTTAACTTTTACAATGAAAATGATTTAGGGTGTGGATTGTGGTTGTGGATCAAACCGGAATGGGACGACCTGTAGTATAATCATTAGTTTTTCGTGTGGACAAGTCACATCTACTGTTGCTAAATACGTATGCTAAAGAATGAGCTTGATTTGAAACTTTTAAAAATTCCATATTTATTGTTGATAAAGCTCAATCAGAGATATTAGGAATCCAGTCAGTTTTTCTAGGAAATGGAATATTTTTTCATCGCTTTCATGTAGCAAAGGCCTTTATCTATCACCTTAAAAAGAGTCCTAAAAAATTTTGCTTCTACAGAAAATCAATCCTGAAATGAAATCACAGAAATTCAGTGAACTTCAAGTACAAATGAAATCACAAAAATCCAGTCTACTTCAAGTGATCCTATGTTGACCTCACTTGAATGCAGACATAATAAAGAATGTGAAGCAGTTTTTCAAGAGAAACTAAATAATTTAGTTTTGAGACAAACCCAACGGAATCCATATGGTCGTGTAGCTTCAAACTAACAGATACTGTTTGATAGAAAAACAAAACCATTTGAAAGATTAGGTTCTTATGAAAACGAATACATTCGTCTAGGTTGGTTTGTTGAAAAAACTGTTGTCCAGCAAGTTTTGCATGAGAGTGCAAAAGTCACCACACACCAATTTTTACCGCAATTCAAATGTTGCGGATAAAAGAGCAAGTCTTTATGAAGTAAAACAGTATATTAAGGATTCTGGATGGGTTGAAGTCAGCAAACACTGTGAAGCTGTGAACATTGAAAACTGCCCATGTCAAGTATGCGTAAAGACCAACATGACTTGAAAAGTCAAAAGTAGCTCAAGTGTGACCATTGTTTAGATTGGTCTCATTATGTTAACTTAAGAATATCTTGCAAACCTAAAGGATATTGGTTCTGCGCACAATGTAAGGTAGGGAAATAATGAGATTTAGATTAGTTTACTAGCATAAATTGTTTTTGTTTTTAGTATTTATTTATTCAACAGGAGAATTTATTTATATTTATATTAATGGTTAATGTATTACAAAGAACATATTGATTAGCAGCATAGTTATTTTAATGGTATCCCTATCTTGGGAATATACCTGATAGCAAGTTAAAAAAATTTAGAAATAGCCCTATTATGCTTTTTTTAAGCATCTCTTATTTGAGTCTAGCCTGAACAAATAATCTTTAACTTGAATCTTTTATCAGATACTATTTCTTATTGGAAGCTACAGTTTAATTTTTTTGTTTTTATTGATATTTGTTTTAAAATTTTAAATCGGAAGTCACTTTTTTTAATTTTGATTTAAATTTACGTTCTAAAATTTTTAAATTAGATTTTTGAATTTTGATTTAAACTATGAAATTGTCAGGCTTGTTTTGTTTCATGTTGAAAAATTTATTATTTTTAGTGCGAGTTTTGTATATATAAAGTTCTGTTTATGAAATTATATTATCTATAGTAGAAGTAGTAACGTAGCAAGAAAAGTTAAAAAAAAGAAAATCCAACCGTCTCTTTTATAATCTTGTAAGCCATTATAGGTATGTAGATGTGATAAAGGCTTTATCTTTAAATATTTTTAAAAGTAAAATAAAGAAAATTACCACAAGCGACTGATTCAAAAAGAAAAAATTGATTGTTTGGATTTCTTTACATTTTAGTTTAGTTATTGAAATATTAGCACTAAAAAATATTGCTTCAAAATTATTGTTATTTAAAAATATTGCGTTGAATAACGTTCATATTTTTCAATGTTTTGTGCACAAATATATAATAAATTGGAACCACAAACAAATTATTTTTTTATTTCGAACAAATTGCTTCAAAATGTTCATATATTTTATTAAATTGGCTTCTAAATATTATATTAATATTATAAATTTTATTTAGAAGCTAATGATAGATAGCTATTTATAGATAGCGTATAGAAAATTTATAAATTATATTATATATACATAAAAATGTTAATTATAAACAAACTATAAACATAAATATTTATAGTTTATTTATAAATTATATTATATACAAAAATGATTTAATATTATACATATACATATATATATATATATATATATATATATATATATATATATATATATATATATATCATATATATATATATATATATATATATATATATAAATATATATATGTATATATATATATATATATATATATATATATATATATATATATATATATATATATATATAAAACATATATTAGATATATATATTATAAAAAACAAAATCATTTATGTAAGGATCTACATAACTACAATAATTTTATCTTTTTTTTTTAAATTCGATTCCAAAAAGAAACAAATATATTTGTAACTATTTTATACTCATGGCAAAAAAACTCTATTAAATGAAATTAGCCATCTTACAATTTTTTGGCCGAAAACAAATGTGACGAAATTAAGAAACATCTGAGTTATTATGAAATATAATGTTTAGTCAATAACTATTTATTATTAAAAACATTTTGGTAAAGATATTAAAAATAAGCATTTTTAACTATATTTTCTCAAAGTTATTTTAAGAAAAAGTAAAACTAATAATCATCAAAATTATTCATTGGATATCAGATCTCGGGCCATTACTGGTCAAAAAAAAGGTCTAACCTACAAGCAATGTGTTGAAAAATATCAGATATCAATAGGCGGTGTTAGAAAAATGTATATAAAATATGATGCAACTAGTTCTGTTGAAAATCAAAAAAGATGTGGTTGCCCAGCTAAGAGATCAACAAGAACTGATATGCTAATTGCACGGATAGCAACAAAAAAAAAAATTCAACAATAACCTCAAGAAAACCTTAAATCTTAAATATTTCCAGTCGAATTATACAGAGAAGACTTAATTCAAGGGATTTAATAAACCGTCTTCAGAAAAGTAAACCCCTCGTTAGTGGTATAAACAAAAAAAAAACGTTTAGCGTTTGCAAAACTGCATATTACCAAGAGTGAGGCATTTAGGAACTCAGTGTTATGGTCCGATGAGAGTATATTTCAAATATTTGGCTTTAAAAAACAACAGGAAAGAGTTTTGCGCAGACCTTGTGATAAACTCTAAGAGAGAAATCTTATAGAGTTGGCTCAATTATGGTTTGGGGATGCTTTGCTTCAAATTGTTGTGGAAAGACTGGTAAATGTTGAAGATGTAATGACAGAACAATTGTATGTTGATTTGCATTTAGATCGCAAATTCTTTTTTCAAAAGACCACGACCCCAAACACACCAGCAAAGTGGCAAAACAGTTCCTTAAAAAAAGTAAAGTTAACATTCTTAAATCGCCGCCACAAAACCCAGACCTTTACCCCATTGAAAATTTATGGGAAATTTTAAAATCTACAATTCCTCCTTTAAAACGAACAAATAGAAAATAATTTTATGAGGTTCTTAGTGAAACTTGGAATTCAATTGGTGCTAATGTCACGTCGAAGCTTGTAAAAAGCATGCCAAAGCGTTTAGAATCAGTCATATAAGCAAAAGGTGGTGCAACAAAGTACTAAAATGAAAATCAGACATGATATTCTTGCAATTTTAATAGTTATTGACAAAACATTACATTTCATAATAAAAACCCAGACGTTTCTTACTTTTGTCACATTTATTTTGGGTAAAAAATTAAGATAGCTAATTTCATTTAACAAAGTTACTTTTGCAATGAGTTAAAAAGAGTTATAAATATATTTGTTTTTCTATGGAATCAAATTAAAAAAAAAGCTTTAAATTATTGCAGTCATGTAGATCTTAACGTAAATTGTTTTTATTTTTTTATTTTCGATTTTATCAACTGTCGCTTAATTTTGTCCGTGACTGTATATATACATTTATATACATAGAATATAGTTTATATATATATATATATATATATATATATATATATATATATATATATATATATATATATATATATATATATATATATATATATATATATATATATATATATATATATATATATGGCCAATTCCATAGTTCAGTGACGCATCATGCGGAGAGATTTTTTTTAATAGAAATTTTTCTATAACTCAAAAATAGTTTTTTATTACTCTAAATCAATCTTGAATTAAAGTTTTATAATATAAACTAAACACAATTGTATTAACATAACACTGCTACATAGCAAAAATAAAAACATGAGTTCAGTGACGCAACGCGGAAAAAAATGTTTTTTTATCAGCATACTTTTAAATGGAGTTTTCGCTGAAGTTTTATTTTTTGCTTGACTTATTAGATTTTTTTGTTGTAATTTATTCATTTTGCAATAAAATAGTCATAAAAAAAGCCACAAACAATAAAGTTTTTATATCGTTTTATTTTACAGAAAAAAAACTTTCAGTTCAGTGACGCAACGTTCAGTGACGAAACAAAAAGACGAAATTAAAATCATTTTAAAAAGTTTTGTTATTTTGTAATAAATTTTAATTATACTCAGGTGAAAATAGCATCAGAAAAACGTTATCATTCTGAACATAAAAATAATGTGATTTTGATATACCTTTGATTTTTCTTGAATAACTTAAAATTGAACTGAATCCAATTTTATTTTTTTGTTGTCTTGTATCGTTTTCTGACATGTGAATTACAGATATTTGCAAATCTTGTAATGCTAACGCAAAATCTGCTGCTGACCTGATTTCGTATTGACTAGTTTTAACTCTCAGGGCTGCGATTCGTTTAACAGTAGTTCCTATTCCGTCAACCACTCCTTTCCCGTACATCGCTGCAAAGAAATGCCAGAAGAATTTTTTATGAAGACGTTTTTCAAACACAACCATTGCAGCCATAATGCTTTTGTTTTTGAACTGAGAAGTGGCATTATCGCTGAACATGTGTAATTCTTTGACTTGATCAGGAATAAAGTGAAGGGTTTTTTCAATGTACGGAATAACGGAAGACTTAGTATGATCAGTTGAATCTGAAACTGTGACAAATGTTTTTAACTCAATGTTCCAGACTGCTAGGGTCATGATAGAAACTTGATTTTGACCAAAATGAGCCGCTTGTGGCTCATTTTGATAGAAACACCTAGCGTTTTCAGCCCAGTCAACTTGGATTACCGCAACTTCAGAATTAACACTCATCGAACCCTCCTTCAGTTTATTAAAAATTGTTAATTGGTTTTTCTTTACAAATGCGTGTTTAACGAACTTATCACGCATCGCTGTTATGTGTTGGATGAGTTCTGTTACAGTAGACTTTTTTGAAATTTTTCAATGTTTGCATATGTTTTAGTTTCAGGCATTCTCCACTCGTCCCAGGATACTTCGAAACCAAATGTATTAACAGTTTGCAAGTGTTTATCGAAGTGTTTCATACCTTTGCATGCAACGTATTTTTCATAGGCGCAATCGTATGTGTACGGTTCACAAACAAAGTTACTTATCATTTCAGATCCAACTTTGATTGAAGGCGCTTGAATTGATTTTGTTAATGCATTGAAGGCAAATCGCATATTTTTATGCAAACTACAAACACAAACATTATGCGGAAATTTTGTAACTGATTTTACATAGCGTGGACGAAAGTCGCAAAATTTGCTGAGTCCAATTTTTGTGTGCAGATGCTTTTCCTTACATAACTCGAAAGCTTCTTTTAGCGTATAGTATAAATGACGTATCTGAATATTGTTTGCTTTTCCGTCAGATAATTGAATTCGAGTGACATCTTTTTTGTTTGGTGATATTTGGGAAACTTCATCTTCATTATAAAAGTTTACAACTGCTAAAACATCGCTTTCAGAAAGACCATACAGCTTTGAACATGCTGGAGGTAGACCCGAATTATCTTTACAAGCAGAGCTATTTGAAAGAATAGAAAGAATTTCAGATTGTTTCTCCTTTGAAGTTGGTAGTGCTTTTAAAACTTTTTTCAATGCTTTTTCTCTTTGTTGAACGTTTTTAAAAGATGAGCTTGGTCTTTGATGTTGATTTAAAAGTTTTCTTTTTAAACGCGACTTTTTAAAACTCTTAATTTTGCTTTAGCAGCATAAGCTGCTTTTTTATTAGGATCGACTTTCAATTTTTCTCGATATCTCTTAGATCTAACTCTGGACATATCTTTCTTTTTATCAGCATTCCGAGAAACATAATTAGCTTGGTATTCTGCATAACGTTTTTTTTTTTACTTCTAATTTTGATTCCATTTTTAAAAATTTACAACTTTATAAGAAAATGTTAACATAAATCCAAAAGTTTACTAATATTTACTAATAGCCCTTCACAATACTAAAATGCAAAAATTTATTCGAATTTGAAAAATTTGAAAACCCACAATGAAATCTGAGCATTTGGATGATATTTTGACTTCCTTACCGCGCTATTTTATAAAACGCTAATTATCCCGTCGATGGGTTCAGTGACGCAACAGCTTTTAAACTATAACTATATGTTAATACAATGCTTTTTGACCAATTTCTTTTTTTAGTAATGATTAGAAGTTTACATTAAAATATATAATTTCTAAAAAAACCTCGCCATAAAGCATAATTTCATTGCGATAATTAAACTTTTTTAGCTTTTAGTTCAGTGACGCAACGTAACTTTTGCAGATGTGTATGTGACAAAAAAACACTTGAATTATTTTTAAAGAGTAGAAGTTTTTTTACTCAAGACCTATATGTAATCTCAAAGATTCTTTCTAAACAAAAATATGGATATGTTTTGTTTAAAATATTGCAATAATTCGCCCTCAAATTTTACTCACTTTTTCGAATAATAAAAAGAACAAACAGTTGCTAACATTCATCAAATTTATCTACTCGGTTCAAACATTTTCTACTCAAAAACTATTTTAACAATAATTTTAAGGTGTTTAAACTATAATTAAAAAAATAAAACCTTTTGAAAAAAGAAATTTTTAAACACGAAATTTATCTCTTCCATCGTGGAAATAGCCATATATATATATATTTAAAAATATCCATATCTATATATGTAAATATATATATATATATATATATATATATATATATATATATATATATATATATATATATATATATATATATATATATATATATATATATATATATATATATATATATATATATATATATATATATATATATATATATATATATTAGGGTGGTCCTTATTTATGAGGAAAAAATTTTTTTTCGAATAGTTTTGAAATTATTTGCCAGAATGTACCTTTATATAAGACATGAAAATATACCAAATTTCAGCTCAACCGGTTAATACTAACACGTGCCGTATCAACGCTGAAGTTGTGAGATTCAATGTAAGGCAGTTACCTATAAGAACGACAATGTACGCTTGACTGTAAACATAAAATTACGCATTTTTTTTTAAGTTTTTGTATAAAAACATACTAATTAAAATGAAAACGTAAAATAAAGATATAGTTTATTCTAATACTATATTTTTTATTTATTGAAATGATACATCCACTTCAGATACATATTTTGGATTAAAGTAAGCCTCCTTTTGTGGCGACTGGGAACTCTTTCCGGTACTCCTGAACAACCTGAATAAAATAAAAATAATATTGAATGTGTTTTCTAAATCTAGCCTATAGAATGTGTTCAAGAAAAAAATAACAAAAAATTAAATTTGTTTATACATACAAATTGTTTAGATGCTCATTTTTCGTCATTTTTTCATTTTAATCCTCAATCAACTTCACTCCTCTTTTTGCAATATCATTTGTACATTTTAAGGTTGAAATGATATTTTTTCCTGTGCGATAATCCTCTCTGTTTTCCCAATTCAGCGGATCGTCCTGAAGAAATTCAACACAAATACCGAATCGTTTAAATAACTGAAGTGAATTTGCGGACAATAATTCAGTTGGTAGATCTTTTTGAACAAAATTTTGGACATCTCGGATTTGCAACGATAGTTTTTTCTCAATGACTTCTGTCTCTTCATTTTCTTCTTCTTTTTCATTCACAGTCTTTATGTTTTTACTTGCACATTCCATAATTTTTTGAGCCATTCTAATTTTTTCAACTCTCTCAATTCTATCTTCAAATATTGCCATGGCAGCACACTCTTCACTTATATACCATAAATGGTTTAAAAATTTTGTTATTGCAATGGTTGCAATGTTTTCATTAATATTTTTAAAATTTAACCAATTTTCTCAAAAAATATATATCATTTAGAGGAGCTCCTGTAGTATTTGTTGCTGAAAACCAGGCCTCGACATAACAGTATACAACGAAAACGCAAATTTCTGCATTCAGTTTTAAATTATCCTTTCTTATTTTCATTTGATGGCGAAATAAAAAAAGTTTTAAACAATATATCGCTTTAGACATCCATCTCGCTAAATGATATGCACCGGGGGCCCTAAAACTCACATTTGTTTTATCTCCCAAAAAAATGAGCGTCAATTGCAAAAACTCTTTGTAGTCATCACGTGGTTGCTCTTCTGCAAGTTTCTGTTTCACAAAATAAATAATTTCGGGCGCTACATCTTTCAGTGCATTATAAACGGCTTCATCTCTGGTATAATCTAAAATTTTCATTTTATCAATGTTTTTCCAGTTTTCTTTCAGTGCTTTGAATTGAGCAATTTCAGGGCCGGATGCTACAATTGCTTTTGTCGTCGTGAATACACCAGCCAAAACGACCTCAAATTATGGTGTCGGCATGGAAGCCATAAAATATCTTGCCCTAACCTTTGTTGAAGCAGAACTGCAGCTCCTTTTATACGTCCAGTGTTTGATGCTGTAGTATCAAAACAAAAGGCTTGAATTTTTTTGGTTAAATTCCATTCATCAGTGATATGGAAGACAGCAGAGCAAACTTCCGATCCTCCTGATGATGCAATACCAGGTACTCCTAATAATAGTTCAAAATCTAAACCAACCGCGATCACAGGAAGCCGATCAATTTTCTCATTTTTTGTGATATCAGGCAATAATTTGGAATCCCAATGCACTTCAATAAAATTTGCATCATTTCCTATCGATTTTGTTGATGAATATTTTATTTTCCGCAAAATCTCTCTATTTCTTTTGATAGACGATCTATTAAGAACAAACTCGGTAATATCTATATTAAGAGCATCTAGGACGGCAGAAGTAATATGCATTGCATCCCTGTCACTCACTTTACATTTGTCCAAGGCAGCGGCCAGGCGAGGTGTCATTAACGTCTTTCGTCCTCTCTTGTTTGAAGATGTTCAGATTCCGATATTAAATGTGTCATCTTCACTGTTGCCTTGATTTATCACTTTTTTCTGTGAATCTTCGTTTTCTTTATCTTCCATTTCAAAATATGCAATCGAACAACTAGAATTTTCCAACAAATCTTCTTTTCTTTTCAACTCTGCAGCTGTGCGTTCTTCTTTCCGCTTTTCCTTACGTAATAATTTGATATCTACTCCCAACATACAACCTATTCTACCTTTCTCCCTTTGCTTAATTAAAAATTCTCTATCTTCGGCGATTTTAATCTCATTTAACGCATTTAAGGTGGCAATATCGAAAAGGTTGTCTAAATCTTCTTTAAAATCATTTTCTTTTTCTCTCTGCCGTTCAGTATCTCTATTTTTAGATTTTTCTAAATTTCTGACATTATCGTACAAAGATTTCAATTTCGAAATACAGTTTAAACGGTTTTGAATTGGGATTCTTGCTTTTTTCCAAAAAACGACCACTTCATCAATAACTAAAGCACTGCTGTCATTAAGATTTAAATTTACCACTCTCATGTTATAAAAAAGTACACTCAAAACATCTCGCTTACATGGTAATTTACTACCGCAGATTTGATTTTTCATTACTCCAACTAGATAAATATTTTTCCGAAAAATGGACATTTTAGCACTTTTATCAATTACTTATATAGCACGTCTTTTCTTATGCACTTCATGTACAAAACTAAAACGAATGTAGCATTGAACAAATAATATGTAAAAACAAAATTGACTTGTAGAGACTTGTAGTTGCGCTTGTAGCGAATTCAGAATGCACTTGGTGGTTAGTTGCGCATAGCATCGTCATAGAATATTAGACAGTCAGATGCATGAAACTTTAAGGCCAATGCGGCACGTGTTAATATTATTGGATTGAGCTGAAATTTTGTATTTTTAATTTTTTGGTGTAACTGAACAAAATTACAAATAATTTTGAAAAAATTTGAACTTTCGAAAATAAGGACCACCCTAATATATATATATATATATATATATATATATATATATATATATATATATATATATATATATATATATATATATATATATATATATATATATATTAGGTGTGTCGATTTTTTTTTATTTATCAATTTGAAAAACGGCAAGGTGACTTTTGGTGAAGAATTTTACGGGGATTCCGAATCCGCAAAAAAAAATTAAAAAAAAGAATGTCTTGCTGGGTGGGTCAGCACTTTTTTTAACGGAAAAATGACTAATTATATGACTAATTAACGGAGGGAAATAATAATTGAAATTTTTTTTTTTTTTTTCAATTTTTGAAAAACTTAATCACTATTACGTTGAACTTTAGGAAAATTTCATATTTGGTGCAAAATTTATAAAAATAACCACAGAAAGTGAGTTTTTGTGAAGGGCATTTTTACAAAAATAATCCACTTTTTTCATATTGTAGACAAAATGTGACGGTAGAGTGCGTTTATTTTTGTATCGAATTTTAAAATATTGGGTGTACATTTTGTGAAGAATTTTATAAGGAATCCGAATCTGCAAAAAAAATTAAAAAATTAGATTTTAGACGGGGGAACGCTTAGTTTTGAAAGGTAAACTGACTAAAATGTGACTATTTAAAGAGAAAATATATTTACAAAAAATAGAAGTTGTAATATTTTTGATAAACTCAATATAAACAATATTGAACTTTATGAAAGTTTCATATTTGGTTAAAAAGTTGTAAAAATAACCACATAAAGTTGGTTTTTGTGAATGTTATTTTTATAAAAATTAATGCCATTTTTTATACTTTAAACACTCCATGTAGCTGTAGTGTGTGCCGTCTTTTCCAGTTATTATTATGCTTTAAATATAAGGGTATTTTATTTTTGTAAAGAATTGCACAAGGAATACGAATCCGTAAAAATAAAATAAGATCCACTTTATTATATCTTGTATGATCCGCTTTATTATAGAAAAAATGACCAAATTATGTCAAAATACAAAGTTATAATAAAATTAGAGAAAGAAATTATTTATTTGCATTTTAATTTCAATATTTCGTATAAAAAATCTTTTTTAAATTTACATATAAGTAACAAATAATAGTTAATAAATTTTATTTAAAATTGGTAATTCCAGCTAAGTTAAATTTAGAATTGTTTTTGCTCATAAAACTCCTGCTGACGTCTTGTGCTCTTATATATCCTTCTCTCTTTTCATGCGAATATGTTTTTAAACAAGCCTCTGTAACCTATATAAAACAGTAAAAATAATTTCATTATGGAAAAATTTTAAATAAATTATTGTATTCTTATAATTAGATAAAAAAAGAAACCTGCTTAACACAACGTTCGATGGATTGTGAATGACATGGCCAATCTGGAACAACCATAGGCTGGTAAAAAAAATTTCTGATTTCATGGGTTGTGAGGCTTGTAGTAAGAAGTGGTTCGTATAATGAATCTTTCCAATCAATTAGATTGGTTAATTTATCAGCATCAGTAATTATGCATGGTGTTTTGCGACTTCTTACTGAATCATCTCCAAACTGGGTGTTATCATCTCCTTCCCCTCTATTTTCTAGTATCTTTTGCACTCCGAACTTTCGTTCCTCTTCATTGTTGGAACACAAAAGAGTCTGAATAATGCACTCACTAAATGCAAACCATGCAGATCTTTTTACAGTTTTTATTACTATTCCAAAAACTTCTTTTTTTTGAAATTTTAATTGTTTCAATTGGAATAAAATATGCCTAGGTCCATCTATCCAGGAATGTTTTACCTTAATTTGAAACCAGCAAGGAAAATAAACACCAACTATAAATTCAATAATTAAGCGTAGGTTTCTAAGGTTCTTTTCTGTTAAAAAATAAACTGAAACCCACAATCTACAGAAACGATTGGCAGTAGTAAGCCATCTTGAATGAGAAACATAACCAATTTCAAGGTTTATTAAATTTTCAGGTAAAACTCCAGATCTTATTGCTGTTACAATTCTGTATCCGTAAGCTTGATCAGACGAAAGATCCTTAACTATTTTGTCTGGCAAAACAATAAGTGGTTCACCTAAAGTTACCATTTCAAAGTTCTTGTTTATTTCCAAATCTGTAACTGTATCCAATAGTTTTCCTAAATCACCGGACCATTTGTTGTTTGAAAGTGTTTTTCCATCTAATTCAACTATTAGATGTCTGAGGGGTAGTTCATTTGTATGAAGAGCGCATATTAGCCAGTTCAACTTTTTATCAAGTTTTAATTTGACAAATTTTATGACACCTCCTTCCCATCCAGTATTAACATTTGTAGAATCGCCTCCCAATGCTTGAATCGTTTTGTCAACACCATGTTGAATCATCCATTCGACTAAATGATCGGCAACTATTTCGGCATGCTTTTTTTCTTCAGATGATTTTTGTGGAGTAAAATGAAACAAAAATCCTCCACCTGGTTCCATGCATGTAGTGTAATGTTCCTCTTTAATAGATCCAGGAAAAAACCGACTGGATCCTTCTACTTCTTCCTTTACTTTGGTAACGTCTTTTCTACTATCAAACAAAATACAATTGATGTTCCCATTGCCTATATATTTTAAAGTTTTATTTTTCAACTCATTCATTACATTATCTTGAGCTCTTACAATTTTTTTAAGGTCAACAATAAACTGTGTATCTTTCTCAGTAATCAATCCAGCATCAATCCAGGCAGCTGTAGTCAAAGCCGCAGCAGCTCTAGAAGAAACTCCGTATCTAAAAATAGAATTTGTTTTTAGATAGTTAAATAAAGAATTTTGTTTAATTTAAAATAAAAAGTATATATTTTACCTTAGACTATGTATTGCGACATTTCGTACACTTTTAGTATTATATTTAGACTTTTTTACTTTCGAATTTGAAGTACTAGGTTCTGTGTTAAATTCTTCATTAGTAAGTTCATCTTCAGTCATTGAAAAATCATTGTTTAAAATTGTATTTGTTGTTATGCTGTTTGCCCTTTTTCTCTTAAAAGCTTCTTTATTAGAATGGTTATATAATTTTTTAACCTGTCTGTTGTGTTCAGGCATATCTTTGGAACATATTTGAAGCAAACCTTTAGCACCGACTTTATCTCTTTCGGTTTTAATATAAAAAACGTCTATTATAGGAATTTTATATTCCTTAGAGCAGTTGCATGTAATGTGGGCTTGTTGTTTACAAATAACTTTGCAACCAAAATCTTTACAATCAGAAATTATACACTTACAATTTAAAATATAAAAAAGTTTATCCAATTTCAATATAAAGTCTTTTTTATTTTCTTTATTTTCTCTGTTTGCTGATATTAAAAATGCAACATCCCAAGCTTTTATAATTTTGTACACAATGTTTTTTTCAGAATAAATTATAGGAGCTTTAAAATTAGCGTTTGCTTTTTGCCACTGGGTAATAACGGCACATGCAACCTTTTTGCCATATCTTTTATTAAAAAGTTCTGGAGTTTTTATCACACTGTTCTCTTAAAAGGACTGCATATCAAAGTGTGTCTCTATATGTTGGAAGTTCAGATAGTAGCAACTCCTTTCCAGTACCAATTAACTCAGTTATTGAGGTTTTTTTCATATTTCTTGTCTTTATTATTATTTTTTTGTTAAAGGATGCCATATTAATTTCTACAATTTTTTCTATTTTGTATGTTTATATATAATCAAATTTTCTTTATAATATATAATCTTATTTAATCGCTTTTATAGTCAAAATTTAATTTTAGTATCATACTTGTCACTTATTTATCAGTAGTTGTGAATAATTATTAGATAATAAAATTATATTGCTTAAGTAATACAATTTTAATTAACTAATTTAACAGCTGTCGTTAAAACTCTACCGTCACATTTTGTCTACAATATGAAAAAAGTGGATTATTTTTGTAAAAATGCCCTTCACAAAAACTCACTTTCTGTGGTTATTTTTATAAATTTTGCACCAATTATAAAATTTTCCTAAAGTTCAACGTAATAGTGATTAAGTTTTTCAAAAATTGAAAAAAAAAAAAAAAATATATTCAATTATTATTTCCCTCCGTTAATTAGTCATATTTTAGTCATTTTTCCGTTAAAAAAAGTGCTGACCCACCCAGCAAGACCTTCTTTTTTTTAATTTTTTTTTGCGGATTCGGAATCCCCGTAAAATTCTTCACCAAAAGTCATCTTGCCGTTTTTCAAATTGATAAAAAAAAAAAAATCGACACACCCTAATATATATATATATATATATATATATATAAAATAAAACTTTAGACTTTCAGCAAATTTTTGTATTGTAGCTCCTCGCAAATAATCTCACTATTACGTAGCTGGTTGATATCTTCTACTTTTGCCCCGAGGGCAAAAGTAGAAGATATCAACCACCCAGTAGGCACAGCGACGTGACAAAAACGTGAATTTCACGTTATTTTGGCACGTGACAATTAGGTGACTTTTTGGTCCCCATGAAATGACCAATTCACGTGATTTATGGACGTGTTTTTCACGTTACTTTTGGCACGTGATATTTAGGTGACTTTTTGGTCCCCATGAAATGACCAATTCACGTGATTTATGGACGTGTTTTTCACGTTACTTTTGGGACGTGATATTTAGGTGACTTTTTGGTCCCCATAAACTGTCCAAAAGACGTGCTTTTTACGTTAATTTTGGCACGTAATATTTAAGCAATAATTATGCTTTATAATTACAATTATAAGTGTTTGAATTCGTGTAAAGAAAAAAAACTCATCGTCGAGGAAATATTTAATACGTATTAAAATACATGGTTTTATTAGTCAGTATATTAGTTCTTGACATAAAAATTTTTAATTTGTAACAAAAGCTGCACTTTTGTTAAAATATCCTCCTTATATCCAATAAGTAATAAGTACGAAGTCGTAGATCTGCAACTTACGAAGAGCACGCTTCAAACTTATATATCTATTCTTCCATAAAAGCACGCTTCAAACACAATCTAACAAATCAGTCGATATTTTCTTCTATAAGAGCACGCATCAAACTTTATCTAATGAATCAGATTTAGCTGAAAAGAAACGAATAAAATCTTAAATAATAGTATGATTATTTAATAATTATCTTAAATCACAAGCTTTTAAAACAAATCTTACTTTGAGAGTTGCTAACTACTTTTGGCAACAAGATTTTCTAGTGTGTTATTTGTTTTCTTTTATCTAAATCATTAAATAATTTTAAGAAAACAATACTACATACAGTGTAAAAAAATACTCTGATTGCTAAAAAAGTAAATAAGTATTTAATAAAAAAAGATGTAACAAAAAAGTCGACAGATGATTAAAAAAAAAGAAGTACATAATAAAAAATACAAGTTTAAAAAAATATTTTTTATCTATATATATCTATATCTAATATCTATCTATGGATTTATCTATATCTATATCTATATAAAGTTAATAACTGATGGGCGTGATTAGAAAAAGACCTGTACTCACCTTATGTGATAACATCTGTGTACTATGTGATAACATGATAATATGTTTTCTTTGTTTTTCATCTTCTTATATTTGCAACTGTTTCTGCATTAACTTGTTCATACATTAACTCACTAGATGCAAAGGTGACAGCCCACAAAGTTGCTTTAAATGAGTAATCTACAAAGTTTTGAACAGCATTAAATGTCATTTTAGAATGCACACAAAAATTAAAACAATTTATAAAAATGTAATAGTTATCACATAACCACAAAGCATTATAGTGGGGATTTTATATCACGATTTTCCTTATCCATGGTCAGATTTTCACCTTGAGGCTCCTTTTGCTGTGGAAACATTCACCACGGCTAAGGAGCCTCATCTACCCCTAATTATATATAATATATTAAGTATAAAACTAAAAATATGTATAATAAAGTATTGTCAAATTAGGTCACCAATAAATACAGAGTGCTGAAAATTCAACTCAGAATCAAGTTGCATTCTCCAACAAGATATGAATTAAATCAAATTCTTACTACAAAGTGCGATCACAAAAGAAGACAAAAAAAAGGGAAAAGTGAATTTTCTCAAACTTTAAAAGTTAAAAGGTTATTAAGTCTTACTACAGAATGATATTCCTAGGCAATAACATAACAATACCATTGGGTCTTCCTAGTCAATAATATTTTATGCAGAACTTATCATTTGTCATGTAGCTTAATAAATTTAATATTAAATAAGTTATAATAACTTATTTATTATCAAATTAATTACATTGACAAATTTGACAGTCTAAAATAATATACAATATGGTAGAAAAAAAAGTATACCTTGTAGTAGGGTTTAATCTTTTGCGTGTTGCAATATGAGAATTATCTGCCATAACGTTACACAATTTTGAACTAAGCTTTATAATATATTTATTAAACCTAAATTGATAAAACTTAGTTATAAGATAATATGTTTGGATAAAATATTATATATGTGACATTTTATTTTTGTCAAAAATGCATTGCGACGTTATAAGATATCTTACGCCCTACTTTTTAAATTATTATAAAATTACAATGCAAAATAATTACATTATTATAAAAGTAAAATAAAAAGTAATTACAATAATGAATATATAAACTACGTATTTCATGTAATCATTATATCTAAAATATCCAGAAAATATCCTGAAAAAATTCAGAATATTTTCCCCCTCATTTTCCCCTTAATTTTGCATTCATCCAAGTTGTTTCTCAATTTTTTAAAAACTTTTCTTAATTTTTGTATGAATGATGACTAAAACAACAAAAAAACAAATAGATGAATAATATATACCTGTTATATGTTGTAATATAAGTTGTATGTATGGAAAACTTTTCGGATATTTGGAAAAATATAAATTTCAGAAAAATATCTGGTATTCCGGGAATATCCCGAATAAGATAATCCCTGAAACTAAATTTTAAAAAAATAGTAAATAAAATAAAGAATATCTTTCCAAGTTTCTAATCACAGGTTTTTATTATGAATAAAAAAAGTTCCAAAATACACAATATTTTGGCAACGTAACATTCACGTTTTAATCAAGTAAAATTGTCACCTGGACAAGGTCACCTAAAATATACATGATTGAAACATGAAGAAGGAAACGGGGTAAGAGCAGGCATCAAACTTTATCTAATGAATAAGTCGATATTTTCTCCAATAATAGCTCACAACACCAAATATAGCTCAAAAGAAACAAATAAAAACTTTAATAATAATATGAATATTAAATAATCATCTTAAATCACAAATTTTTAACACAAATCTTACATGGTGAGTCACCAACTGTTTTGGCAACAAGATTTTCTGGTGTTGCTATTTCTTTGATCTAAATCATTAAACAATTTTTAAAAAAGCAATGCTATACTTGAGAGAAACTTGCTTTACATATTGGAAGGTCGTCAACATTGAAAGATAAGTAAAATGCAGTTTCAAATACAATAGCATCATAATTATCTTTTTGTGGGGAAAACATCGAACAAATCCGCGTGAATAACCTGTTTTATATTGTACATAATAACAATAGTAATAAAAGTCATATAATATATATATAATAATAATTTCATATAACTCGAATATATATATATTAATCATATAATATTCAAATAATATAAAAAAAGGAAATAAATAAGTATTAACCCTTTATAACAAGTAAAGCACGAGATCAAGATGTCATATATTATAAAAAGATAAAGTATTTAATAATAATATATACATATATCAATAATAAATAACATAACACATTTATTTATTGATATTATCTTGGATAAACTCTTTAACCTTGTTGATAAAAACCAAATAAAGAAAAAAAATCTATTTTAGGTTTTTATCTAAACGACTCTTGAGTAATAATGTATGCAGAAGTACTAGAGACATTATTATTGCTCAAGAATCAAGAATAAGTTCTGCTAGAACTTATAATTTGTCCATGTAGCTTACTTAATTTAATATTAAATTCGTTATAACATAACTTATTTCGTACTAAATTAAGTAAGCAAAATGGACAAATTCGCCAGTCTAAAATATTATATCATAAAGTAGAAAAAAAGCATACCTTGTATTTGAATTTAATCTTATTTGTGTGGCAAATAGGGACGGCAAATAGGGTACTAATTTATTTAACTTAATTTGATATAATTTAGATATTAGATATTACAACTTAAAATATATTGTTGTTTTTAGTTCTGTTATAAATGCATTGCGTTAAAAGATATTATATAGACCACTTTTTTTTTTTTTAATTATGATAATACTACAATAAAAATTAATTGTATTATCATAGAAGTAAATAATTATAACTAATATAATGAATATAAAAACTATACTATAAAAAAATAATTAATATAATAAAAAATATTATTTCACATTTCTAATGCCAGTTTTTTTTGAGAATAAAAAAAGTTCCGAAAGACGAGATATTTTGGCACGTAACTTTCACGTGACTTTCACGTAAAATAGTAACCTGGACGAAGTCACCTAAAATACACGTGATTGAAACGTGAATAAAACGTTGCGCGCCTACTGGGCAGCTACGTAATAGTGAGATTATTCTACTTCTATTATTTTGATAACATGATTATCATTGTTTATTTTATATATTATAATATATCTCTGCTGCTGCAACTGTTTTCAAATATTATGCTTAAATTATAATTACCCTTGTTTCATATCATTATTATGTTATGTATCATATAATATATTTTTTTAATATTTATACATCATATTATATAGCACTATTAGTAGTTTACTTCACGTTAGTTTATAACTATTTGTATATAAATTTGAATATAAAATCTTTATTTAGAAGTACATGTTTGATTGTTTACATACTTATATTATGTTAATATACACTATATATTACATACTTATATTATAATACATATATACATGTATATGTATATATATACATATATGTATGTGTATATATATATATATATATATATATATATATATATATATATATATATATATATATATATATATATATTTATATATATATATATATATATATATATATATATATATATATATATATATATTTATATATATATATATATATATATATATATATATATATATATATATATATATATATATGTATATATATACATATATATATATATACATATATATATATATATATATATATATATACATATATATATATATATATATATATATATATATATATATATATATATATATATATATATATATATATATATATATATATATATATATTGTTTATAATGTCATGTATTTATACTTTTGTTTTAACTGTGTAATTTTGTGCATCATTTATATTGAAGTGTTTATATGGGGATTGTTTATTTTTGTGTGTGATGTTGCTTTTCATTTGTTGCTATTATTCAAGTGATTTCATTTATTTTGTCTCGTCATATTGGAAGCTCTCACTTTTATAAATATTCATAGACGTTCTCACTTTTAGTATACTTATCTTAGTTTATTTTAACTCAGTGATAAATTGTGTGGTAGTGGCGTAGTAGTAAAGGATCGAACTTGGAACCTCTCGCTTATGAAGCGAGAGGTTCCAAGTTCAAGGTTTGTGTTTTGGAGTTTTAGAGTCGAGAGAGGGTTACAACCACAATTAAGTATTTTCATTTTTATTTTGTTTCGTCATATCAAACTTTCTGTTTTCTTTTTTATTTTCTATCACCCTTCTGATCGTTAACGTTGTGTCAACTCTAGTAACGTTTTAAGTTCTTTTGACAGCATGTACAAATGTAGAATATGAGTAATTTTTTTTATTATGGAGTTACCAAAATGCTTTTCAGTTTTATCTATAAAAAATCTACCTAAATAAATGATTTTGAAGTGCTAATGTTTTTACAAGAATGGCGATAAAAATCACGATAATATCTAAAATAGAGATCAAAAATCTAAGGTTTTTTTTTGGAAAAAAGCATTTTTTTTTTTTTTTTTTTTTTTTTGTTTTCTTTGTATAAAAAAGCGATTTCCTTGTTCGTTTACAGCATTGGATTAAATAGCGAGATTTTTATCTTAAAAACGGAATTTTTTGAGTGTTTAAAGCAATGGACCTTTTTTTTCTTTGCTTTTTACGGTAAAAACTTTGTGTTTTACGGTAAAAACTTCGTTTTTTATGTTTATAGCATTGGCCCCAGGTAAACCTTAATTGAAAAAGGAACTGCAATGTTTACTCTCCTTTTAAGAACATCCATCTTTACATAAATGTTCATTTCAGGATTATAGTCAGAATATATTAAACTTCCTTTAGTTATTTTACTTTTTCCAATTAATTTGTTATTGCCACGTTTTTCTTTGACTTGACTTCTTAAACAGAAACAATTTTTTTTCAAAAATGTCCAACATGTTGTAATTTTTCAAATTGATTTTTCAATTTTTTTATTTTCTAATATACGATATAATCATATGTATCTCAGATGTATTTACTTATATTCATTTGTAGAGTGTACAAGCAATTTATTGATAAAACCTATAGAATTCTATACTTTTGGATTTTTTATGCATATATGAAAAATGCTGATTGCGCATTTACCGGGTATTTTTACACTGCTGCAGTTCAAAAAATTGAAAAATGTTTCTAACACAAACTACAACAAATTTTGCTAAATATTTTTTAATTTATGAATTGGAAATCAAAATTAAAAATTGACATTTCATCATAAAGCGTGCACACAAAATAAATGTGTCATTTTTTTGTGCTTGTATTAATATATTTTTAATTTTATTTTGTGTTTTTTACAACATATCGCTGTTTCAATTAAATGTTTTATTTTTCCCATTAAATTTAAAATAATTTTTTTAAATGACAAAAGAAGAAGATATTAGAGAAAAAAGTGTACAAGTTTTTCAATTTCAAAAAATTTCAAGTTCAATTGCAAAAAAGTTGCAAGTACATCCCTACACCGTTATTCGTGTTATTTTTTTTTTTTTTTTTTTTTTTAAACAAAGCAATTCTGGTTGTGGAAGAAAGAAAAGTTTTTAAGATATAAAACTAGTTAAAAACTGGTTAACAGTTTTAAGATTAACCCAAGCCTCTGAATTAGGGAACGCACGAAAATATGCGAATTTTCTCATAGTTTTGTTGCAAAAGTTCGAAATAAACATAGTCTTTATTCTTTCAAATTACTAAAGTGACCAATCATTCTAAACTCACAAATAAAAGTGTAACAACCGGCTGCCGAAGGTTGTATGACAATTTTATTTATAAAAACTTCAGTGTTATTATTATTGAAGTATTCAGTATTATTATTATTGAAGATATATTCTGTATTATTGAAGATTATGAAGCTTATACCAATTACAATCAAAAGCAAATTCCGCATTTTTTACATTTATTTCGTATACACGCTTTAACAGACGTTGATGAACATTGACAGTTTATTCATCTAGCTTATCATGCAAGTCAAGGTAAGTATCGTTAATATGCAATTTTGAGAAAATAAGAAAAATAAAATAAATAAACATTAAAAATTGGGTATCCACTAGGTAAAGAGGCTTTATGTGATAAAATTTTTTCTATTTTTTTTATTTAACCTCTTTTTAATGCTTTCAACTTTTCTCTTTTTTTTTTAACTTTGACTTCTTATCGTTTTGATGAACTTTTTAAGTTAAATTTTACATAAAGGAAATTAAAAACTCTGTTGAGACCGTATGTAATATCATTGAAGTAAAGAATTGCGGAGTTAACACTCACTTCAAGCAAAAATCATGTAACAAAATCATCAAGACCATATAATATTAATAATTCCTTTATTACAATTTTGTGTCTCTTCATGAATGCATTTTTTAGAAGAAAATTATCAGATATGTCATCTAAGTCTTTCTTTGTTGCATCATAAGTTAGCATAGAAATATTTACTTTAGGCTTGTAATTATTAACTTCTTGTTCACAGTTCAACCTACACCAACTATTTCATCCCCTTGGACATAGTATATGACGCCGCAATTGGTCTGGAAAGTTAGTATAATGATTTTGAACAGCTCTTATCTTTTTTTTATGTTTTTTTTTCTAATTTTGTATACCTTGTCATTGTCGTTTAAATTTTTATTGTTTCCAATTTCTTTTATCGCCATATCAAAATAGTTTCGAATAGTGATAAATAAATTATTGGTGAGATTTTCAACACCTGTTAACTTTTTATCCACAAACATTTTGTTTTGATTTTTACTTTCTTAAACATATACGCTTTTGTCTTTTGCCCAATACATTGAAGTTTTTGCGCTTCTACGCAATATTTATTATATGTCTGACTATTAACAACAAAATTAAACGATAAAAATTATCATCACCCAAGTAGTACCTACAAATTACCCCTATTTTTTACGGATATTGAAAATATTTCAACTGAATCAGAACCTTTAATAGCTCCTGAGGATTTGAAATGACATTTATGATTTGCTTTCCAGCAGTTATACATAAGATGATTCACTTTCTTTGTCATTAGTTGGTATTTTTTGCAATATTAAATGTATTGAAAAGTCAATGCAACCCCCTTCGCTTATAAGCAGTTACATCAATAGAAACTGTATTCAAAACTTTTCCAGCAGGTGCTTTATTTGTCGAACTATTTCTTACATTAATTACAACATTTTTCATTGATTTTATTTGTAAGCTTTTGAATTTTTTGAATGGTAAGCTTTGAAATTTTAATCAATTTATTTATTTTTAGATATCAAATAATATCTGAAAATAAAATTAGAAACGAAAAGAAGTGTATAACAACAAGTAAATTGACGTGAAATTGCATTTCAATTAAAATATAAAAAAAAAACATCTATACTTTTTTGTTTATGATGCCGATGGGTAACTTAAGAAATTAATTTATAAGAAAATTAAAAAAGAGGAAATTCATCCAAATCAAGACTTTTTTTTAGATAGTAACGAGAGCAAGATTTATAATTACCTTTAGTGCCAAAGTGAATAAAATAAAAAAATTAAAAAAGATTACCTTACAATCGGTTTGGCACTAAATGCTGCCGATTAGCGCCACGTCGAAGTAATAGTAAGTAACGGCTGATGTGGAAGTTATCGGACAAAATAAAAACGTCAATAACTTATTTATGATTAAAAAAACAAACTACTATTACATTTTTTTTAAATAATGCATTTATCTTTTAATAAATATATATTATTTTTTATATGAAAAAACACCACCATCTGCAATTGATCTCAATTTTGCTCTGACGCCTTTCATATGCGACTGTAAAAAGTTTAAATCAATTTCTTGTAGTTTTAGTTTAATGTGATCAATCAAAACTTGCTCAGTTGAACCTTGCCAATCTCCCTCGTAAACCTTCTGTGCCAAATGTCCCCAAAAATTTTCAATTGGTCGTGCTTGAGGCATATTTGGGGGATTAGATTCTTTATCAACGTAATAGACATATTGGTCCATCCAATTTAGAGAATCTTTAGAATAATGAGTACTTGCTAAATCTGGCCAAAATAAATAGTTAAAGTCTCCATGATACTTGTGATTAAATGGAAGAAATCGTTTTTCTAAACATTCATAAATATAGATTGATGAATTGATCGCTACAGCCTTGGAAGTGCGAAACAATGGCTCGGACATACCACGGTCAGATAGGCTATCCACATAAATAATTTTTTTGAAAATTTCTCTTTTCCTATAAACGAACACTTTCTGGGCATGTCTTTTTGTTGTTTGTGTAGTATCCAGAATTTCCAGGCATGTTGTCCCTTGCAAAACAAAAGTATTTTTCGTCATCGATGACCAGAAGCGATTTTGTGTTATAGAGTTGGTTAACTAGTTTCCTGCTTCTTTTCTTTGCCTTTATTTGTTGTTCTATAGTGTATTTTGGAGTCTTTTCACGTTTTCTATATTTAATATTCATTTTTTTTAACTGACGACCAATTGTCGATTGATTTACACCGAATTTAATACCTATTTTTCTCTGACTGACCCCTTTTCGATTGTTGACAAGTTTAAATCAATTTCAAAAAGTTTGAAATCGTGTGTATATATATATATATATATATATATATATATATATATATATATATATATATATATATATATATATATATATATATATATACACACGATTTCAAACATCCAAGAGCTTAATATAAACAATATCATGTTTAAATACAATATAATAGCTATTTACAAAACACAACCGCACTGCTCCTTTTGACGCAATAAAATACATATTTAAATACATTACATACATTAACACTAACTTCAAGAGCATTCAAAAATATAACATTTATGCAATTATGTAATAATAAGGTTAATGCCAAATGCCTAAAATATTATATTTTAATATAAAAAAACCAAATTCACTTTCTTGAGAATGTATAAACTTATTCAATTGATTTCATAACTTTAACATTTGGTTTGTCATTAATTTCAATTTTGGAAACATTTTTAATTTTTGTAATAAATTATAAACCAAAATATAAGTCAATATAAATTACAAATGGGCAATATACTTGAAATAAAATGTATAATAATTATAATATTAATAGAATTAATAACAACATTAATAAAAATTACTGAAAATAAATTATAAAGTATATATCGTTGATGTACCAAAAATAATACTTCAAACATGTTTTTCTATTAAAATTGCTGCAAACTATTATGCAGAGAGACAGTATAATGATTTTTTCTTGTAAAAATTTTATTCACAAACTATATAACCAATACAAAACACAGAAAAAATTTATTATTGGACATCTTCAGTGAATGTTTAGCCGCACACACTATGTCAGCAAGAGCTCTTTAAGAATAGCTAACGGATTTTGTTGTTACAACTTCAATCCAAAGTAAAGTCATGTGTATTTAATTCTGTTGAAAAGAAATGTTACCTCGAAGAATGTTAAGTGAATTCATTGCAGTGTTTAAAGCAATGCACACTTAAACAGTTTTTAACTAGTGGAAAACATGTTTCACTGTTTATCTTGTCAATACAGTGCATAAATTTGTATAATACCATCGGATTTCCCCTTTTTTTATCACAGAGTTTTCAGGGCTAAGGCTGTAACTTGACTTCCATACTTGATACTGCTAATTTTTGAAACAATAATAAACAATGTTAACCGTTATCGGGGTACGTTGGTCCAATGGTTGGGGTAGATTAAACTACAATCAATCTATGGCTATATATTAAGTAGGAAAAAGTGCATTAACTAAACATAACTTTATAGCAATGAACAAATAAAAACTTATATAACAATAACGTTTCATTTAACAACATATTATATTTACATTTCTGAATAATCACTGTCTTCAGCTAAAGGAACTATAGAACCATTACATAACAAACATTTATAATATAATCCCTTATTATCGTTTTATACACAACTCGCTTGTGCCCACCATTAACAGCTTGAGCATTGTATCCGCAAAGCACCTCGAAGGCTGTTTAAAGAGGGTTTGATGCAACTGAGACACAAAACATTGTCTTCAAAATAATCTTTTCTGCTTTTGGTTTTGTTTTTTACAGTTCGAATGGTAAAAATCTGTCTCGTATTAGATTTACTCGGACGGGCTCTTTTGATAGAAAATAATTTTTTTTATGTTTTAAACGCTGAGGTGCTTGTTTTTTATTTCTTGCTGTCTTTAGTTGTATCAAAACTTTGTGTCCGTTAATATGGCAGAAACTCGCTTTCTATTTCTGACCTTATTTACAGTCTGTTTTCTTGGCTGAACTTTTTCAAATGGCCTTACTGCTTTATGAGATAGTGAAGTGGTTAAAATTTTGTTCTTTAGATGTTGTTGGTTTTAAATTTAATTTATTAAGATTTTTTTGTTTAGTAAAGTTAAAAACCATAGCTGATACATCAGTGCTATGGTCTCGTATTCCTGTTGCTTTCATAAAGTATTCTTCAAGTAAAACTTTCTACTCCGGTTTAAATACCTAAAAAAGAAATACAAAGAATATAAGACGATTAGACCTCAAAATTACAATCATAGTAAATCCTAATATATTAAAAAAAGAATTAAATCTAATAGTGTCTTCCCAATACTGAAGTTTAATATCAAATAAGCATTTGCTTTTAAATATATTTATAAGTCATAAGTCAAAACTAGTTAAATTTGAAATACCTGAAATCTTTTGGCAAAGCCAAACTTGTCTTACTATTTTTTGTCTAATTTAAAAAATAAATCTGTCACTGTAGTTGCTTCATCAGACTTATTTACTCTAACATTTACTTCAAACTTACATATTTTGTCATTGTTAGAACTTAAAGGATTTACTAGGCATTCATGTATTGCTTCGGTTTAAACCAAAGCATTAGATGGAGAATCCAATTCGTAAATTGAATAAGTAAAGACTTAAGTATACGTGGTATATTTAATAGTAAGTCAAATAAATACGTTGTATATATAAGCAACAAGTAAAGAGTTTAGTATACGTGGAATGTTAGGTTCTTTACTTTCTTCTCTATCTGATCTTTTACTTAGTAATTTTTTCCACTGCCAATAACATTATTTCTTCTGCCATATTTCCTTATTTTGTCTTGCAAACATAATTTTGTACTAATTTTAGGTAGATCTAAAAACAATAATTGAAAAACCAAGTGTATCACTATACTACAAACCTTTCACTTATACACTTGTATACTTACAAAGTTACATTTTATTTACTTTTTTAAATAATAAATTTACAAAACAAACAGTTTCACCTAAATTATTACTCATATACATATAATTTAATTTACATATATGTAGTATGTAAATTTTAGTGGTAAGTTTTTTTCTTAAGTCTATACTTATATATATATAATTTTGCTAAGTATCATTAAAGTGTTCAGTATATAAACTTAAATTTACTATGTATAACGTTTTAAGTTTATATTTGTAAATTTGATTTAAACAAATACATAAATAAACTAAAACTTTGTTTATGTACTTGTATTTATGAGCTGAAAAAAAAATTAACTGAGTCTCTTTTTAATTGTTTAAAATTTCTATCTAATTGTTTTATAAAATAAAAGTAAAATTAGATTTGTTAACAATCAAAATTGTTCTTAAAAAGACTGAAGGAAAAAAGGAACTGAATATTCAGTACCAGGTAACCGGACAAATCCATGCGGTATCAATATGTGCTGGTTGGTTGGTTACCATATGTGATGGTTTGCTAGTTATTTTTTCAAGTAATAGTCATCAAACTTAGTTTTCACTTTTTCAAATAATCACTGAGCTTACAGTGTCACGAAATGACTTCTAATATGAACCTCTATATATAGGAGTGTATTAGAAGTGATTTTTAAGTCTTTTGTCATCGTCCATAGAAGAAAAATTCAATCAAAGTTTTCTATTATTACTGCTCTAAATAATGGTTTTAAATTTCATAAAAGTCTCCATTAAAAAATTTGACATTTATTTATGCATTCTGTGCATCAAAACACTCTATTTGCAACCAAATATTGACAAACAAAAACATAAACATTACAATTTCTTTAGGAAATAAAGCAATAAATTGATTTTTAACTATAAAAGTCTGATATCGAAAACTATCAACAAAGATCTAGATTTATATATAGATTCTGACATATAGCACACATAAAAAAATATAATTCTCTCTCTTTTTTTCAGGTAATGACATAAAAATGAATGTTAGCTGTAGTAATCAAACAGCTAAGAAGATTCTTTGGGTAGTCTGGGTGGTTGCTGGGCCTTTTGAAACATTGCCAATGATTGTTGAAGTGATGCAGCGACTCTGTTGCTTGTTCTAAATATAGACCCAAAGAGCGGTTATTCCGGTTAATAAACTGGGGAACATGAAAGAAGACTACATGTACTTTGGGAGTGACGCTTGTGTTTGAAAGCTTGAGGTAAGAGTCCCGGAAATTCTCAATTAGTTCACAGTAGTTCTGTTGAAGTGTATTTCCAAAATAGACATAAACAACGGGATCAAACTTTCGGAATGTATCAATGAATGGCAGTGCAAAGAAAGAAGAATTTGCCTCTGCAAGTTGTTGAAGCTTGTCAACTTTTCTCAAAAGCTTTCTGCAATCATTTTCAGCAAACTGTTCTCCATGAAATGTCTGTTGTTGAATGTTCATCATATTTGGCCACTCTGTTGCATTTTGCCATAACAAACAGAGATCTTGAAGAGGTGGTTGACAATGCCAAGTAGAAGGTGAAGTTCCATTGGTGGAATAAAGTCTAAGATGAGTGTATCATCTGGCAATCTGATAGCAGGCTGATGCACAGTATTTAGAAAGTCCCGTGCTCTTTTTTTTTTGCCTCCTGCAGCTTGAAAGCCTGTTTAGTCGCTCTGAATAGATCCAAAAGTTCGGAGCTCACCACTCTGATGAAGATTCTTTTACTCAATGTCACACCAAGTACAAGGATGTGCACTGGATTGAGACTGTAAACCACAGATGATGTTAACAAGTTTCAGGTCACATGTCAACACAAAAGACATCCTTTCAAGGCACAATTTGTCAAGAATTTGTTTCACATTACGATACTTTTTAGGTAGACTTTCTAAAACAGCTACCAACAATTGGCGTTTCACACCTGAATCTTTGAAAAGAGGCTTTTTGGATGGTGGGGAGACATTCTGTGCTTTTCAGGCAACTATTTCTAGAGAAACATTCAAGAAACCTCCTCCATCTATTACAATCTTAATAAGTTCGTTTGACTGTGGACCTTGATTTCGGATGACAGTGTTTCTCACAGCAATAATATCTTTGCAGTGCACAAGTAGCCTCTTCGACTCCTGGCTGTCAGTTTTGGTTGTGTCCATAATGTCGCAGGTGACAAACAAATCAGAAAGATGCTTTTTAAGTGATTCAAACTATTCCCTAAAGTTTTTCTTAACTAGGCGATGTGGAGTAACTTGGTTGAGAGTTGAAACAAGCTTGTTCAATCCTCTGTTAGATAATCCAGTCTGATTTTGAACTTGTAAGAGCTGTTGAGCAGTCAAAGTGGATGTTGGTGGAAAAAGTTCTCTTTGCCTTAAAGATCCTAAAATTAAAGTTGTTTCTTTCATCAACATTCATTTAAAAAATGTTAAAAGATTGATTTTTACTCAGAGTATTTGCACCTGGAGTCACTGGAAGATTTCTTCCAAATCCTTGGCTAAGGCGAACTGTGCCATAAGGAGATGGTGTCTTGTTGGTAATCACTGTAGCAGCCACCCTCTGAGCAGCTTTTTCATCTTTAGTTGCAACTTCAAGTAAGTTTTGTCAAAGCATTCCTTTGGTGCAGACATGATGAATGAAAGCATGCAGAACAGCGTTTTTCAACAGCTGGCAGTTCTTTTGGTGGATTGGTTGGGTTAGTTGGCTTGACTGGTTCTGGGCTTTTGAACGTTGCTTTCCCAACACAACAGATCAAGCAATCACAAACTGATTCTCTTTTAATTGAATTTTAATTGTTTGATAATCAGGCAAAGAGGGATGATGGACATCTTGACCTGTCTCTTTTCTTCTAAGAATAGTGCGACATTTTTCACAAGCTCCAACTGGAACTCTTTGGTGTTCAAAGTTGATTGGTTGGCCAGAGACTTTGGGGCAGCTTTCAATCATAGCAGCAGTGAGTTGTCTAGAGGATTTATTTAAACAAAGAAAACATACAGTTTTCCTGTTTTCATAATGAAATTTTGTTTGATGAGGCATTTTAGAAATATTGATTGCACTTTTGCTCTTCCTAAAATTTTCTGAACAAATGTTTTAGCATGCAGCCCTTTCCCAAAATTTTTCAAATAAATAAAAAATGCGCATGACTCATGTAAAAATGTAACAATATCTGTATTTGCAAACTTTATGACAAAATATAACAAGTTCTTGTCTTAAAATAAATTTACTTGTTTTGATTTCACAAAAAAACTTTGAAAAATGCTCAAACTTTAAATCAATTTTTCTTCATAAGATTGAAAAAAGATTTCAAAATCACTTTTAATATACTCCTACATATCCCCACTATCATACCCCAAAAGGATTTTCTAGGGTCACGAGATTCATATTAGACACTGTTAGCAAACTTACTTCCTTTGTTCAAATAGTTCTGACTCAAAAAATTAGGTGAGTTTAGTTATAAGTTTTATTGTTTTTCAAACATAGTCAGAGAAAATAAAAATTTTTACACACAAAATTTGTCTAATTTATCATGGAAATAACCGCACATGTATTATATTATTCATCATTATTCCAAGGTAAGCAGAATTGTTCACCAGTTGCCTGAAGTGACATGGAAAGATTTTTTCCTACATCTCCTTTTAAGATGAATTTAACATTAATTAGATCAATTAATTTTCCTCTCGCTAATCAATAACACTCATAGGGAGGAACTTGAATTCCTTTCTATGTGAGTTTTGTTAACGGTGTCAATGGTCGTAAAAAACGATCAATTATGACTAGTTATGATCCTCTTGGATGTTTGCAGCTATTCCGATTTTTACACTATATTGTTTGGAAAAATTACTCTTGTTTGCACATGATGAGCAAACCAGAAGCTGTCGTTGGTTTTCAAAGTATTAGTTGAAATTTCAGATTTTTCTAAAACAATAAATTCCTTTTTAACAAGAATCTTATCGTCGGACCAACATTGTTAAGTCGATTTCCGTAATGATCTTGAGATAGGATAATGCCTAAAAGCTCACAACTTAAAGGTGATATTCTTCTTTCTACTCAATTAAAAGCGCTCCTTCCAGGTGCTTTTGCAACCATAAATACACAATACAGATCCTGTTCTGGAAAATGTTAAACTACAGCATCAATTTACCTTTAAATTAATCATTTACCTTTAAAAAAAGATTAAACTTAATGGCATTAACTGACCAATTGGTTCATCTGGACCACCATTTACACTTGAGATGACTGGTTTAACAAATAAACCACTTTTAAAGATATCCCGAAATTTCTTTAAATCAGCTAATTTTTTAAAACGAAGAGCATTAGATAATGCAGTCAATGACAAATGTTTCCCAGATCTATCAGCTATATATATAAAAGAGAGGAGTAACCTAAACCATCTGAGTGCACTTCAATGTCAGCATATACTGAAGGGATTAATTTGTGCTTTTTAGATATGACCCAGTCAAGATCTGGTAGAGTCACTCTGTACTCCATATAAATAAGCATCAGAGCTTGCTTGTTTGCAACAGTCAATCCGATCGAAATCATGTAAACAATGTAATAGAGATATAGATTAAATTTTTCCTAATATAATAAATTAGATAAATACAAAATTTGTTTTACCCTGGTATTTAATCTATTTTACCCTCGCTTTAAGACGCCTGATTGTTTTTTACAGAATTTTCCATTAATTTTTTTGGCTTGTTTGTCGTTTTGTGATGCAGTTTACTTAACTGGGACATTTTTATATGCTTCTTTCTTTTTTGTGTTGAGCTGTTTCTTGTATTCAATCGAAGATAAGTACCATTTCTACTGACTTGATAACCGAGCTGAAAAATAAAAAAGTGTATCTTTAACTGATAATTTAGTGGTGTGTTTTTTATTAACCAATTAGGTAAATGCAAATTAAATATTTTTTTTCATTGTATTTACTGATTTCACGGTAGTCTTAATTCTCAAAACTAAAGATTACTTCTTTTAATGTTTCCGTTAACTCATTTAACATTTTTGTACCTACAGCAACACCATCTCTTCTTTTTCATGAGCTGCTGACCCCTAGAGCAAACATCGCATAGCTTGAACTTACAATTTCTCAACCCTTTCCTTAAAGAATATTCTTAAAGAATTTCTCTTTTCATCTTGAAGTTCTCTATTTTTTTTTTTCTTTTTATCTACAAGCTCTCTTTCTTGCGCACATGTTAATTATCTCCATTTTTTTCACTTCATCAACCTAATGAAATCTTTGTTTATCTAGTTAATTTTTATTTTTTGTGGAACCTTGGTGCATTTCTCACGATTGCATCTGCTATTCTTAATGCACGATTGAATCTGCAATACTTGATTCACAATTGAATCTGCAATACTCGATTAGGTCACTAAAAATCGTTCTGCTACAAAGTCAGTTTCATTAGGGGCTACTTAGAACAAATTTTTTGATTTAGCAAGTTCTACAACTTTTTATTTGCTTTCCATGTTATGAGAAATAAAGATTTTTTTAGCAGCAGAAGACCAGTAATTGAACAACTTTTTTTTAATTCTGATTCGCTCTCAACAAGACTGCAAGCAACCACTATTAAGTGGAAGTCAGTCTTTTTTATTTCCAGATGTTACTGGAAATAAAAATGATTGTTGCCAAGGTATGTTGTTTAATACAATCAACTAAAATTTGCAAAGTATGTACGACAAGAACAATATAATCGAACCACTAATCAGTAAAGTAAACATGTTAACATTAACTTTGTCAAAAATTAAAGCATCAAAAGTTATTTGATAGTGTTAAAAGTTTTACAAGAGGAAAATTAGAAACTGATGCTAAATTGAACTTTTACACTGGTTTATTGACAATTAAATTGTTTGAGAGTTGATTTTTATTAATAAAACCATATTTACCAAAAATTTCGTTTATTCGTCTGGTCCTAAAAGGCTAAATAATTCTAAAAATAAAAAAAACATGCTTGAGTGAAAAAATCAAAAAAGCTATCACAAAGAGATGAGTTTTTACTTATTTTAATACGAATAATGACTTCTAAATCAAGTCACCAGGCCGATCGTTTTGGCACATCCCCAGCATTGTGTTCACGTACATTCACAACTTGGATTAAAATGTTAAGTCAAGTTTTAGGTAAAGCATAAGTTATCTGGCTTCCACGAGAATCTATTCGTAACAATCTGCCACCTTTTTTTGTGAAAGCTGGTTATCAAAAACGCAGAGTAATTCTTGATTGTGCAGAAATGTTTATAGAACGTTCAAAGTCTTTTGATAAACAATCAACTATCTGGTCAGACTATAAATATCAGAATATATTTAAGTTCTTGATAGTTGTTAGTCTAACTGGGTATATTACATTTCTTCTTGTTGTGGAGGAAGAGCAAGTGACATGTTTATAACAAGGACATTGGTTTTTATGATCTACTAGAGCGAGATGGCGCAGTTATGGCTGACCAAGGTTTTCAAATACAGGATGATTGGATTTTAAATTGCTGTAATTTAGATGTGCCACCTGGTGCCCTCTGGAAAAGTCAATTAACCACCAAAGAAGTTGAAAAAACTAATGTTGCAAATTTTAGAATACATGTAGAAAGAGCTATTAACCGTATTAAAACGTACAGAATCCTAAATAAAAGTCTGTCAATCAGCATGCTACAACATACAGATGATATTTCATTAACGTGTGGTGCACTCTGTAATTTAAAACCAATGCTAAAAATGGTAGACCCTAAACCAAAAATTTTTACTCATTGAAATTGCTGTACTTTAGATGTGCTCCCTGGTGCCCGCTTGAAAAGTCAATTAGGCACCAAAGAAGTTCAAAAAATTAATGTTGCAAACTTAAGAATACAAGTAGAACGAGCTATTAACCTTATTAAAAATACGGTTAATAGCTCGTTAAAATTATTTAAAAATAATTTTAAATAAAAATCTGTCAATCAGCATGTACAACATGTAAAGAACATTTTGTTAACGTGTGTTGCACTCTGTAATTTAAAACCAATTCTAAAAATAGCAGACCCTAAACCAAAAATTTTTACTCATTCAATTAATTTTTTGTTTCACTTTATTTGTTTTTTGTAAAAGTTTTAAAGTTTTTTTTGTTTTATTATTACTTATGCATGTATAGTAACTATTAAAGGTGCCTTTGGGTTATTATTATGGTCTTATCTTCTTGATGATGTGTATAAGCTACTCTTACCTTTGCGGGAAGTTTTTTTAAAATCTTTTATATTAATAGCGTATTTCTATCTTATTGTTATTTATTTGTAAGATATATGGTATATTTGTTTAAAGCTTTATCTTTATGTAATACTAAAAGTATTTTATGAAAATTTTTCAAGCTTTTTGGTATGAAACTTGTATTTTTCCAATATTTTTAACGCAAACTTAGGTAGTAAACAATCGAACTCAATAAATATTAAATAAATATATAAAAATAAAAAGTTAAACAAAGGAAGTCAATAAATATAATAAAGGTTTATTTTTAATCAGAGTTCGAATAATTTGCTTACTAATCTCAATCGGTGTATTGATGAAATGAAATTAAACAAATTAAAAGAATTTCTTACTTTTCGCCTATAGCACACCTAAAGTAACTACAGTAGAGCAATTAGCTCCACAATAGATAAATAGCTAGCTAATAAGACACTGATTTTTGCAATAAAGAAATCAAATTTTCGTCTCTTATTTTGACACAAACAACTTCTTTAACTGTGACTACTATTTGGATAAAGCGGTCTTACTTTTCTTACGAATAACGTATCGTTCTTAAAGTGCGTACGCTCGGATCGGGGAGAGGGGATCTCTAAATAGCTTATATGAGATGGGGACAAGGGGTCAATTATAACAGTAAGGAAGCACTAAATTAAAAATAGTATCATATTAGTATAAAAAATAGTATCATAAAATGTTGGGTAGGTAGGTTAAAGCATCGGTACTTTTAGAGAGGTATAAAGTACAGCAAAAAAGCGTGCAGCAAAATGCGGGGTGGGGTTGGTAGTTGTGAGAGGGTCAAAATAAAAGCGTACGTACTTTATGGATGAACCATTATGTCTTACTTTTTGCGACGAGAAGTCAAAATCTATGGAATAGCCCTAATAACAAAATAGCATCGTTAACTTTTATAAAAAAATTTGTAATAATAAAAGCTGTTAAAGCCTTATTTTTCATTTTGCTAACATCTATTAAGGATTTCAAAACTTTAAAAAAAGTTTTGACAAATAGGTTATTTATATGCAAATATAACAACATAGGGGTCAAAATATAACAATACAAGGCGAAAAGTAGGGTTTGCCAAAACCCAGAAAACTTTTAATCCCAGGTTTGTCAAATACAATTCCAGGACTATTTTATGCTTTAAAATAAAACTAATAACTTAATTCGGTTTTCATTATTTCTGCAATCATATCTATTCCATTTTACAAGTTTTCAACATTGTCCTTCGACTTTTTGAATTGAGTCAAATTTGTGACATTTGATTTTACTTATTTAAGGTTCAACTTTTTTACCGTCTAAATTTAAAACCTATAATTAATAAGTTTAAAATAAGTAATTTAGATTTGCATATTGCCTATCTTTATGAAACTATTAAAGTATAAGAAAATCAAGACCTCGCAAGAACAGAACCAATTCTAGAAAATAATGAGGAGAGGGGGGGGGGGCAAATTCATTAAAAAATACTGACGGTTTTTTTAAGACCGTAAAAACATTAATTATACGTAAAGGCGGTGAAAGTTAACTTATATAGGTACGGTTGTACAAATAGTACATTTAGATTAAGCAAGTACAAAAAAAAATTTGTAAAGTTTTATATTTAAATTTCATTCACCAATATTAAAATATAAATTTAATCATAAGGTTTTGCAATAAAAGTCTCATTAACAAATATCACAGTATTATATATTTTATTTACAAACACAATATAACTAGGAGGAAGGCAAAATTGAGGCAAAATAACTTTTTCAAAAATACATATTATGTATGTATATAAAAAATTATAAATATTATGCTAAAAACAAAAATATATGATGAAAAAATGTTTTTGATAACATTTAAATTAAGTGTTAAAAATTGATTTTAAATAGTAATCTTTAAAATAATTAATAAGTTTTTACCCTAATAAAATCCAAAAAGATACATTAAAGTTAATGTTATTTATAATTATGACATGCGGGGTCCATACAACAAAGTATGTAACACAATACTTGGTAACAGCTATTTGTAACCTACATTGGGTGTAATAACAATGTTTAGTTTTAAGTTTAACATCAACACCCACTTTAACTAAATATGGTTATTTAATTCTGTTGGTGTTGTAAAATTATTTTTGTAAAGGCATTTTACCTCGATACAAGCTTTAGGACAGCAATCACATGACATTATCCGATCTGGAGTTGCTCCAAAATAAGGATATTCAAAATCCAGGTAAAATCCGCATCATTTAAAGTAAGATTTTTATGTTGTTCTTTTATATTTACATTGAACGCATTCAGTGCTTCAACCATATTTCAAGGCTGGAATGTTGGGGTTAGTAAAGTTCAGTATTGATATTTTTTGGTTGAGTGACAAAAAGTTGAGGTACTCACTGTATCGACAGCCTTTTTAATTTTCTCCATATTTCTTGCTACTTGGTGTGCCATAGAGGTAGTTTTTCACGCCTTTTTGATTGTGATACCAATGTTCATTTTTTTGTACAGTATTATTCGATAGAGGAATAAATTTCTTTTTTTGTGTATTTACCTATTTTCTTTTTTTTTTTACCCCTTTCGCCAAAATCTTCATGACTAAAGTCAAGGTTTTAATTTTAGAAAGTGCTACTTCTTTTCCAGATAGCAGCCATTAATTTGAAGTTCTTGTATATGCAGGGTTTGTTAGACCGTCTCTTACAGCAGCCTCCACTCTATGCATTGCTGCAGCAACATGACTACAAGTTTGAACCATGCCAGCCATGCATGTACAATGACAGGCACTTTTTTTAATACCAACCATAGTTTATGATATGTATCATTGATAGATTGTGATCTCCGACATTCTCATTTAAATATACTGTAATTACCTGTTAAACTAAGATACTAAAAAGGCTAAAGCCAGGAAGATTTATAGAAACTGTATGCTTTTGAGTTCTTTTAGTCACTTAATTCTCTACTTCCGAGTTCTAATGGCTTAAATATTAAATAATTAAATATATCTGGATATAAAAACACTGGCCAGAATGGCGTTGCCTTTTGTTCGTCCATCCAGCCATCAAAAATTACAAAAACGGATCAGGTATCTGCATGTCGTCAAATTTTAGTTTCAAATAAAATTCTTTTTTGAAATCTGCTTTAACTTCTACTACTGTTTTTATTGATAAAACATTGTTTTTCATTGCAGCAAATACACAAGTCACTAGCTCGTCTTTTTTACCATTAACCTTTAATCCCCTTAACCTCAGATTTTTTAACTTTTCAATCTTTTAAATCATATCGTATTCCATAATTTCTTTTATAGTAAATATTTTTTTTAGCAGTGTTAGATTCTTATACTTCGTTTTCTCAAGTGAATATTGTATATTATGAATAACGGGAGTATCATTTTACCCCTCCTATTAGAGTCCAGACTTCTTATAAAATGACGTTTTTAAAAATCGCTCAATAGATGTATTGGAAACAACTAAATTTAAAATCAAAATCCCTTGTTAAGTAACAATAAAGTCAAAATAAAATCCCGTTCATTTGGGGATGTGAGTGTTTTTTTGATTGTCCCTAGTTCTAAACTCCGAAAGATTTTATGTTGAAATTTAAAGTTTAATAATGAGTTTTAATGTTTTTTAATGTAGCTTAATCATGATGTTTTATAAGGTAGTCCTTTTTTGTAATTCATCTTCATTTGAAACTGGTATAAGTATACATAAACTTAGAGTAAATTTAAATAATCAATAAGCACTTAAAAATCTTTCGCCTGTGTATGTATTTCACAACAAAAAAGACTACAACACAAATCAACAAAGATGTTATTATTTGATTCTTCTTGTGCTAAAATCATAAGCTTTTTTTTAAAGTTTCTCCATGCTTACTATGTTATGTTTTAACTTTATATCTTTTCCAAATAAGTTTAAATTTAGCATGCACTACCTTTTCAGCTTGTTCTGCAAAATTACCTAAGCCTATATTATGGTATTTTTGAAAAGAAACAAGATGGCTTACAAAATGATATACTTTCCGTGTGGTGTTTAATCCTAATCCTTATACTTTCGCATTATGGGTTTTATTTTGTATAGGTTTAAAAATGTCAGCAAAATCTGCATCTTTTACCGAAAAGCTGGCAGACAATTTATTACATATAATAACAAGTGTTAGAGTTTCTTTGTTACAGCTTCTTCAAGACAATCTTTTTTTTTAAAGTATTTTGTTTCATTTATTTTCATCCCATCCAACTCCATGGTAGCTTCAAAAAATAATATTATATAAAGACAGCTAGTATTTAAATCAAGGGTCATAGATAACAAATAAGACTTTGCCTAATAACTCCAACTGCTTTCATCATCAAATGCAGTTCTTGTGAAGCAATTTTGTTTTATGTGAAGCAATACAAAAAGCTAAACCATTAAGATTTGTAACTGCCAGACTTCTGTAGGAATTGTGATCTTTTCCAGCACCTAAAAAAAATTATAACTAAAAAATTTTCAATAAAAAGTAAGAGCAAAATTTATCGAATGTATATATATACATATATATATATATATATATTTATATATATATATATATATATATATATATATATATATATATATATATATATATATATATATATATATATATATATACATTTTATAAATTAGTAAAAAACACTTCACCATTGCTGAATCATCAGGAAGAGTTATATATATATACATTATATATATATATATATATATATATATATATATATATATATATATATATATATATATATATATATATATATATATTTATATATATATATATATTTATATATGAATATATATAAAGTATATATAATTTTTTTAATTTTTAAAATTTTTATTATTTTTATAGTTTTATTAATATATATAAAATATTTATTATTTTTTTAAAAACTTCAAAAGCTTTATCACTACATATTATTATATATATATATATATATATATATATATATATATATATATATATATATATATATATATATATATATATATATATATATATATATATATATATATATATATATATATATAATATATTATATATAAATACATATAAATATATTTAATATATATAAAATATATATAACTATATCAATATATATATATATATAAAATATATATAACTATATTAATATATATATATATATATATATATATATATATATATATAAATACATATAAATATATTTAATATATATAAAATATATATAACTATATCAATATATATATATATATATAAAATATATATAACTATATTAATATATATATATATATATATATATATATATATATATATATATATAAATACATATAAATATATTTAATATATATAAAATATATATAACTATATCAATATATATATATATATAAAATATATATAACTATATTAATATATATACATATATATAAAATATATATATATATATATATATATATATATATAAATACATATAAATATATTTAATATATATAAAATATATATAACTATATCAATATATATATATATATACATATAAAATATATATAACTATATTAATATATATATATATATATATATACATATATATATATATAAATACATATAAATATATTTAATATATATAAAATATATATAACTATATCAATGTATATATATATACAAAATATATATAACTATATTAATATATATATATATATATATATATATATATATATATATATTATATATATATATATATATATATATATATTATATATAAAAAATATATATAAATATATCAATATAAATATATATATAAATTATATATAAAAATATATTTAAATTTATATATATAAGTATTTTAAACAATCTATTCCTCCTTATCAAGATGTATTATTTTAATCAGGTTTTATCTGCAAATTCGTATACTAAGCTACAAGCGAAATATAATCTTGTACATTCCACCTTTTAGTACGAATGTTGCAACAAAAATAATAATACCATTAAAATAAGCTACTCATCTATGCCAGACATCTAGTCCATCATTATTTCGCACAATCACAGGTTAAAGGGAGGGAAAAACATGCAATTGTGTCAACAAATCCATCTGTTTCATGAACAATCAGTGCTTGTCGAAGAACATCGTTTATCAAGCCACCGTGAAAAAGTATAATTTGGTTTATGTGAAACTCCATTTAAATTTCGTTATGGTAATCACTTAAAATCTTTTAACATTATTAAATATAAAAATAATACCGAATTGTCTAAAGAAATTTGGGACATCAAATACAAAATGTTTACACTCTTAATTGAATGGAAAATTGTAAAACGCTGCAATCCTTATAACGCTTTCATCAAGAGTTTGCAACCTTTGCTTATATGAAAAATTCCTTATTTTAACATTTAAGATGATAACTTGTTAAATAAACGAAATGAGTTGATTTCAAAATACAGGCACAAGAATAAATTCCTTTTATCTTTTTTTGACACCGGTGAATAGCTAGTATTTTGTTTTTTCTTTGGCTCTTCGTTAATATATATATATATATATATATATATATATATATATATATATATATATATACATATATATATATATATTAATATATATATATATATATATATATATATATAAATATATATATATATATGTATATACATAAATATATATATATATATATATATATATATATATATATATATATATATATATATATATATATATATATATATATATATATATATATATACATATATATATATATATATATATATATATATATATATATATATATATAAATTAGTAAAAACACTTATCTAATTTTTGATTACTTCAACACTGTGTTTCACCATCAGTAGGTTCATCAGTAAGAATCTGATGGTAAAACATAGTGCCGAAGTAATCGAAAATTAGATAGGTGTTTTTACTAATTTATTATTGCTCTGTTCCTTAAGAACATTGAGCACTCTGTTTTATAGAATACACTAACATAATTTATATATATATTAATATATATATATATATATATATATATATATATATATATATATATATATATATATATATATATATATATATATATATATATATATATATATATATATATATATATATATATATATATATATGTATATATATACAGTGGTGGAAAAAATAATAAATGTTTAGAAAAATGCCTTGTATTCACAGCAAATGATGTTAACTGATGTTAATTCTTATGTTTTTATAAGCTTTTTTGTTTAAAATTATGTTTTTTAAAAACTTATGAAAAATGCTTAATTTGGTTCTATATTTGAAAAAATCAAGATAATTCAATGTTTATAAAACAAATATTTAGCAAAAATAATTAAAACCAATTAAAAACAAAAACAAACTTTTCTTTTTTTCTGAAAAAAGTTTATCAATCACTTCATACAATATTTACAAAAATTGTCTAATATTTTGTTTCATGTCCGTTTTTTCAATTTGATTGGTCTTTTGGGCATGCTGTTGACCAATTGACGGCATGTTGATAATGGATTAGTGTACCATGGTGTTTTCACCATAGTACACTAATCCAATATCAAAAGGGATCTACCTTACTACAGATCCCTTTTGTTCCGAGGCTTTTGTTTTTCTATCCTATCCTTTACAACTTTCCATAAATTGTCTATTAGATTTAAATCTGGTGATTATGCTGGCCAGTTCAAATGTCTCATACCATAATTTTGGAACCATCTCTTTGTGATTGAAGCTGTATGTTTTGGACCGTTATCTTGTTGAAGTATCAAGAGCACCGGCATTTTATCCTCAGATAAGAAAACATTATTTCTTCAAATTTTGTATATATATATATATATATATATATATATATATATATATATATATATATATATATATATATATATAGACATATATATATATGTATATATATATATATATATATATATATATATATATATATATATATATATATATATATATATATATATATATATTAAAAATTTTTCTTGATAAATCTTTGTACGATGTACAGGAGAACGCCAATGTTGTTTTCTCCTCGCTTGTTAGTAGTTAGATGATAGAAACGAAATGTGCGCCCACGAAATTGTTAAATTTCTGTTTTTAGAAATTCCATTTTTCTATCGTTGTAAGTTTTCAATGGCTTCTATATACATATCAGAGCTTCCTTTGTCTCAACGAAAAATGTTAGGTAATTCTCCAGGTGTGTTTTTCTATTGTTTTTTTTTTTATCGTTTTATAAAAATATACTTTACATAAATTGTTGGAAAAATAATTTAATACTGATTCATATTCGTAGAAAAACTATGGGTTGAAAATGCAAATTTATTAAGATATGCTTGGTACTTTAACGCAACGTTATATAGGTTCAATAAATTTTAGACTACCCACGGGCATTAAAACATTTGATAGGGTCATTTCGGATAAAGCGAGCCATCGGATAAAGCGAGCCGGTCGCCTAAATATTGCAATTTTACGAAATCAAATTATGCTTTCGATTTATAACAATTTATTTAATATTAGTTATTCATTTTAAAGTCTAATAAATATTTTAAAAACAGTTGCTAAGCAATTATTTTCGCGGTGGTATAATTATAATCATTCGAGTAGTAGCAAAACGTTTTTTCGCTTTAAGACCTTATATTTTGTTTAGCTTCAATTAAGAAAAGTGAGTATTTCATATTTGACACTATTTATAGTAAATATGATTGTAATATTAGTAATATGAGAAACTATTTCAAAAAATACAGTGTTGATATGTATTAGAGCGATGATAAAGTTTTTTAATCGAATTTTCAACCTGGCTCGGTTTTGCATAACTGTTAGATAAACCGAGCCAAAGGCATTCAGGTAAACCGAGCCATTGGCTCACTTTTCCAAAAATTGCATTAATAAATAAATGTAAAAAATATTATAAATTTTTTTGCTTATTGACCCACATGAATTGTTAATTTATTGGAATTTTTTATGATATTTTTACAGAATGGTACGTTATCAACCGATCACGGCCCGAAGAAGCCAAAAATCTCAAGGAAAACAAAAATTGTCCGAGCAGGTACCGGCAATTCGAGGACAACATCGAAGTCCAAAAAAACTGCCGAGGCCTCAAAGTCATGCAGGCACAAAACTAAATTTATGGCAAAAAGGAAATATGGCTGGTGCTATGGAAGAATACAGAAAACAAGAAGAAAAACCTTCAACTGAACGGTTGTCAATACGGCTGATAGCGAGAGCGTGGAATGTGCCATATGAAACTTTGAGGAGGAGATAGTCAGGAAAAGTGAGCAAAGTAGAAAGTGCTTCTGGGAGACCCACAAATCACCTGAACAGCCACCTGTACCTAATGCAGCTATGAATTGCAGTTGATTTCTGTGACCGAATCCGTTGACATAATTAATCTGAATGAAATGCAATTGCCAGATATTTCAAATAGTTCTAGTGCTAAACTTGTTGATACAGCTAATAAAGATAATATTAATGCATCTAATTCTAATACTCGCCTAGATAAGCAGCATGAGCAACATGTCAATACTGATATTGCTGGTAGTACTTGTTTACCTACCACTGATGAAAATGCAACTGTGTCAATTGAACAAGCAGACCTCGATGTGTCTTTCGAAAACTTGATGCCAGTGCCACACAGAGATCGACCACAAAGCAGTCGGCCACGTAAGAAACCACCATCTTATGAATTGACATCAGAAGAAAATGTAACATTTATTCAAGAAAGAACCAAACCAATAACAAAAAAAGCAGCTAAAGAGAAAGAGACCAGCAAAGAAAAGAAACAGAAGAAAACTGTTAAACAGAAGGTTATAAAGAAAAAGAAAGAATCCAAAAAAGAAAGGAAACAAAAAGAAGAGGACATTTGCAAATGTTGTGGGTTTGCATATGGTGAAGCAACTGACCCTCTCATTGATGATGAATGGATTGAGTGTGACGCGTGCCGTGATTGGTTACATGAGAGCTGTATCGAAATAACCGTGCGTGGACAACTATGTGCTGATTGTGTTCAAACAACAACTAAGTAAATTAACTCTAGTTAAGACTTGATATTTTGCATTTTTTACTGCATCATTTATCTGCAGCTTAAGCAGTATTATTTTTATTAGACTAGTCGCTGACATTTTTATATTGCTTTTGTTCTTTAAATTTTTTGCATTGTATGCATTTGAGGTTAATGTTTGCAAACTTTTAATACCAGTTAACTATATCGTAGGTAATAAAGTTAATATTAATATAGTAAATATTATTTGTAATAATACTTCCAATTTTGTAAACTTCTGTCTGAAATAAAAGCTAAATGGCTCACTTTAGAATAATCATATAAGCTATTGGCTCGCTTTACCAATAATGGTGGCTCATTTTATAAATTTGTTAATATAAAGCGAGCCTTTCCTATGTATCATATATAGTTTACTTGGCTCACTTTATATTAGTGTGGCTCACTTTACATTATATCATAGTTTAGGTATCTGTTATAGAGTTTTCTAGTACAAGAAGTATTAAGATATCTCACATAGTTATTAATACACACTGATTTTAGTTTTATTGGCTCGCTTTATCCGAAATGACCTTATTACATGCTAAGTTAATCATGCATGTTTTAAAGGTTTACATTTTTATTAAACGATCTAATAAACAATTTTAGATAATAGTAAAAAGTTATATGATGATTTAGTATTTTATGTTTATTTAAAGTGTGAGCCTGATTTTTTAAAAGAAACGGTAAAAAAGCATTATTGAGTAATTTATTTTACTTATTTTGTATTTCTTTAACTTCTAATAAAAACTTTATTTTTAGCATTGAATTAAATTCAAATCTTTAATGGTATATTTATTAATCTATTAATATAATAGTTATAAACACGGTTTTAGTTTACATTGTCGTTGTGGTTATAACTTTTTTCTGGTAAAGACTACTTTAAAGTTAAAATCTACTTAGGATGTAAATTAGTAAAAAATACTTTGCGAAATCACCTGCTGAAAAAGCATTAGTAAAAAGTAGAAAAAAGAATATTTAACTTAGGTTTAGAAAGGAGCTAAGTCTTATAGTTGATATGCCCAAGCAGGGTTTTGGCAACACTAACGATAGGAACGCTGCCTGAAGGGCATTTGAGTATGCTGAAACTTTTGCTGATATAACGGGTATGGCAGTAGACGTAATTATTAGATTGAGGACAATCCTAATATCAGTATGCTCCTGCTAGGAGTTGAACTCTGAAAGTTTTGGGCAGTATTGCTATAAACTACAGCTCTTATACTCAAAAACTATTTCTGGTTATAATTCCCTTAACTGTTCATAAACTCTTGGAACATGGTGTGCAGATATCTGAGACATTAAGCTATTAATTGGTTACTACTCTGAAGATTCACAAGAGGGTTTGAATAAGGTAATTTGCCAAGATAGATTGAACCATACAGCCGAGATATCTAGAGAAAATGTTTTTAAAAACCAGTACCAATACGTCTTGATTAGAAGTGAATTTGTTATATCAAACATTTTTTTCAAAAAGTACAAGTTTGAAAATGAAAAAAAACTTACCCCTGAAGTTTCATCCTTGTTAGTGCCGTAATAATAAAATGAAGCTTTTTTATTAGTATTAGGTTTTCTTTTTTTGTTTTCTTGAAAGAAAAATTAGATAAAATATATATTTATTTTTTATTTAATATATTTTAATAATATTATAATATTTACTTGTATTTTGATTTTAAGAACCCAATGTTTCTTTTTAATTAGTAAATGTTTTGGCTTGAAGAATTTATTTTTTATAATTAAGTCAGTCTTTGTGCCCGTAAAAACTCTAACAAATATACGCGTGTGTAGTACGCGCCTTAGGCACCGGTAAAGTTTATACTAGAAATATGTAGTATTCTATTTTATAGTATTTTGGATCAGAGAAACCAACTTTTTTGTTTAAGTTATATTTTGCGTGCGTAAACGACACTTACTTGCGTAAGCGAACGTTGTACGCGTCATAGGTACGCGTTAAATTTTTTTCCTTATAATAAATTTAAACAATTTTTTGACCTAAAATACAATAGTATTGATGTATCGCATGTTTATATATGATAGTTATATAATTTTTGCCGTTTTTTCACCTTTCTGACTGTGCATCGTACGTAGGTCATAACATTTTTATTGCGCTCTAGTCCTACATTACGGAATATTACCACCCCAAAATTTTTTAGATTTTGGGGTGGTAATATTCGGGTTTTTTGGGGGAAAAGGGGATGGGACTCCGACCATTTAGCTACGGTACTTACACCGAATGCGAATACACAACAAAGTGCAGTATCCGTTGGTTCTATATAAGATATATGTCACAGTACACAAAAAAACTGAGTAAATTTATTGTATTATAAACTGTTGTTTAATAATAACAAATTACGGATATGTATTAAAACTGTCTCAGCAACATAAGGCTATCTATTTAACATGATTGTTGCAAACTTGGATAATTTTCTTATAATTACACTAGCAATTAATGTTTTTCAATTAAAAAAAAAAGAATGCAACGTTTAGGTATACAATGCTATAATAGATTAAGTTATTTACAATAAAATATTTGTCAAGTAACATATTTCTCGCAGGAGCCAACTTTACATAGAAGATTTTTGTAAGCAATCATATATTTATAAAACTGTTCACAGGTAAGATTCTTTAAAATATACTTTGTGAGAATGATGCCCTTCACAGACTCAACTAAAAAATTTTTCTTTTTTTTTTGTCCATTGAGCATTAATCAAAGAGATCACTCCTTCAACATTTCCATTGTGTTTTGGGATACCGAAGAGTAATTTACAAACTTTAAACATCTTTGAGGAGATATTTAAATTTGTGACTTGCTCTTCATTTGGTGTGTTATTTAAAATGAGAATTTTAGTTTGGATACCACCTGCGAATTTAGACCTTGAAAAATAGGACTTTCTCTCTGTAGAAATTGCAGTCATTTTTATAAAGAAATTCAATATTTGGAATTCAATTTTAGTGATATTATATAAGAACGTAAACACACACTCACGAAACAAAATACAAGAGTTAAAAATATTTTACTTAAAATCAAATAGATCTATTATCTTTTTATGCTTTTGAACTTTTTTGCGGTTCTATAGAACAACAAAAGAAGTAGAAAAAATATACAGATTTGAGAACAGTTATTTTTGAATGGAATAAAATCAAGGCTATCTATACTAAAGATTTATTCATCGCGCAAGAGTGAGCCGTGACTGGGGGTCTGTTATTTTTACTGATTATAAACAACTCTGCTATAAAAATTTATAGCAGATTATAAAAAATTATAATCAACTCTGCTATAAAAATTTATATCAGTTAGAGTCAAAATATGACTATTAATGAATTTAATTTGTTTCTTTAGAAATATTTATATTAAAGTGTAAGACAAAAGTTAGGATTTTCTTTTTCTTTTTTTTTTGTTTAAAAACAAAGAAAATATTTTCATATATTTTAATAACAAATACAAATCATTCTTTACTTAATTAAATTTATGATAACTTTAACTTTTTTAATGCAGGTTCTTTTTTAGATCATGGTGTAGTTTGTGAACATAAATTGTTTAAAAGTATATTTGAAATTATTCAAAAGCATTGCAAGCGCGTTACAATGTTTCTGATTAAATTCAAAATTCAGTAAAATTCAGAAGCAAAATGATGTCACCCAAGGACTTACGACAAACTTTTTCTTTTATCAAATTAAATAAGACAAAGCAAAAAAAAAACCAATGGCATACATTATCTGGTGGATTTTTAAGACCACCACGATCTATAGATCAAACTTTTCATAATAAATTAACGTTTGATTGAAAAAATTGTTTTCATTTTTTTCATTTCTACATTAATAGCTATCAGTTTTTATCAAAAACATTTTGATAGTATCAGAAATTAGTGACTAATGATAATTAGAAAATTATCAAATACCTGTTTCACATAAAGCATGTTTTCAAAAGGCACACTCATGACCTAAACTAAAATCAAAAGAACCTATGATGTCCTTGAAAAACCTTGCTTATGACAGGAAGAAGACTAATCGGACAAAAGTTAGATGATTTAGACCGCTCTCCAGAATGTTTGAAAATAGGGATAACAGATGTTGCTTTCCAACAGGCTGGAAAACAAGACTCTGATAAGTACTTGTTAAACAGTTTTGAAAGTACGACAATAGCTCTGGAGAACACTTCTGCCAGACTTTAACAGGTATGTGGTGTGGACCATAATCTGTTGAAGAGTTTTCCGATTGAATTTGCTGTTAAAGAATCCCCTGAAAAGTATAAAATCTCATTTAGTTTTTTTAGATCATAAATTGGGTCAGTAAATAGCTCTTTTAAAGTTGAAAATATAACATCTAAAACAGTCTGAGAACATCTATACTTAGGCTGTGAATGTAAAGCTAATATAACAAGATAATCATTATTTAAATCATCAAGATTATCAAACACTATTTGATCAACTATTATATTAGGTTCAGTATTATCATCAACAGTATTTTTTTTTAGTACAATTAGCAATGTGCTTTTGATAACCATTTAAACTTTTACACTTGGAAAAACAATTAATACCAAACACTGCAGCACCATTACCGTGTAATTTTAAATTATTTCTCATAAAAGTGTAAGTATCTGAAATAAAAGAACAATTAGCACAATAAAATGTTACCTTTATTTTGGTTATTTGAGGTCTATTGCAGTTAGATGAGCCAGCAACTAACTCTGTACCACTCTCAGTTTCTATAGCTATATTTGTTAATGATGTTGTAGAGCAAGCTGAATAATTTTTTAACGATGATTGTAATTGTGATTGATAATTAAAATAGGTATTTGAGGAGATGTGTTGATCTGTATTGACAGCAGAATCGATTTCATTTCTTTCTGATTTGTTGAAGTCTTTTAAATGAGCTAAAAACATTTATGGATAGCTATTTGAAATATCTATGAAACTGGAAACTTCTCCTGTCATTTCCACCGACTGCTCACATATTATAGAAAGTTGAAGTATTTACTGCACAACCAAGCCATTTTAAATTTGATATGTTTTGAACATTAAAAATACAACATTTTTCCAACATTGTTTTTTGGTTGTTGGCGACGTCGCATCAGTAACCAAAATTATATAAAAACAACGTTAACGGTCGATGTTGGACCAACGCAACGCGTAACATTGTTCTAACGTTTTATCAACGTATGTGTGTTATCTGGAAACAATGATGTGTTATTTATATGCAATTTTTCTATAATTGGTTGAACATCTATAAAGTAGGCACCTCCGGAACCTTGTCTCAATTTCCCAAATTCTTTTTCTAAATGGTCACTTGTAAACATACTAAGGTGAACACAATCATGACTAGTTGCTAACAAATGTTTACATAGCTTGACAGTGCCATAGCACGTATGGTGAATCAGTTTTGCAGTTTCATTAGATAGCTGCTTCACTCTTATGCCATTTTTATAATACATTTCCAGAGCCATATTATTAAACTCAAAGTAATTTATGATTGCAGTTAAACATCATTTTTTTTAGTTAATTGTATAAAACACGATAACATTTTGAAAATATTTAAAACTACGTATCTGATTCATATTTTTTGTTCAAAGCAGATTTGCAGAAATAACTGATATTTGTTGCGGAATAATGTTTTCTTATGATTTGTATCCATGACATTGAAAAAATGTGTAATTTTCTCAAAAGTTGACTACGAATCTATAATATTTATCATTTTAACAACTTATATTGAAAGTTCTAATTTGAAATTTGCCAACAAATAGTAAATTAGAACTTTTTTTTTCTGCCGTGTCAACTGAAATATTTTTATACTAAAGCAGTTTGTTTTCCCAGTCAATTAAAAAAAGAATTGACACCAGAAATACAATAAACACAAAAAACTGATACCAATTTAAATGATAAGATCTTTTGCACTGCAAATTGTGACAGAATCTGTCATTGGGTTGTGGATAATGGGTTCTAAAACTTAAAGAACTTGGTTTATTTGTCTGTGCAATGGTTTAATTGCTTCTTTTTTGGCAGATCACCTTGTGTCACTTTTTGTTTATAATGAGATGGTCAATTTTTTTAGCAGTCTCATTTTGATGTAGAACTTGATAAAAAGTTAAAGATGGCTTAAACTTTTTCAAAAAATGTAATCATGAGTGGGGAAACCTCAACAGTATGGACACCAATAAGATTTAAAGTATAAGCTACACATGTAACAAATTTTGATGATTTACAGAGAGAAAGGATTTGAGCTTGGACGTTGTTGTATTTTTCATTTCCTCATTGATGTGAAAATACTAGAGTTAGGATTAGTACATCAAAGAAGCCTAATATTACAGAGTAGGATTAAGCTTCTGTGATGTTTGACAATATTTCATTTCTGACTTTCTTCCCGAGAAACCTAATCAGCTCATTTTGAATTCAAGGAGAACAGTAGGGCGTTATAGTTTACTTTGTTATGATAGATGCAATGTGTTCAGCCACTAAATGATTAATTAATTGCTTAACTAATTGCTTATCAAGTTAATCATAAAAGTTACACTCTTTTTTTGACCGATGACTTCTGTAGTGCATCGAAGGGCAAGATTGTTCTTGGCACAGACAAAGTTGAATTTAAAATCACTTTTGAGATATCTTTTCAATTTTTCATCTCTCCATTGATAACTTTCTGCATATCAGAATCCATAGTCTTTCCTTAATGTTTTTTCGAGAGTTTTCTAATGAGAATACCATCTTTGGTGTTCATTGCTGTTTTAATGTTCAGGAAGTCTTGGACTTTTTTTCACTCACAAAATCCTTTTGAAAATTTAAAAAAATTATTCGTTTTTGTTTTTAAAAATAACTAACGGCATAAACGAAACAATGATTTTTTTTGTTGCTGTAGAGCAACAAATGGCAAACAAGTTTTTCAATATCATTTTGTGCAGAAGTGTCGCATTCTGTTGTCAAAATCACACAACGTGTTTAGAAAAAATTATCTTCTTTCTTGCTTTGACAACCAAAAGGCATCTTATTTTGTCTAATGATCTGAACTTAAGTTATTATTTAAGCTGTTTAAAAACTTTATTTATAGAATAGTTGTTAATCTCAATACAAATATCAAGTGAAGAAATTTTCCACTGCACAGTTTGTTACCAACTTTACTTGAAACAATTTTGTAGTCTCTCATCACTTTCTTGGTGCTGTTTTCTAATCTTCTCAAATTGAGCGCCAGATATATTTTTGATGCGATTTATTATAGAACTTTAATCCTCAGAAGTTATCAAGTATGTGTTGACTAAGTTTCGGAAACCAATGGTGCGTTTTTTTGATCTAAAAAATGATGCAAAATGCAGTGTGTATTTTCCAATTTTTTTCTTTTTAACGGTTTTGTGAAAATATTTTAACGTTATTAATTGATGATGGAACTGTTCATTTAGTCCCGAAATTTAAAAAATTAAAAATAATAATAAATAAATATAAAATAATAAAATAAATATAAAATAACTATGTTAGTGTTAAAGGGCTTCAGTAAATTTATTATTAATTACTAAGTAAGAGTTTATGTAACGAGACGAATTTTAATTTTTTTATCAACATCAAAATGACCTTCAAAAAATTTTTTTTCTAATTGATAATTATTTTTTTAATTTATTTTTGGGGAATTTCGGCGCCTCGGTCGCGGCCCCGCTCTTTTTGGCCATACAGATGGTGGCGTTTTTGGTTTTTGTTTTCCTTGTACAGCAACTTTTTCAAAAATTGATGGCCAATGTAATTCGCAAATAACAGTTTTATCTGAAGCTAAAAGGTTAGAGTTTGGAATACATTTTATCCAAATACATCTTTGTTCTTTATCTTTAGGAAATCGGTTAAATGGTATTTTTCCCAAACTTTTATTACTTTTGGTACTTTTATAGTTCGTTTTGCAGCCATATACACAAGAACTTTTTGGTATCTATAAAGTATGACTATTTAAGAGAATATAAAAATATGCACAAGATTTTCAAACACTTTAAATATATATATATATATATATATATATATATATATATATATATATATATATATATATATATATATATATATATATATATATATATATATTGATGTTTGAGATCTAACTTCCAGTCATTCACAGTGATTTAAGCGTAGGATGTTATTGTGAGCATGCGCATTAAATTAGCGTATTAAAAAATAAATAAAAAATGGCAGAGTAATTTTTCGGTAAAATTTCAAAACTTTGTTGATTGATTTTCTTTCTAAATATGTATTTAGTTTTCAAAATCAATAAAAAGAAAGAAAATTTTTTAATTTTATAACTTATTAATTAAGCTCTTCATTAAATTAAAAAAAAGTTGATTAGGAAACAAAAATAAATACTTTATTTCAACACATAAATTATGTTATAAAATTTTGCCAAAAATAGAAATAAAAAAACATACTATAATTCAGTTGAATACTATAATTCAGTATAAAATTAAAAAAAATTTTCTTAACAACTATCATCGGATGAATCATACCCAAAATAATAATTTTCTTTTTTAACAACTAAGTCTTTTAGTTCACCGTTCATCATTTTTGGAGTTGCACTACATGTATAACATTTTTGTTGGGAACTTGTGTCAGTTAAGGCATTGCAAACTTTTCCATCTATCATTGAGAGTATTAGGTCATGCTTAACGGCAATTTGAGATTCGCCAAATTTTATAGATGTTGGAATAATTTAAGATACTTCTTATAAAACTTAGTTAGTTTCTGTTATAGTAAATACATTTGTTTATTTTGAAAAAATAAACTTAATTGGTCGGCAAAAAAGTGTGGATGAAGGTCGCGGATTTTGCCAAATAATATTTTGGTCGTCACTCAGTCTCAACGGAACAAATGAAAATACAAACAGAAACTTATCATTAGGATCAGAGTTTGAAAATCTCTTTTTATAAGTGTTGTAACCAGGGCTCTTATCACATCCCCATTTGCTAATTAACGTGAATGGCGTAGTAAAAGTATGTTTTTTAAAAACTTCACACTGGGCTTTAATTAGGCGTTCTGTAGTTTTATAAAGTATGGCTTGTAAGTTAATTTCGGCACGTGTTTCAGTAATAGAAATATGTTCATCTTGTGGATAATATAACTTTTTTGACTTGCAAAGATTATATTAAGATGGAAATATTATATGTCCTGCCTTTAAAGACCACTTTCGCGTCTGTTTATAAGAATGACTTGTACATTTAGAGTCAAAGTAATAAGTTAATGCCTCATCACGATTCAACTTCCTGCCACCACAAATAAAGCCTTTTGATTTGATTTTTTATGAGAATTCTAAACTTTTTTTGATTAAAGTAGCTTGGTTTCTGTGCCCTGACATACGACATGCTACTTCAGCAGCGGTGGTCAACTCAGTTGCACTTTGCGATTTTACTAAGTCTTCAACCTTCCGTTTTTTGGTTTTAAAGGACGAGTCGTCTCCCAAAATCCTTTAGATGATGAAAAGGTATATACTTATTTCAAACTCTACATATGCTCCCTCTAACCAACATTTATTTTTGTTTAAAAAACGGTCCACCATCATATGTGCTGCAGACCGTTTTGTTGTGAATTTTGATGCCAAACATGAACTTTTTTAACTGCAAAGACCTCTCTGAATCTTTAGTGACATTAGGTACATAAGTAACACAAAATCTTTGTAAAATAAATTCAATAAACAAGAATTTCTTTCTGCTTGATTATGCTTCCGCCATACTTCAAACAACTCCATTTTTGAAAAAGAGCGCACGTGATCTGAAAATAATTAAATTTCTAAAAAATGTTGATTGATGTGGTGAAAAATTTTACACCGTTATACACCTTAGGACTTTAGCTATACATTGTTAAAAAATTTGCTTGGATACATGTGGGTTAAAAAATGTTGTATAAATTTAAAAATAAAAAAAGATCTTACAATTTTAACATTATTTTTAAACCATATTTTAATACAAATTGATTATCTTTTAAATAAAATATTTCAAGTAATTAAATAGTACTTACCCACTAAAGTAAAATCCATCACTGCAATAAAATGATTTCTTTCTTAAAATTTTGTTAAATGGTATCACAAACGCTTTAAATTTGCGACTAAATTTTTTCAAAAATGAAATTACATTTTAACGTCTTTTTAATTGCTTATCACTAATTGCTCTGGAATGTTTTTTATAATTAATACTGCAAATTATTACCAATGCGGGACTGTAATTGAGGCGTTGCGAACGAAAGGAGCACACCAACCAAAATCAAGTTTTGAGTAAATTGCGTTTGAAGTTTCTAGACTGAAATTTGCTTGATTTATATCAATAATTTAGGTAAACTGATATACATCATGTTAATGTTGTTTTTTTTGCGTAATAACATTTTTATCATTAAAAAAATAAATTAAAATAAATTTAATAAATTAAAAAATAAAATTATTTGAAAATATTTTTTGTTTTTTAAATAGTTTTGTAATAATGTATAAGAACGTTTTCCAAAAATTGTAATGAAAATTTTTAACTGAATCTTCTTTGTTCTTTTACGAGCATATCCAGATGAACCAGGCTGCACTTCATTATCCGAATCACTCATAATTATCTAAGCAAATAATTTACACAATTAGAAAAATGCCAACCAATAAAAATAGCATTTTCAATAAAGGTTGTTTAAAGCCTACTAGTTAATTACATTGAAGACGTATTTTAATATTTAAGGGGGCAAAACCCCATAAATAAAAAAATCTTTAATTTTGATATTTAAATAATTTTTTCTATTTATTAAGTAAATTCATAATAAAACTAAGATTAAAAAAAAAAAAAATAATTAAAAAAAAAGAAAGGGTTGCCCTGTGGGCCAATTTTTAGGGGGCAAAAACTTAAAAATTGACCATTTTGTGGCAAAAATATTTCATAATGCAGAAGGTCACATAGAATAAAATTTGACATTTAACTAGCTTGATGTTAGAGGTATGCAATGAACCTCAAAAACTTAACAACTTACTTATTCCTTGAGGTCGTGCTTTATTTGTTTGAAGGATACAAAAAAATGATATTTTTATCCCCCATAATGACCGAAAAATCGTTGTATTTTATTTTTAACACATATATTCTTATAATTTTGAGGTTTATTGCACAACCTTGTACATAATAAACAATCTGTTAAAATATGAGAAGTTTTAATCAGACCGTTTTTGAAACATCTTTGCCACAGTCAGGCAAAGTTAGGAAAATGTGGAAATCTTAGAAAAAAAGGTTTAAAAAAAAAAATATGTTAACTCTATTGATAATAATTATATTTATCTGGAGCCTTTTTATCTATTAAGTATTGCACTGTAGACTAAATTCAAACAATAGATGTACTTTATTTATCAAAAGTCTTATTTAATAACCCTTTTCTACTTGCGAATGAATAAAAAGCTAAAATGGCAAAAAAAATTTACTTTTCCCTGTTAAATGCCATGTTTACATAAACTGCAAGTACAAAACAAGTATGATAAAACTAATTTGATATAAACATTAAAAACTTTCTGCTCCATATGACAAACCCTCATTATTTTTATTTTCACTTCCCTTACTCTTTTTCGCTCCACGCAGAAACTTGCGACGCATCCTATACTTCTCACCATTTTTTCGACTTGTATTTTTTAATCGTGAACGATTTCTGTCTTTGCAACCAAGCTCAATGTAGCTGCCTCTCTCCATCTGCATTTTATCATATATTTTTAATGTGGCTAAATTTCCAATATTAAAATGTGCAACTGCATCATAAGCAGCAATTTCCAACTGTACTAGTTTTACAAATGTATCGTTTGAAACACGATTCCATATTGTTGCATTGAAAGACTCATTTTGATTCTGAGTTTTGCCATGGAGGCATTTGCTGAGTAATTTTTCATCTAGTAAAGCTATAAAGATTGGTTTAACAAACTTTATAACACTCATGGGTAGTCCTGGTCCTGATGATATTGACACCATGTACCTGGCTCCTTTGGACAAAATGTGTGATAATTATGTTCTTTTGATGATGCCACATGAAAAAGTGCAGCCATCATAGCAATCTGCATTCTTTTTAGATTTCCTATATTTGAACGTATTGCAATACCATAATAGTTTTGCAGCTTATCAATAACAGCATCAGTTAACTTTCCTTTCCCTCCTAGACCCTTCTCTCTCTTTTTTAATTCACGTAATCGTGTTCCAACGCGCTTCTGGACATGGCTAATGCATTCTTGTTTAACCACTTTTGTGCCATCATAAAAATTTTCAATAGACAAAAAACTTTTTGAATCCCCATCCCCATAAAACTCAGTGTATCGCAATTTATTTAATTCTATAGATAAATTTAAAATTTTTTCTGTTCCAACCAAATCCATTGATGGTGCAGATCCATGATGATTGTTTGTACAAGTATGGTCTGCTATAAAACTTGCATATTTCTCTACGTTTGAATGTTTCCATATTCTGGCATTAATACAAGCCTGGCAATATTTACTCATTACCTCAATATCTAGTACTCGACCTGTGTCAATAGAAATTGCTGCAACAATACCGTTATTTGAACTAAATCCACGCCGCTGCCAAGTACCATCAACAGATACACCTGCATCACATAATATATCTGCTTGACTATCTAAATGAGGCAAAATAGATTGCTGCTGTCTGACGATTGGATCTAGTTTTTTCAATGTTCGTATTTCTTTAACAGCTTGATGCATTATATTTTTGGCAACTTTTTTGATTACAACTTGATAATTAGAAGCAATATTATTGTAACTTTTTTCTGTCATAGGGGGAGGATGATTTAGTAATGTAAGAAATAGTTTCAAAGATTGATAACCTTTTCCTATTCTACGCATACTGTAAAACATTCTACTATTAATGTCGAAACTTTTTGTTTTTGATCTTTTTTTGGAAGTCCAGAACAATTTAAACCAACCACACATAGTACACTTCAATTCAAGTTCAAAAGCAATTCCTAATTTCTGCTTTTGATTAAGCTTTACTGAATCATCTGAACACTCTGGGCACAAAAGAATCTTAAAAGTTTCAGCTAACAATTCCATATCAACTATTCGGTTGCCTGTAATGTTTTTTAAACAGCAGTTATCAACAACTTTAACCATTGAACCATTTAACTTTGTATAAGAAACTGTTGTTGCTATGTTTTCTTTATTTGTAACTTTAGAGTTTTCAGTAAAGTTTTTAGAGTGTTGGTTACCATAAAACTTCCTGATTTTATGTCTTTTAGATCGAACCTTACGAGATGATTCCATTTCAATTTGTAAATATTTTTCAACTTTTTAGTTATACTAGTTACATAAATATACAAAGCAATAGATAGAAAGCTTATAAATAGCATAGATAGATAAATATACATAGCAAAACAGCATCTTATAAAGCATACTACCTTGTTATAATACTGAAAAATAAAAAAACATATAAAAACCAATTTTGTAAAACATAAACAAACATTCTAACAAGACCAGTCTGTCAAATCAGTAGTTTAATTAGTTAAATAACTCCATTATGCTTATTACGTCGTTGTACAAACAAAAAGCCTTCTGTACAAACAAAAAGCCATCTGTACAAACAAAAAGCCAAAATCAACTTTGAAAAAAGGGCTTAAAAAGATGAAAAACAACATTTAAAAACGGTTGCTATGCGCGTTGCTAGGGTAATTTAAATAATGAACATCAAAATAAATGAAACTTTGACCAATATCAGCATAGATAGCAAAAATTTAAAAATCAGCAATAGTTTCTACAATAAATTTGAGTTAAAATAAGTGTATTTTAGAAAAATTAATTTTTTCAATAATTTACACTTTTTTGATAGGGTTGTGCCCCCTTACTGTACTTGGGATTTGTACAAATTGTGATACAAGATGGGAGAGTCACATCAGAGCTGTAAAAGCGATCAAGGAAAATATGCAAAAGATTTATGAAGTGTTGTGTGAAGTTGCCAAAAGTGAGTGTGATGGAGCCACAAAATTATCAGCTGAATCCATTGCTGCTAAAATGGATACTTTGGAATTCATATGTGGAATTGTTATTTGGCGTGATGTATTGAATAAAATAAACTGCACAAACAAAATTATTCAGTCAAGTTCATCAAATGTCAAAATTTCCATTGAAGAATTAAAATCCACTGTAGCATTTTTGGAATCCAGTTACAATCAGACTAAATTTGATGAGTACGTTACCACAGCAAAAATTTTGGCAACAACTTCGGGTCTAACATTTGAGTTTACCGATCTGTCAGCTGAAAGAGTCAGGAAGAAAAAAAAGTTTTTCGACGAAGTTGAAACAAACCAAGATTCCAGATCAAAATTCAAAAATACTTTTCAGTCGTGCCATTAAATCTATGAAGGAGCGTTTTGAAGACTTTAGAGCAACCATGTCTCCTTTTCAGTTCTTATTTGAAATTCCGAATATTTCAAACATGAAAGAAGGTATGTTGAGAGATAATTGTAATTTGTTGGAAGAAACTTTAACCGACAAAGACAAAAAGGGTATTTCTGGTAAAGAATTGATGACGGAACTTTGTTTGTCGTCACGAAAAACAGATTAAAAAAATCCACTAGATGTTCCAACATTTATATTTACACGTGATCTTGAAGAAATATTCCCCAATACTTGTATTGCATTGAGAATCTTACTAACAGTTCCAGTCACTGTCTGTCAAGGCGAAAGATTTTTTTCCAAACTAAAGTTGATCAAAAACTATTTACGATCAAACATCAGTCAAGATAAGCTGAACGGACTTTCGATTATTTCCATTGAGAGCAAAACAACAAAGTCATTAAATATGAGGGAACTGAGACTTGAATTTGCTCAAATGAAAGCCAGAAGAGTGCCACTTCCGGAACAATAAAATAATTGTAATTTAGGTTTCGATAAATTTTCGAATTTTCTATATTTCTATTTCAAACTTAAAAATTCGATTATATTTTCATTTTTTATATGTATAAAAAAATAGTCAATAGTGTATGAATATTTTGATAAATACCAGAAGTTAATATAAGTTTAATTATTTTTCCAATTTGGAATAATGATTTTTTCTTTAATTAGCTTGAGTCTTTATTGAGATTTGAAGAGGTATTTTTGCTTTCATTTTTTTGTATAAATATAACACTCTACTCACCTTACTTAAATAGACCATTTTAGGTAATAATTTAAATATAAAAGTATAAAGGTTATAAACTGCTGTTAGGGCAACTTTTGCCCGATCAACACTATGAAGATGAAAATTTCATTCATTTAACCCGATTGTTGTTCTCTGATATTTTTAAAAGGCTAATTAAGAATTAATTCCGTAAGATTCGTTAGCAAACGAATTGCTATATATAGAATTATATATAGCAATTCGTTTGATAACAAATCTTACGGAATTCTTTCAAATTTACTTTCGCTCAAAATAATATAACTTCAAGGAAAGGCTGTTGCTACAACAAAAACTTATGAAAATCAAGTGCACAAGATAGATCATATAACCGGCACCAACATAAAGCTTTAAACATGGGTTTGTTTATATTATAGATCAAACCCAAACTTTAAAAAATGGCGTTAAACCAAAAATATAAGAGCAAAATAACTTAACATGGTAGGCAGATTACCCGGTTAGGGCAATCATTTTGATGATAATGCATTTGAAAAGGCTAAGGTATCTGATGCAATTTTTGATTAATAATTTTTATGATAATTATTTTTTAATTATAATTTTAATGATTATTATTGAAAAACAAGTTAAATTAAACACGAATTTTAAAATCCCGATGCTTTTATATGTTATTAAAATACAAATTTTGCAATCAATTTTTTCTGATAGTACTATTTTATTATCTTAAGGCATTGCGGTTAAATTTATTTTTCATGAAGTTTTGTTAATCGCATATAAAAAGTATTCTTCTGATTCCCCTATAAAAAATAAACTTAATTAAAATGAACAAAATAATTCACTTATCGCATAACTAATTATTGAAAATTGTATTGTCATCAAAAAAGAGTATGTATGCAAAATCTGAAGAAAATCTATCATCAGGAAGTGACTCAAAAATAGATTGCAAGTTTTGATGTTAACAGAGACACCAAATGTATAACAGAGACGAGGAGTTAATAAAAGCATTGGTAAAAAAGACAACTTTGGTAGTTTTGGTAGCAATTTGAAACGTTTAACATAAGTATTTGAAATAACCATTTATGAAATAAGGTACCATAAAATGTAGATTCTGTCCAATACCATCAAAATTCTTTTCAGATATCTTAGAAATAATATACCTCACAGTAATGCTGAGTTGGAAAGGTTGTTTAGCATTGTAAAATAAAAGAAAACCTCAAAGAAAGCAACATACATTTGCAATTATAAACATAACGAATAAAAATTTTTATTTATCAAATATAACTTATCATACTATTGTAATTTTTCTTGTTTGAAAAAAGTACTTTTTTAAAAAATTTTTACGTGTATCCAGGTTTTTATTTAAATCTCAATGTTTTTTTTATTGTATCTTAAGGTTTTAAAAAAAAAGGTTGGAAGGTCTGGTGAAGTATAACTAATATGCCAAAATGTTTGTAAAATTTTATAATTCAATTACTTAGTAATATTTTAAAAGCATGGGAAAGGCTTAGGAAGTTTCAAAGGAAATAAAGGAATTAATTATAAAAGCTATGGAAAATGAACTGACTTATAAGCAGATTTCTAAACTTTACAATATTTATAAACCAGGAATAAGTCAAATTATGAAAATATTTTGTCTGCAGAAAACTATTGAAAGCAAACCTCGCTCTGAAGACCTAAAGTTACAACTGAAAGGACTGATGAGTTATTAGTAAGGTATTCCAAGAATAATCCTTGCAAGACTGCTGAAGAACTTAATTCATTTATGCATAAATTTCATGGCACAAACTAGAGCGTTGATACAACTAAACGTCGATTACGACAAAATAATATGTACTGCCGTCGTCAAGTTAAGAAACCGCTGATATCTCCAGAAATTTAAGAAATTTAAAAACCACAATAAAATTTGCAAAAGATCATAATAGTTGATCAGTTAACGACTAGTCAAAAGTCCTTTTTTCTGATGAATCAAAGTTTATGCTATTCAGTAGTGACAGAATAAGGTATGTCAGACGTCCAATAGGAGATAGATTCAATCCAAAATATTATTTACCCACTGTTAAACATTGAGGAGGAAATTTTATGGCTTAAATGTGTTTAGTCGTGACAATGTGGATCTCATTCATTACATAGAATATATTATGGACCAGAGAGTTTATTTAGACATCATAAAGAATGTTATGCTGCTAAATGCAAAGTACAAACTGATTCGCAAGTGGATCTCATAACAAGATAATGATCCAAAACATTGTGGCAGATCTGTTACGGAATATTTTAAGTTACAAAAAATTAAAGTTTTTGTATGGCCTTTACAGAGCCCAGATCTCAATCATAATGAGTATTTTTGGGAGTACATCGACCGCAATTAGTTGGTGAAGAAATAACCAACAAAGACCATTTATTTACTTTGTTGAAAAAATGATTGTATAATATTTATCAGGATATTCTCATTCATTAAATAAATTCAATGCCTCGTCATTGTCATGCTGTTTTAAAGGAAAATGGATATGCCACCAAATACTAAGTGTCTTATTGAAACTATTTTATTGAAAAATTGTTATTTTGTGAATTTTAGTAAACGCTTTAACTTTTTTGAAATAAATTATATGAATATTATTCAAGTTCAGTTGTTTCTAAAGTTTTGGACCAAGTTTATTGCTCGCAATTTATTGCCGACCTCGTTTTTCCTAATTCCAAGAGCTGTATATATAACACTGTAAGAAGTTAAAAAGTAAGTAAAAATACTGAGTTTTAAAATTATTTACAAAAATTTATAACATAAAAAACATTTGTAGTACAAATTTATAGGAGATTATTTTATAATAAAATAATAAAAATTAGATAAAGATTAAAAATTCTTTAGTTAGTTTTTCAATGAGTGCTTTTCATCTTATTATTTAAGAATAGTAAAATCGGCCCCCAGTCACGGCTTACGCACAGTGGGCCAGAATTCACTTTTACTGGACAAAATTCACAACTGATTTAATATTAGAGCTATATTGACTAAAATTGGAATGAGTAATAATACGACGTCTCCGCTTCTTATCAAGGTGATATGAGGTCGCGCTTTTTAAAAAAATGAATATACTTTTTATTTAGTTGCTATTGATACCTATTTTTGCTTAGCAGCAACTAACTTTTATTAGTTGCATAGGTTTTATTTGTGCTATGTACACGATTTAGCACGTGTTTTATTATGAGATCATAGCTCGTGAAAAGCAAAACTTAATTAAGTTAATATGATTAACTAGTCTTATTACACGTGCTATTACACGTTGCTAGATAAACTTGTTTTCCTGTAGAAAAAATTACATTCTAGCTTAATTAATTAGTTTTTCTAATAAGCAGATTTTACTAGCGTCTACAGAACTTTTAAAACTTGTATAGTTATATTGTTCCCATGCATTCACAATCACCAAAAATCTTTGACAATATATGCTACAAGTAGTAAAAGCTTAGCAAACAATTACTCACAAGAATTTGAAGCTGACAAAGTTGCAAATTTTCTTTTCTTTGTTTAAATGATAATTCTTAAAGTGATAATGCCGGTCTGCTGAGTTGTTTGTTTTTACTATTCTTCATTAATGTGGTATTAAAATCATTTTCAAGCCAAGCAGAACTCTTTCTTATAAACTTTGCACCGGTTAGTTTACTTTGAATCCATCTCTTACCATAATCAAAATAAATAAACAAAAGCCTGTTGAGTCAAATAAATTAGTGAATTTTGCTTCTTGTGGCACACATGAAGCTTTAATAAAAACAGCATTTCAACATCTAAAATGAGTAACCACAACCAAAGCAACCAAAATAGATTATTAAATCCATTTGGTTTGACAAGCGCTAAATTAATAAGAACAAAATTTAAATTAGGATATATATTTATATATATATATATATATATATATATATATATATATATATATATATATATATATATATATATATATATATATATATATATATAGTATATATATATATATATATATATATATATATATATATATATAAATATATATATAAATATATAAATATATATATATAAATATATAAATATACATTTATATATATATATATATATATATATATATATATATATATATATATATATATATATATATATATATATATATATATATATATATATATATTATTGTTCAGTAATACGTTTTGTATGACTAAGACCGTATTATATGTTTTCCGGGTTTTTTAAAATTTAAAATTGTGGAAATAAAAATTTTTGAGCGCAATTACAGATTTTCTGTTAGGTATAAGAGTTCAAACGTAAAAGAAAAGCAAAGTGGCGCCTAGTGGCAGCCAGATTTATGAAATTAATAAAGCAAACATATATAAGCTCTAAAAAATCTGAGTATAAAAGCAAGATGTAGCAATTAAAAAAAATATATTTTCAATTAAAAGTAAAAGTTAGACATTAAAGTATAACATATTAAATTTGCTATAAATATGTTAATTACTTACCAATTTTAGTCTAACAACTTTTAAAATCTAGATAATATATAAAGTTATAATATAATATTTTAAAAAGCGCAATATTTTATGTAAATCTTATTTATTTCCATCGATTTTTTAAACAACATTTTTCTCACAATTTTTTTATTCTAATTTACATTCGCGTCTACTTCAACCACAGCATTAGTAGGGGAGATGGGGGCGCATTGATCGCCGTAGCAGTGTTTTGAAAATTGCGCAGAACCTGAAAGAGATGTAAAAACTTATTAACTACGAAACACATGTAGAACTATCTGGCTTTTGGAATATATAAATATTTTGATTCAAAAAAATGATAAACATGAATAATTTTAACTTTTAAACAACCCTCTCAAAAGATCAATGTACCCCAAACTATGGGGTAGTATGATCTCCGACTTGGGGCACATTGATCTTATATGCGTAATATTATCTAAACGTTTAACACTTCTATAACTAAATCTTGTAAATAATTTAGTCTAAGGGTAATATTGTATAACATATAATACATCTAAATTTTTTAAATTTAGATGTATTATATGTTTTAAAATTAAATATAGCAGTTAAACCCACTAGTCTAATTTTTAATTAAAAAATGTATAAATCACAGCAGCTATAAGCTACCCGCTTTATATACGTTTAAAACTTTACAACAACTTGAAATTTATAAGAACTGAAATATAAAGACTGAAATAAGAATACAACTTTTAAGTTTACAAAACTTGTTAAAAGTACAATATTTTGATTAAGAATATTTCATCATTTGTGAAAGTCAAGTTGTGAAGCAGCTTTTGGTTTACATTGTTTTTTATTCCTAAGCAAGTAATTCTTAGTTTCTTTCTTATCTTTTGTGGAGACTTTTTGTTTATTTTTGGTTTGCTTCAAAATTTTCTTTTCTTTTGACAAACGAATTTCATTTCTGACAGGAGTATCAGTCAAGATCCTTGTTTTTAACTGCCTACTTTTAACATTTTTTTTTCTGGCAGATGCTTTTGGATAAGGTTTTAAAACCTCAGGTGAGATTATAGAAGCAACACTTGTTGACACTTTGTTTAAAATACTTGTTTCAATATTTACTATAGTTATTTCAGACTCTATGTGATTGGTCTTGGGTTTGAAACCATCCAATTATCACATGCAGAATTGTAAAACCTTTTCAATGGTCCAAAAATAGTTCTATCTAATGGCTGCAATTTATGGCTGCAATGGGGAGGAAAACTTATCATTGTAATTCCGTGTTGAATTGCAAGCTCCAAGCCTTTAACAGAAATATGACTTTCATGACTGTCGAGAAGTAACAAAACTGGAGATTCCTGAGAACAGTTTGAATATTTAACAAAATGTTTAATCCATTCTATGAAAATTTCTGAGTTCATCCAACCAGAAGGATTTGCAAATCCCACACATCCAGGAGGTCCTTCCTTAATCATGTAATCATGAAACTTTACCCTAGGAAAAATAAATAATGGAGGAATGGAATTTCCAATAGCATTAGAGGCACAACATGCAGTTACCAATGTTCCTCGTTCTGCAGATGTGATTCTTCCAACTTGTTTGCTTTCTCTACCAGCTAAAATCTTTACCGGCTTTTGAACGGTTGTTAAACCAGTTTCATCAACATTATATATACAGTTAGGATTATATTTATATCGATTTCTTACCGTTTTAAGATTTTGAAAAAACTCTCTTACAGTGTGTTTGTTAAAAGCTGTTGATCGAGCGAAGCTCGTTGCTTCAGGTGTTCGTAGAGACAACTCTGGTTGTCTTTTCATAAAACCTTGCAACCAATCAATGCCTGCAATTTTATTTTTGATCCATGATGATGGGCATATCTTATTGTTTTTTAAAGCAAATTCATATGCCAATAATCGCGTTGACCTAGTTGAAAGGCCATAGTTCATTTTTGATGCAATTAGTAAATAACTTGATAAACTTTTTTCATCTTCTGCTGTAAAAACTTGTCTATTGTTGTAGTTAGGCTTGAAAGCTTCATTTGGATTAAGCCTCTTTTTACGACAATATCTTTTTAAAGTCATTCTATCTATGTTAAACTGACGTGCTACAACATTCAGTTGTGTTCCTTCTAAAACTTTATTAACAGCTACTTTCATTGTTTCACTTGGTATAGCAACTTTATTTGTTTTTTTAATTCTATTTCTAACCATTTTAAGATCTGTAAAAAAATATATCAATAAAAACATATGTTTTTAATAAATGCTAATATTTAACATAATAATATTATGTAAAATATTTTTTAATTATTATGTTAAATATTATTCTTTTGATATTATAAAATAATAGTATTATTATTACTAGCTTATAACATAAGTAGATTTAAAAAATGAAATGCTAAAAGCTATTGTTTGTTTATATATAGTTTTTTTTTAAATTATAAATACAATTCCATTCGTTTAACTGTATTGCTTATAAACAAAAACATGGGGCACTTCGTCTTCTATGGGGCACTTTGATCCTCCGATCAATGGGCCCCGCATAGTCAAAGATCAATGTACCCCAATAGGTATAGGTAACATATTGATAGCAATATCTACTGTATAAATTGCAGCCAAATAAAAATTATATATTATATTATACACCTAACACTTACAAATTTAAAATAAAATTGTTGTTAACCCATACAGACATCTAAATAAAAATCTATTTGAATTATAGTACGATTTAAAAAAATCACTTTTTATGACGAAAAACAATATTTTCTTTATTTTTTTTGACGCTGATAACCTTATGAAAAAATATTACGAATAATCAATTAGGGAAGTATAATGGTTAATTAAATTGCAACCTCACTTCTAGTAAGGCAAAAATGAACGAGTAAAAGCCAAAAGATCATACTGCCCCGGCGATCAATGCGCCCCCATCTCCCCTATATTCATTAAAATTTTAAGTGTATATAAACGGTTTTAAATTGTTTTATAATGTCTTTATATAGGTTTGAAACCATATAGACATCAAAGTTCTGATTTTGGTTTTTATACTTTTGTCCAGTCACTGCACAGTGGGCCAGAATGCACTTTTACTGGACAAAATTCATAACTAATTTAATATTAGAGCTATATTCACTAAAATTAGTATGAGTACTAATATGGTGTCTGCGCTTTTTATGAAGGTAATATTTTTTTATTTCGTTGCTATGGATACCTTTATTTTGCTTAGCAACAACCTACTTTTGTTATCTGCAGATATTTTATAAGTGCTATATTCACTAAATTTGGCATGAGTACCAGTATGAGATCACACTTCTTACAAAAGTGATAATTTTTTAAATTTAGTTGTTATGGATACTTATATTGCTTAGTTACCGGATACTTTCCTTAGTTACAAAGTGGTAAATTGATATTTGAATATCTTATCGGATTTTTGACCCACCTATATTGAATAAAAATTGAGTATTTAGGTAAATAATGTTTTAGGAATAATAAAAGCAAAAAATAGTGCAAGAAAACGTTATCAATTTTAAATTACATCAAAAAATTATAAAACAATAATATCGTTTGAAGATTATTTAAGTAATTGTAAAACATCTGAAGGAAATGCTTTATGATTTGTTTGGTGTGATGTTGATTTACGCAATGATGAAATAACAGGATCACTGGAAACTAGGAGTCTATTGATAAGATCAGTATTTGTTGCTTTTCTGGATGTTTTTCGGCTGAAATTTTCGCGATAAGATTTAAAGTCTTTATTTCTAGCCTCTTGAGCTTCCTCTGACATAAGTCCGATGGGTAATGTAAGGCTTTTAATTATGTCATGTCCATGTATCAATACTTTGTGAACTGATTGAGCCATGTAATACCATGGATAAAGGGACACATATAGTCTAAAAGTGTCAAAACAATAATACTTGAACTTTAAGCAGTCTATTTCGTATCCTGAAGAGAGCGTTACCAAGATAATGTAAAATCTGAATATAAGGTTTTGGTCAATACCCAGAATTTCAGCTGTTTGTTCATATGCTGCAAAAGCACGCCTTGAGGTATTGCCATCATTACTTGTTCCAGAACCACCACTTTTAGGGAAATCAACAACAAGTCCCATTTTGTTCATAAAATCAGTCTGAATCTTTTGTTTAGCTACAGATGCCTTTTCTTTGTGTTCTTTAGATCTTGCTTGCCACTTTCTTGTTTCTTTTTTATATGCAATGTGCAATAACATCTCAAAAAATCGAATCCATGCATGAAGACTGGAAAGACTATATTTGAACTCTCTGTTAGTATAATCTATATTAAGGATATCAAGACTATTCATATTTTTTGGAGAGACACTACACACTGAACAGCATTGGTATGAGTTATTTTTTTCAGATAATATTGTTTGAACCTTCCCATCAATCATTGTAAGTTCAATAATACAATTCACTTCAATAGAAGATCCGCAAACCTCTAATAAAATCATACCCAAGCTTTCTATCTCACTTTTAATGTACTGATCTTCTTCAATCACAGATTCCTTGGATTCCATTTTGTATGCAAATCTTATGGGTCTACAATAGGCTGTGGAGGACGACTTTTGATTTCTCCAAATAGGCACCTTTTCGTTGCTGTTGTTAAATCCAGTCAAATCCAATGGGACAAGACAAGTAATAAATAATGATTCTTCACGCTTTAAATCTCTGTTAATGTCGGGTTCTGATAAAACTTGTTTATAAATGCTTTGGCCAGTAGCACCATCAAAACCAGCCTTACACGTTAGTATCATTGTTTTTATTGCTTTGTCGTTCAATATCAAGTGCCTTAGCACAGGTTCCTGAACTCCACAGATTCTTTGCAAAGTATGAGTCATTAAATCTTTTAAAGGAACTGAAGCTGAATAGTCCTCCACTGTTATGTTTGCAGAATAACATTTCAATTTTGCATCTCTGACATCATTGTAAGCGGGGTAGATGTTATATTCTTTCTCCAAGGCTCCGCTTCTAATCAATTGATAGGAAGCTTTTGTCAGACTTGCATCAATTATTAAAGCCAGTGCTTCGTCTGCTGAATATTTAGTTGCTTTATCTGTATTTGATATATTTAAAACATTCTTGGTAGCAATAACAACAGATTCATCTCTAAATTTTTTATTGGCAGCAAAAAATAATTCATTGGATGAATGAGATTCAATTAAACAAGATACACGCCGTATTTTAGTTTTATTAGAACTATTATCAAATGCAACTGGTTTTCGACCACATCTACTTGCAGTTGGTTCATTGTCTTTTTTTTTGACAATTAAATATTCATTAAGCCAGTTCACAAACTTCTTTTCAAAATTTTTCACAGTATAGTTTGCAGATTTCCACTTTTTTTTATACAAGTAAACAAATCGTTGAACAGCATGTCTAAAATCAACGTCTTTAAAATCAGCAAATTTTGGCTGAATAAATTTTAATATATCTTCAGTAATATTTTGTTTTGAAATACTAAGATTGTTTTTTTGGAGAAAATTATGAATGTCTAAGTTTAACAAAACCATATCTAAATAATTATTGTAACAAGTATTTTGTATTTAAAAGTAAAATGTTATAATATATATGCCGCCTGGACTACTAATACTTGTTAGTAATTAAGTTACTACAAGTGTTAGTAATTAAAATTAAAAGTAATTAAATTACTGTCAGTGTTAGTAATTAAATTACTAACAACTACCGAAAATATGTTGTTGCTATGTTATGCAAAGTAAGGTATCCATAGTAACCAAAAAAAGTTAACCTCATAAGAATTCTGAATCTCATTTTAATACATACCCCCAATATTGTGTATTTAGCGCAAGTAAAATACTGTTAAAACAACGTTAATGTAAAAATGAGTTGTTGCTATGCAAAATTTAGTACCATAGCAACCAAGTTAAAACATGCATAAAATCTGAACGGGGATTTAAGGGGACGAGCAATCAATTAAAACTCGATTGAAGCACCATATAGCTCAAATAAATATAAGACAACACATGGCAAATTGTGGTAATTATTAGTTATTGTGCGGCAAAAAATAAGTTTCTAAAGAAATTTTTTTTTTTTAATCTGTGATTTTCAAAGTATAACTGAGATAACATGCTATGACAAATTTATTTCACACATTGGCTTTTCTTATCTCTAAATACTCTAGAATAACATGTACTAATTTTTTGTTTCAAAAACGTATATGTAATTGAAATATAACACAACGTTGATGTCACCGTTAATTACTTATTTATAATTTTTTTTTTTTTTATTTTATCTCAATATTCAAATGCTTAGAGTCCTGGTAACTAAGGGATTTAATATAAATAAATTATCAATAGATTTCTCCTAATATATGTAGATACTAAAATTAAATAGATTTTCAAGATTAGACAACTAAAATTTTTCCCATTTTGTCCACCTACTGGCCCACTGTGCACTGGCCCACTGTGTTATGGTTGCGTGATGGATAGGCCTTCAGTATAGTGTCCCTTCAATTCTTTTCTTTTACAAAATTCAAAACTTTTTTTTACAATTTTTTGCTTCTCAAATATACTAATGTTAATAAAGAAAACACTAATGCAAAAAATTAAAGCAATAATGTAAATAAACACGTAAAAGATTTACAAAATACAAAATTGCAAAAGCCAAATATTTTGAAAGTTTTAAGCTTTGCCTACCGGATGAGGACAACGAGCCAAAAAGGAGGACATGCAAGAAGTCTGGCAACCCTATTTGTACCTGATCCGACGCGATTGGTAGTTTTTATTTTATTATAAAAGTAGCTACTGGTAGAAAAAAAAATTATTTAAAAAAACCCCCATAAATTGGTTTTTCTAAATTTGAACATAAAACAAAATAAGTCCGATCTGACGATACGCACTCATATAATATATAATAATGTAAAAATATATAGTAATGTAAAAAAAAACCTAAACTTAAGCATATTATGTTTAGGATTTTTTAATATTACGCATCGCTTAAAGTTCTCGCACGAAGAGTCTTAAGAATTAAATCAAAAAACTTTAAAACAACGAAAATGAGAAAATCGCTTTTATTTTAGTTATTTTTTAATAATTTTATTTAATTAAATTTTAATTACAGTATTTTGGTGTTTCTTTGCTAACACCAAAATACTGTAATTAAAATTTTTAAGTGCACTGAACTGCAATTACTTTTAATTTTTTCGGTTTAGTGGTTTTTGTTAAAAACTTTTACGGCAAATTATCTCATTTCAACATATTCAATTACAATTACAAATTATCTCATTTCAACTTTGGGTCAAATTATCTCATTTCAACATATTCTGGTTTTGCGCTAAGTCATCCCAACATAAACAATCATAAACACATTAAATAGTATATTTTAATTTCAACAAGTTATATCTGTAAATACTGTAGGCAGGATGGCCGAGTGGTCTAAGGCGCTGGTTTTAGGCACCAGTCACTTCGGTGGCGCGGGTTCGAATCCCGTTCCTGTCATTTTTTCAACTTGTATAATAAAAACTCGTTTCGTTAAAAAACAGTCAGGTTTTTCATTTAAATTGCTTTGATTTTATAATACTAGGGTCAATCAAAAAGCTCATATAATCAATTCTTTTTAAAACAAAGAATAAGCATAGAATTTAAATTAGGAGTTTTCCAGTTGCCGTTGCATATGATCATGTGAATGTGACCTTAAGTTTGTCTCCATGGCTTCTTGAACCTCTTCCTTTGTCTGAAAATCCAAATCCTTGCGATAAAAATCAAATGAAGAGAAAGCATGTCTGTCGAACAAGTCAAAGTTGGGGCTATATGGAGGTTGAATGACACGGGTGACTTTTTTCTCAGCAAGAAGTCTCTGACTGCAGCAGACACGTGTGGCCTGGCATTATTGTGCTGAAGGAGCATTGTGTCCCATGTTACTCTTTTTAAGCCTTTGTTGACAAAATTAGAATGCATATTTGATAGGAAAAGCATGTACACTTCCGAATTGACCGATTGTCCATTTGGAAGTACCTCAACATAGGCCTTGCCATCAAATGAGGTAGCGCAAATCGCCACACTTTTTTCAGCATATTGTGATCTCCTGATACGTTTCGGAGCTTCTTCACCCTTTGAAATCCGCGATTACTGCGTTTGCACCCGATTGATCTGTGGTAAATCCACTTCTCATCCACAACAATTAGACATCGTTCAACATTCAATTCATCTCGTAGGATGGTCAGAAATTTATGCGCAAGTTCAACCCGATTTTGTTGATTTGCTGATTTCACGACATCACAAATGTGCTCTATTGTTAAAAATTTGTCTTCATCAAACAGTTGTTGAATGATCTCAATGTTGTCTACAGTTGTTGAGGTACTGGGTCTACCTGACCTCGATTCATCTGAAAACTGACTATAATCACTTATGTTTGATGTAGAATACTTTTGGTAGTACTTGTATACTGTTGAATGGAAGTTGCACCCTCACCCCAGGCAGTAGTTATGAATTTGTGAGCATCAGATGGAGACTTCTGATTACGACGACAAGTCTCAATTAACAACCTAATACCAACTTTGTCAATTTGCATTATAGCTTTAATTATTCAAATGATCTAAAATTAAAAATATTTATTTTATTAAGCATATATGTACATAAGTTAATAATAAGAATATCTATAAAAAATTTTATTGGCAAGAATATTAAAACACGAATTATATGAACTTTTTGATAATACTAATATTATTGATTACATTCTTAGTAACAACCTAAAGATCAAAGTATTTTGTGTTTTTATTGGTCATTTTGTAAATAAATACTTATAGACAAGTATTCATCATTATTATAAAGTATTGGTAATGGTTGTAGTCAGAATTCACAGTGTATAGGAGAAAAAAATTTTAATGGAAAAATAAACTATAGTTTTGGTTACTTATAGAAAAATTATACAGGACTCCCGAAAACACTTAAAAATCAGCCAAACTTGAGCTGCTATAAAAGTGTTTTTATTTTTGCCTATTAAACTCGTCCTTTAAAACACAAATATTTTTAAAAAGTATTGCTAAAAAACTGTTGGGTCTATGGCCCCCACAACCAGAGACGATTCAAAGAAAAAAATAAAGGGGAGGGGGAGGGGTAAATGTTCAAAAAGTACCCACTGGCTCCTTAAAAAAAAAGAAAAAAAGAGGTCCTCAAAACTAAAACCATACTGATTGTGTCAAATACCCATTTAGCCGACTAAACTCGTTGAAAAACCGACTTTAACTTGAATATCACCTTCTATTGGGAGGAGGTGAACAATCCTCGCCCCCGCCCCTCCCCTTAAAATCATTTCATAAAATCGGCAGAGGCGACTTTAAAACGTATAATATAACGAGCATCATAAAACGCAATACTTTTTTTAAGAAAAGTAAGGATAAAAGTTTTTGTTAAAACAGTTAAAAAAATGTGATAAAATGTCACCAAATTGTTTAGTGGCCCATTTAGTATTGTTAATTGTACTCAGTGAAGCGTCCTATTATAAAAGTAAATAAAATTAGTTGAATTAGTTACTACAACTTGAGACGAAAGTCTCAATCAAGAAATTAAATTGCAATAATCACAAACATATTATTCATGCATTATGTGCCCCTGATGCTTTTCTTTAGGTAGTTTGATTACCCTCTTGAAACATCAGTTAAAACGAACCTTAATTGAACATAAATAAAAACAAAGGTAAAATAAACTGTAACATCAATTAAAATTAAAGAGCGTCTTAGCATTATCTTAAACAAGCTTTTTAGAAGTATGGGCGTAAGGGGCATAAATTTTCAGAGAAATGCTTATATTTTTGTTAATTTAAATATTAACTTTTTATTTTCACTGATACTTGATTGATGTTGTGTGCTTAAGAATTCGTTTTGTTTGTAACCTGGAATAAAATTTAAAAAAACTTGTACTTCCATTAATCAGGTTTAATGAATTTATTTCCGATGTTAAACGACGTTTAAGCTTCTTATTAAAGAAAAAGTCACGACGTTTTAGAGTCGTATAACCCAATGTTTAAAACGTTAATTTTTGATTGTCATTGTGTTTTTAAGATTTTTTGTAATTTGACATTCAAGTTTACAAATTATATTTACTTGAATGTGAAAAATTTATCCAAAATTAAAAAACTTACATTAAGAGGACACAAAGTTATGATTTAATTTGGCTAGTATTGCAATTTTTGTTATTGTCTTTTGGGTTGCCCATAAGTTACGTCACGCTCTAGGGGAGATTTCTATGGTACCATTGACGCCATAGTTACTCTATCCAATCCAATAAACTTTTTTATCCTTTAAATGTTTTTTTTTTTTTTGCTTTAGTTTTTATGCAAACGATAATATAAAACCCAATGGAAAAATAGAAAATTTAAAAATTGTAAGAAAAATTGATTTTCAAAAACTTCCTAGCAATGCTTTACCAAGCAGTTCGTTTTTTAAAAATATTTATTTATTTTTCTATTATGAACTTTAGGGGTCATCCATAAAGGACGTCAAGCTAAGTTTAACTAATGGCATAAAGTAGGAGAACGTTGGCTCTCATGCGTAGAGATTTTTAGATGATTATAGCGCCTTATGTTCAATTTAAATCTCCGCGGAAGAGAGCCAATAAACTTCTACTTCTGGTTAGTATTTAAATTCTGAATGACGTCCTTTATGGACGACTCCTAATGAAATATTTCTTAATTTTTTTTTTGCGCTATTATTAGAAAATTCCAGTCTATAAAAAACTAATATAAAAGTTAATAATTTACTCAAAAATCTTTTTAAAACAAAAAATCTTGTAAACTATCATGAAATAGCTTGATCTCAACCAAGCAATTTAATTGACTTCAAATTTAACAAAGTTTCTACTCTGTATCATGAGTTATACTTTCTAGAATTATTAGTAAACTTTTACTATAGGATTGAATCCTTTCAAATACAGAAACAAAATACCTCAAATATATTCTTTGATAATAACCTTTTTTTGTAAACATAGTCCCAAGTTTAGCCAGCATTATTTTATTCTTATAAAAACTAGATAGGAAAAAACTTTTTATTATACTGCTATTAGTAAATTCAACCTTGTTTTGATGAAGCACTCTTATAGAGCATGTTGGTGTGTTATTTTATTTATTACAATGAAACAATACATCAACACGTAGGTATTTTATTTCAACCGGTATTAACGACAACTTTATGGTGCTTGACTCTAATTCTTTTTAATCAGAATATTATACAGTAGAATCCCGTTAACTCGGAACGGGTGTATTTATTTTGTCCGATTTATGTACTCCGACGAATGTCCGAGTTAAATGAAGCTTTCGGATGTATCGAGAATTCTAGGGAAATTGAAAATTAGTCCAACTTAGTAAAAGTCCGACTTATCCAGTCCGAGTTAACGGGGTTCTACTGTAGTTTGTTAAAAATTGTACACAAAAATAGTTGTAGAGACGCAGCAAAATAAAATACAGAATATTTTGTAGAGTTAAAAATTAAAAGCATGTTAAGCTTGCCATGTTTCCCCATCTTAAATCAGATATTATTCTTCTCAAACGTGTCCAACAACGCACAAAAAAAGTGATATTGTAGGTTAAACTTTTCATTTCAGCTACAATCAAACACTAAAATTACTTGCCTAAACTGCACTAAAAGAACGCAGACTCAGTTGTGATCTTAACTACACTAAAAGAACGCAGAATCAGTTGTGATCTTAACTACACTAAAAGAACGCAGAATCAGTTGTGATCTTATACTGCAATGTAAGGTTGCTTATCATTTAAAAGAAGTTGAATTTTATATTTCACCAAAATATCCTTTTTCATTAAACTCAGAGTATAATTAATGAAAAAATAGCCGAAATTTAAACCTCAAACGAATGGTTATCCAGTCAGTACTTTTTTACAAACTTTGTTGAAAACCGTTAAAATAAACCAGCACAGGATTTAGTTTATGTACCTATAGGGAACTCTTTAAAGAATGTTTTGTTGTTAAATATAAGAAAAATAAAATTAAAAAAATAAAAGTAAGATCAAAAATGCTACGAAAATGTAAATAAAAAAATTATAATTTCAATTAAAACAATTATAATTATAATTAGAAACCGGGTTGACAGGTAAACGTAACCGAATCGTGTATGAATTAAATGATGCACCAAGATAGTGTCAGTACAACATAATGTTTACTTGTTTTATGAATACAGGACGCAATGTAGATTTAAATAAATTTAAATGTGATGTAATGCTGCACTCAAACATTTTTTCCGCACATAAGCCTTGCTTATCAAGATTTATGTTTCAGAGTTTTAGAGTTAAAAGGGAATTTAATAACAGTTTAAAGCAAAAATAAATAGTAGACTCCTATACTGCAGGGTTTTCTAAGCTTTTTGCAATCAGGGTCATTATTTTATTTTGATGACAACACGAGGGCCACAAACTAAAAAAAATTGTTTTATTCAAAATCCTTATTAAAAACAACTAATTCAATTTCAATATTGTCAAAAAAAATGTATTTAATAGGAAACTTGGCATTGTTTACTTTTACACAAATGATCAATGTCAGCTTTTATAGTGGATGATGAAATGTATCAGTGAGGTGTTCATCTTTCAACCTATGTCTCTGCTCTGATTTAACATGTGTGATTCTTGAAAAAAATTGTTCACAAATGTAAGTGCTTCCAAAAAGGTAAAAACATTTCATGGCAATATTTTCAATATTTTATACAGCTAAAAAACTTATTTTGGTAGCACTGAATGAGCTAATTACTTTACTCCTCATCACTGATTGTTGCCCGATAAAAATTTTCTTCAGCAATTCCAGCTTATCAATACGAAATTGACCCTTGAATTTATCATAAGTTGCTGCATGTTTTGTAGCTGTCTATTAACTTTAGACATTTTGCATACATCAATTTTTTCAAAACAAATGAGGCACAAAATTGAATTATTTTTCTTAATTAAAAAATATTCATTTGTTCAAGATGGATTAAATATACGACCTCCTTGTCCACTTTCAGTTTCAACTCTACGTCTTTTATTAGCACTAGCAGAAGCCATATTTAAAAATAATAAATGAAGTTAGGGTTCCGCTAACCAAGTATTCAATACAATTTAACCGATTTTATTAACAATGAGGTGGTAGTCTTAACCGAATCGCAATAAATTTTAAAAAAGTCTGATTTTAAAAATTATATTAATAACTGTAATTAGCTACCCTATTCTTGAGCTACGGTAGAAAAAAGTTTTAAAAAGATGACGTTTATTTTGATTTTAAATGTTCGACAGTGAAAATGCAGGCCATGGCTAAAGGCAACGAAGGGCCACGCGTTGGAAAACCCAGCAGTACAGTACAAAAATCACAAAAAAAATACCCAAAAGTGGATAAACCTAAACGGCTCATGCAACCGTATTTCTTGCTAATTTAAAAAAAAAATCTTTTTACATAGGTGCCGTAATAAACAATTTGAACAGGCGGGCGCACGGAGTCTTTTAAGAGTTAATGCCCGTAATTCGTAATCAAAATGGCACAAAAAGCTATCCAAATGGTTCAATCAGCTTCTCCTGAAATTTTAATAAGAGTAGGAAAAAGGGGTGTCAGTAAGTTTTTATATCATATTTTTAAAATTTTTTTTAAAGAGTTGTATATTAAAAATAAAGAGTTTGACTCTAATATGCCTGGCTAAAACGACTTTTTATAGCAATCCAAAAACAGTATATATTTTCTGCTTAATATAAAAAGTGTGTATATAAGTGTATTGCAATCAGGGGTTGAAAAGTCACAGGAAATAATCAATGTCTTAAAGTTTGAAATTTTCTATTTTTCCTTAGGTACTGTAGTATTGAATCTCTATAAATTTTTAAAAGTTTATCAACTTGTTTGAGAAAATATTAGACTTTAAGATTTCTGGTGTCCATCATTTTAGAATTTGGATTCCAAAGACCCTTGTTATAATAATACATACGAATTCGATATAGATAAAAAAATAATTTATTCCAGAAATCTTAAAGTTTATTTTTCTACTTAGTTGAAAAGTTTCTGGGTATATTTAGTGTTTCAAAGCTTTGCGACAGATTAATAATACATAATGTGTATTTAGCACTTGGCCCCTAGTATTTTTTTGAGACTTCTCATCTCTTATTGTGATGCACCATTACACATTGCTTACATGGTTTTCATAATTTGTATGCAAATATTATCACTTATAATTTGTATGCAACTATTTGAAAATACAAATCTTAATGTAAAAGATTTATCTTATGAAATAATTGTAAACACTCTATGTATAATATCACCATGATCAGTTGAAATTTGGACGATTTTAAATTGAGTTTTCTCAAAAATCACTTAATCAATTGTTATGACTTTTTTTTATGTTGCTAACAGAATTAGTTTTCTTGTGTATGAGTGTAGTTTTGTTTACTCTTCGTTAGTTTTTGCTATGTTGAGTTAAGAGTCAGAAAATCAAAAAATTGTTTGATTTTATTTGTTGGAATTATTATAAAATGTTATCAGGAAAATAAAGCTGTAAAATAAAATTGGAAAGTGGTGGAAAATCAAAATTTATTTCCAAAAAGAAGGCAAAATCAATAGTCAACTCAATTCAGCAAAATCTGACACAGTCACAACAAGATTTAGCTACAAAGTTAAAATGCAATAAAGTTTTAATTCAAAGAGTATTCAAAAAAGAAAATCTGAAAGAATATTACAAGAAAAAAATACCAATAAGGGTCCCAGATGAAAAATCAAGGCAATTGAATTAGCTAAAAATTTGCTGAAATTAATTATGAAAAAAAAATTATGCATTTTAAAAGACAATGAAAATTACTGTAAAAAAAATCACTAAATGCTTCCAGGTAATCAATACTATTATCAGTTGAAACGTTATAAAGCTTCTGACAAATTTAAGTACAAGTAAGAAAATTACTTTTGAGTTCCTTGTATGGCAGGCAATTTGCAGTTGTTGTTTTAAAAGCTCTCCTTTAATAACAAATCAATCTTTGACACCAGATCTATATGTGAGTGAATGTTTGAAAAAACAACTTCTTTCTCTGATTAAAAAGCACAAATAAACAACTTCTTCTTCTAATTAAAAAGCGCAAATAATCAACCTTATTTTGGCCAGATCTGGCATCAATCAATATTCCTAAAAAGCATTTCAGTGGTATAAGAAAAAAAGAGTCAAATTTGTTCCAAAGGATGCTAGTCCACTAAACTGTCCTAAGCAGCGAGGTATCGAATCTTACTAGGCAATTGTAAAGGGAATATTGAGGAAAAAAAGCAAATGTGAAAGTAGTGTTAAAAATTTACGAGATTTATGGATTAATGCTACAAAAAAAGTGGCGCAAAGCAAAATAGTGGAGACTATGGCTGTTACTTTACAAAAAGTTAAATTATTTGCACGTCGTAAAGTTAGAGCTGTATTTATTTTTATTGAAATAAAAATTAGTTATATAAGTATCATTATAAAAAGAAAATTGTTACAATTGGTTAAGTCGTCGTTGAGAAAACTCAATTTAAAATCGTCCAAATTTTAACTGATCATAGTGGTAGGTATACTTTGTACTACTTGCTTATACTTAATATAATAGGTTTATTTAATTTCAGAAACAAAGTCATACAATTAAATATACGTTTTTATTAACAAATTCACTTTCAAAAAGGGCTTCTAAAGTATTGTGTTTGAGTTAAAAAAACTAGATTATTAAAAATTTTTCGAGTATAATGGAACAGTTACAGTAAAAGGATGCAACTTCGTTGAACAATGAGTCATGTCAGATTGAGTTTAGGTAGAGCAAGAATTTTGGACATTAATAGCAAAGAAAATAGAAAAAAATGCAACCATTTGGCAAATGGGACAGAAGCGCAAACTTGGGTGCTAGAGCAGGTCCAACTACATCTACAATGTGTTTTTGGATTATGTCAAAATGAGAATGAGCATAATTAGAACCAGCCCAAATATGATGGCGGTATTCTATACGAGGATGAATAAGAGATTTATAGAGCTAAAAATTGGAGCGCCATGCTGTCTGTCTCTTATATGATTTTCACGATATAGAATCATCTGAACGTCTATATTTTTTCTTTTTTTTAATTAATCCTTTACACCTGCATTTTCTAGTTTCTTTAATCGTTTCTAGAGAAGCATTGTGCTTATCTTCTGCTTCTTTAACTTCCTTAAATGCTTGTTCTTCTATTTGCAATATATCGCTTTGCATTTTCAAATCGCTATCATTAAAATTTTCAGCAATATCTTGTAAAGCAACATGAAGTTCAGTTTCCTCAGGAGAGTTAATTCCACTAGCTTTAACATACTCTTTTTTTTTTAATATATATTTTTTTCCAAAAGTTTAAAATGATCTCCAACTGATCTGTCGTCTACTCTAAATTTAGGCTCATTTATATTACTCAGACATTCATCAATCCATTTCCAAATTACACCATGTTCAGGAGAGCTATGTCTTGCATTCCATGGTTCGTGAAGTAAAATCTCTCTAACCAAAATTATATCATGCCGTTTGAGCCAAAAAAAACTTGTGTTGTCAGAAAACATGAAATATAATATTTTGAAGTCGGTCACACAGACACAAAACTTCTGTTTGGGATTTCCCCCAAGTTGTGCATGTGCAGTTATAGATAATTTTAGATGTGTCGTTGGTGTTTCCGTCCCCGTTGTGATTTCGGAAACTCTCTAATGACCTTGATATAACTTTGTGTTTTATGTTTTTATAAACTTTAATTACTAAAATTTGTTCACAAAAGTTTTTATAGTACATTTAATTTACGTTATATGGGTTGACCAAAGACTTCTTGTAGAAGCCACAGCAAAAATTTGTCCACGTACAGATCTTTACACAGTAAAAACAAAAAAGGCAAATTCCAGACTAAAGTCAATTTTTGAAGCATTTGTTGTTAACCAAACTACAAAACAAGACATAGTACAAGTTCAAGAAAAGGTAGATCAGCAGTTGATTCCTGAAATAAGAACTAACAAATTCGAAACTGTTATAGGACTTGAATCAAATGAAAGTGTTATCCCTAATATCAAACATTTACAAGCTGGACGTATGTACATGATATGTCATCAATCTCAGCAAAAATGAGTAAACAGAATTGCGGGTAAACAGTGCAACCGTAATGTCATAAAAATGTTTTTTATAACTGTTTACTTTGTAATTAGAAAGAACTGGGCAGTCCGGGAAAACTTTAGTGGTATCGTTGAATTTATTTGAGATCTTGGCGATAAGGAGATAGATTCACACTTTAAAATTTCTAGAAAATGAGCGACGCACATTATCAACTAGTGTTTATTAGTTCGTTAAAATAATAAGTGATAAGTTAGACAATGAGGTTTGCACAAAAATTATTTTTGCTCATGACTTAAGTGTTCTTGCTGATGAGATGAGTGAAGTGGCAGATAGGACTGTCTTTTCTGTTTTCATTAGATATGTTGACCTTGATTCTCATACTATTGAAGAAATATTTATTGGTTTAGTCCAAGTTATTGGAAGAAAAGATGCGCAAACCTTATGTGAACAAATACAACTAGTTTTAAAATCAAAATCGGTAGATATCCAGCAACTGCACTTTCATGGCTTTGATGGAACTAACGCAATGGTTTACAAGCTAAGCTAATAAAAAATTCTCCTCACTCAATGTACATTAACTGTCGTTGTCATTGTTTAGCTCTTGTGTGCGTACACTTAATGAAAAAATTTGATGTTCTAGTTAATGCTAATATCTTGGGGGTTTGGAAAGCCGTGAAATATTGCTGGCGGTTTAAAACCAGCGAAGTTACTTAAAGCTGCTCCAACGCGTTGGTTATCTCATGGCACTTCTTCAGTACAGCTTGTTTCAAGATTTGAACAAGTTATAAACAGTCTTGATGCAATTGTTAATGAGAAGTATGATGCAGAGCTGGACGGTCTAACATCAATTACTTGTTCCTGATAATATACTATTTTTGCTTTTACTGACTGTTGTTTTAGTACCAATAAATAAATATGCAAAGTTTTTACAAACGCGAAACCTAATCTACTCAAAGTTAAACTTAAAATTAGATTTTTCAAAAATTGAGCTTAACGATATAACCAACAGTAAAAGTCCATTATTTAACGCTCATTCAAATAGATTTCTCAATATACCTAAAGAGCGTCAAGGATTAGCACATCAATTAAGAAAAAATGATTTATTTAACTCAATGCCAACACCAGAAACAATTGATGAGTTTTTAAAAAAAATAAAAGTGCCATTTATGAGGAGATTAAAAGAGGAAATTGATGCAGCAATGCGTATTAATGACGATATATTTTTAGTGTTTGATGCATTTAATACAACTTGTATAAATCAAGATCCCAACAAATTTTCAGCTAAAATTAGTAAACTTTCACAATTTTATGGCCATGCAAAATCTGCTGTTATTGACAGAGAAAAAATTATTGCACCACCATTGTATAATCCTATTCAAGATAATGAAGATATCCATCATTTTCTCTCTGATTATAGAGAAATCTTATTTAATCTTGAAATAAAAAGGAACCTAAAAATTCAAGCTTTAGTAAAAGAAGGCAAGTTAAAGAAAAGTAACATTGATATATATTAGTACGAACACCCGATAACAAGTGATGCTATTTATACTGTTTTCCGTACTGAGTATGCATGTGAGCAGTACTATGATATAATGAAGTTATTCAAGTTGTCATTACTCATACCACCTAGCACGGCAAACTTCGAAAGAGGGTTCTCAATGCTCAACTTAATACATTCTAAACAAAGAAATCGGCTTAGTATAATAGCACTTGATCGCCTTATGCGAATTTCTTTGGTTGGCCCAGAAAATTTAACAAACCAAACTTATGAAGAGCTAACTGACATTTATCGAGACGCATTGATTTATAAAATATCTATCTTTTCTAATAGGCCTTAAATAAATCTTGTTGGTTTATTTAAAAGAAATATATTTATCTATAAATCTATTGTTTATCAAATGTAGTAGTTATAAAGGTTCTCTCGCTGGAGAAGCAGTAAGGAAATAAATTTGATCTCATTCAGGGATGCGGAGTCCCAAAAGGACTCCGGCTTTATATCTCTACTTTTCCAAGTCTGTAGTGTCCAGAAACTCTAAACATGATTGTTAATTTATGATCTGCTATAAGAAAAAAGTTCATGAGATTTAATGACTTCAGACTTATTGTTTTTAAGCCCGGAGTTCTTGAGTCCCAGAGTCCTTGCCGCCATTATACCTTAAGGACTCCGAACTCAAAAAATAATTGTTCCTCTAACCTAAAAGACTTAATTTTTTTTCTATTAGTAGTTTATAAACTTATTTATATTTTTAGAGCTCCTGGATACCAAAAAGTAGGATAAAGTAATCTTTTTGTGACTTTCAAATCGGGAGTCCTTTTTGGGACTCCGCATCCCTGATCTCATTCTTTATATTAGTTAGCGAATAAAAAGTATAATAAAGGAAAATAAGCGGCGAATCGATTCTATGTGTTTAATTGCTAAAAAATAAAAAAAGCTCCTCAATACGCAGACCAGTATGCCCATAAAACATCTGGATACGTCACTGCCTAGCCTTTTAACCTATCTATTTTAAGTAACTCATAACTTAATAATAGTTGCTTGCAACCTTGTTGGAAGTAGATAAGAATTTAAAAATATATAGTTATATGCCAGTATTTAATAAATAGTAAATATAAGTATAAAATAATGTATTTATATAATTATGTAATTATAATATATAAAGTATTATAAATTTTTTTCTACCCCGTCTATCAACTAAAAATTAAAAGTTCTTCCTGCTAAATCTTATAATTTTGCAGGGGCTGAGTTTGTAAAAAGTCTCATTTTAAGCCGGGGCCAGGGCCTGGTCACTTTCTAGCTGCATAGTGTGGCAGTATACTTACTAAATCATCATTTGTTATTAACTCAGTTATAAAATATTTATGACTCAGTTAACAACAAATGATGAAAATAACAAAAAAAATCATTTAATATTTGTTATAAACATGAGTCTGTTTTGTAGGTTGTTGTTTTTGTTTTTTTTAATCAATTTAAAATCTAATGGTTCGCAATCATAAAATTAAACTGGTTTTACATATTTAACAAGTGAAATGTTTGTTCCAAAAAAGACTTATTTGTATTTAAACTGTTAGAAATAAAAAAAAATTAACGAGAGTAGGTCTTTATTTACAATTTTTTATTTATCAGATTCTTATAATTTGAATTTAGATGCCGTTACAAAGTTTGGTAGAGTTATGCAACCGAGGCTAAATAACTTTGCAAAGAACGCGAGTGTTGAGTGTGCACCCCCTACTCCTTCGGAGTTTTTTCAACAATTAACAGTTCTTCGAAACGATTTAATAAGTGGAAAGAGCTTCCAACGACTTAAAGATATGTCTGTAAATGAAGCTACAGCAAAAGGCCTTGTTCTGTTGGAATGTGCTTTTTGGGGTGTTATTGGTGAAATGATAGGCCGTAGATCTATTGTTGGGTACAATCCCACTCTATGATATCAAATTGGTTAAATACCTAATAATGTAGTAATTGTATCTATTTTGCAATTTATATCAAACTTGTTTTGTTTTTTTTTGTCTGATAGTTTATTATAGATATCGAGTTTCTCATTCATTGAATAGATAACTCTTAATTTATTGATGTAGATCATGGTCATCTTTATTATTTATTGATGTAGATCATGGTCATCTTTAGCATTTTATAATAGATTGTTTTAGCTTTCTTTATGACGTTAAAAAAGTTGCGGTGATTTAAAAAAGATGCAACTTTTAAAAATAATTAAATTAAGTTTGCTTTGCATATTTAGTACCATTTCTTGTAAATGGTAAAAAAACGTCTATTTAAATTTACCATTCGGTTACTATTTTGCAATTATTCAAAATTTTATAAATAATCTAAAATTTATTTGCTTATAATTTTTTATAAATTGCGCTAGATTTACAAGTAATAAAAATGTTTTATGGAGAGTTCCTCGCACACTTTTTAATTGCTTTTTAAATTAAAAGCAATTAACCAGCCAAGTGAAAGAAGCTCTTCATGCAATTAAGTCATTATTTTCAAAGAAAAGGACAGGGAACTGATATCATTTATTGCATGAATTAGGAAGAAACAAATATAAAATCCGGGCTAAGCGGCAAAAATAAAAAGTTTTGGTTTGACGTTAAAGTGTGTTCTACCCAGTTATCCTTAACTAAATTCAGTTTTTTTTTAATTTGTGTTCCAGTTAAGGTCGATACTTTCTGAAATAGTATAGCAATTTTTTTTTTTAACAGACAATCCATGGGAATTATTAATAAAATATAATAAGTAGTTTTTAATTTGTTCCAATGTCTAAAGCAGAAGTTTATATATCCAATAATAATCAATGTAGAGTTGTACTACGGTACGCAATAATATTGATTAATAACAGAGGCTACTTTGGATTACTCTTTATGTTATGGTTGTAACTATGCTAAGCCAACAATATCTTTGGATATAAGAGCATTGAATAGCATGAATTTAATCAAATAGACAATGATTTTGTAATAAAAAATGCAATAAAATTTTGAAGAAAATTCACGGACATATTGGTCCAACAAAAGTGAAGATAACACTTCTAATTCTGCTAATAAAATTAAAGCCTACCTCTCACAACTTAATAAAAAATTTAAAATTTTTATTAAGTTGTGAGAGGTAGGCAAAAACAGAGTATGGTAGTATATATCTGAGTTATTCCATCTTACTTCGTATGTATGGTCAAATTAACACTGAAAAATCCTATCATATGAGAATAGTCATATTAACTATCGGCACTTCTAATAATGGAATATCTTAGTAAAGAAAAAATAACCTCTGACTAAAAAATAGTCTTAAACAGTATAAAAAAATGTTTAAAAAAAAACGTTCAAGTTTCATTTATTATAATAAACAGGTGCCCATCAACTCCCCTATAATTCCTAATGGTTAATTAAATTAAGATAGTTCCTACAAATATTCCACAAAGCTTACTATATCAGAAAAAAAGACAACTTTAAAGCTGTGTTTACACCTTTTTTATTTCTTGTGGAACATCAAGGTACCCAAATTACAGAATTCCGGTCCTATATTCATGGCTGTTCAAGCGGAATTTTTTTTTAACAATATCATAAAGAAAATGCTTTCAAATTTGGAATGGCATTAAATCCTCCTTTTGACTTTTAATTCTATCTGAGATACTTTAACAATAGCTACGCTAGATTTTTGAACATTCAAGTAGAGCAAATTATCTCGAACAAGCAACACCCTGCAAAAGTTGAAAGTTTACAGAATGGAAACCATTGCAAATGTTCAAATTAAACCTCACAATTAAACCCAAGCTTTTAAATGTAATATTAAAAGGTTACATTGACAGACCTCGTTTTATATGCAGTAATTTACATTTGCAAGGTTTGAAGGGAAAAAGGATGAGACTTAATCAAACGAAGAGTAACACGAGAATGAATTTTAGTAGATGGCACAAGAGACGCTAGCTCTTTAGAGCAGTGCCCATTATAGTATCTGTAGAAAAGAGAAAGAGAAGCAACACTACTGATAATGGTTGGAGGTTGGTTGCAAGAGCAGATCCAATTATATTTACAATACGGTTTTGCACCTTGTCTAAAAGAGAAAGGACATCATTAGAAGACCCGCCCCAGAAATGGCAACAGTATTCCATACAAGGATGGATTTGAGATTTATTAAGATAAAGAATAGAATCCAAAGTAAGAAAGTGTCAAGCTCGATAAAGAGATGCAACCTTAGCAGATGCTAATTTTCCAACGGATTTGATATATGGTTTCCAAGAAAGATTGGAAGTAAGAGTTAATCCAAGAAGATGAAATCAAAAAATGATATTTTTGAAAATTTCTCAACAAACGATTCCGCTTTGTCTTTTTGTGAAGAGACAAAGTCTGAGCCATACAAGAGAGGTGGAATTACAGATTTGCCCTTATTATTGATACTATTAAAGGTTCTCCAGAAGTCACGAGAGCCTAATTTTTGTGATGATATACAAGATTTCATGAACTGAGAATAGTGGGCTTTGGAGTTAGACAAAACCTTTTTACAGTGGTTTCTAGCAGTAATAAACAGACGTCTGTTTTCTGGAGAACTATTTTGTTGATAGATATGAAAGTAACGGTTTCGATTGGCAATTGCAGCAGCACAATGTGAGGAAAACCATGAAGAAGAGGGAGGCTTGACCTAGAATCGTCAAATCGTCAACAAGGAATAAAAGATTCCATGTTTGTTTGAATTCACGAAGTTATGTAAGAAGCACATTTATCAACAGGAAGATGAAAGATTTCTACACAAGGGCCATCACGAAGAAAATCACGGAAAGAGTCCCAGTCCACTTTAAGGTAGTTATAAGAGGTACGATGATAGAAGGATTTAGATAATGAAGAATAATGAGATAATAGTTTTAGAGAGATCAAACTGTGATCAGACGCACCTAAGGGTGAATGTGGAGAAACTGAGCACTGACTAGGATCAGAAACAAGACATAAGTCGAGTAGAGAAGATAAATGGTTCGGGCTGTCTGAAAAGCGAGATGGAAAGTTGTCTGTTTGAGTTAGAGATTGAGAAATGCGAAAGTTGAGGGCCTTAACGCCAGCAGAGTACTGACACTAGAGCCAAGCCATTCAGTGTGATAAGCATTAAAGTCACCAACAACAACAATATTGGGTGATGGATGAAGAGAGAGGGTATGGTCAATTTGATCAGAAATATGACTTATAGATCCAAACTATACAAAAAGATAAAAGTTTTAAATCAAGAAATGTAAATGTAATGTAAAATTTTCTGCTTTTAGATATTTTGTATTTTTCAAAATTTACAAATTGCTTTGAACTTTAATTTTCATCTACATCAAAATAGTCTATTAGACTCCTAGTTGCTTTGCTCATTGTTAATTTATTTCATATTTTATTTAATTTCTAAGTTGAATTCTTAGAATATAGGGTAAAAGATTTGTTTTTTGCGGTATGTTTTTTTGCGATATACACTTTTTAATAAAAAAAAAAAGCTTGAAATGTTCTGACTAGCTCATAAAACCTGTAGAAATCATTCTAAACAAAAATCAATCTTTTATTATTTACACAACTTTACGTACATAATTGAATTTCAAGGATAGAATTTTTCCACTGTAAAACAAAATTTGAGGCGAAATAAGTTTTTCATTTTATTCTACACTTGATGGGTATTTACATATCTTTGATTATGATGATTATTATTAGTGAATACATATTTATCTTCGATATTTTTGATTCGTCAATGGGAATATGTTTATTCAAATAATAAACGACTTTAAAATTATATAAACAATGAATACAATTTTTGCAGAAAAAAAAATGTTTTTTGCGGCATTTTCATGGAAAAGTTTAAAAATTTTTCAAAGATATTTTAATACAATTGCAATACTTTTTATATAACTGCAATACTTTTTATATAACTGCAATACTTTTTATACAATTGCAATACTTTTTATATAATTGCTATACTTTTTATATAATTGCAATACTTTTGATAAAAAAGAAGTAGCAGTTCAACAGCTTCATATTTTTTTAATATCTTAAAAATATTAAAAAAATATGAAGCTGTTTTTTTGCAGGAGACCTTGCAAAAAATTTTCGAAATAACCTCATCAGTTTATGCTTCCTCCAAAGAGTAGAACTTTCTTGAACAATTAGTTGGCATTTAAAATAAACGATAAAACGGAGAAAGTATGAAGAAAACTAGTCCAAAAAATGTGTTAACTGAATTTGAAGAAGAATAGTTGGTTGAGTGGCTTGTAATGTCATCTAATTTGGGTGATCCTAAAACAAAGGGTGAATTAATTAATGTTGCTTCAGACGTTCGGAAATTTTGAAAATCTTTAGATTTTCCGCATTTTAAAAATGGACTTCCAACGAAATATTGGGTAAGATCATTCCTTATAAAAAATCTTGGAATACTTCTTCGTACCCCTGAATTTATTTGTAGAGCAACAGCAATGGTTTTATTCTGCATAAATAAGAGATTTTTTCTGTTTTATAAGAAGAAATGGTTTGCTTCATATCGTTGATCGTCCAGATGCTTTTTACAATATCGATGAGACAAATTTTGAATTAAATCCAAGTTTGAAGAGAGTTCTCTCAAGAAAAGGTGCAAAAACAGTTTATAAGGTTAATTCATCAAGACCTAAAGAAAACATTACTGTCTGCTATTGAATTGGAGCTAATGGAAGTATATAAAAAATCCAGGTTATTTTGAAAGAAAAGTTCACACGGATAGAAGATTTTGCTAATGCTTCTGGAACTGTCAATGGCAATTTTTTGTTCACTCAAACTGAATCTAGATAGCAAAACCAACGCTTCTTAAAAGATTATATTCAAAGAATTAATGACGAATTGAAAGGTGTTGCACGTCCTGTTTTCATATACTTAGACAATCATCCAAGTCACATTAATTTTCATATATTTAAATGGTGCAAGAATTGGGGAATTCACGAAAACGGGGAACCAGTTGCAAAAAAGAAGCGTGAATTACCAGCTTAAAATGTTTAATAATATATATGCTTTTAGTTCTTTTAAGAAATGAAATTCGAATTTCTTTGATTCTTACAAGCTCAAATACATTTAATTTAAAGGTTTCTTTATAAATAAATGACACAAAACATTAATATTTCTACCACAAAAAACAGATTTCATACCCCAAAAAAATTTTGGTACTTTGTTAGTAACTTGTTTGCTAGTAACTTTGTTTTTAAGAAAAAACAATAAGGCGCAATTAAAATGGGATAGTAATATGTATAATATTTTCTTCACAACACATTTTTCTGCCCTCTAAAAAATGAAGCGTTGATTTGATGTTGATTAACGTTGATTTTGCGTTGACATTAGCGATCAACGGCGATCAACTATAAACTAGCGATCAACGGCGATCAACTACAAATGGATGTTGTAGCAACAGCAATGTTATCAACAGCAAATCAACGTTTATTTAAAAACACTGAGCGTTCGTTGATTTACTGTTGACACAAAACAAATTTATTGAGCTGTTTTCTAACAACAATTTGCTGAGCAAACAGCATGTTCTGCTGGGGTTTTTTTGTTATTTTTGGTGGTAATAAAACGTTTGTTCAAATTTTAATTATATTACGGTACCGTAATATAAATAAAACCTTTATAGATGGATAGAATAAATGGATAGATAAAACCTATGAAATGAATATAAACTTTATTGAAAAACATATATTTTGTTAAGTAATTATATTTTCAGTTCTTGAATAAAGATTATCCTAATGAAATTAAGGTAGTTCTTTAACTATTTGAGGATAATAGAACATCTTAATATAAAAATTTTCACAATTTAAAATGAAAAAGTCACAACTTGGCAGCAATTTGGCTTATTAATGCTTATTATAATAACATTGCTATTATCATAGCAAATTAGTAATATTTACGACTGCAAGTATTTGCCTGATAAATTCTGACTGCAAACTTAAATCATATAGACTATATGATTTAAGTTTGCAGTCAGAATTTATCAGGATTAATTTAGGAAAATTAAGGAATTATTTTAGGAATTATTTTAGGAATTAATTTAGGAAAATTAAGGAATTATTATTCTTATACAGAAAAAACCAATTTAAATTGCATTTTGTACTATATTATAGTACAAAATGCAATTTAAATTGGTTTTTTCTGTATAAGAATAATAAATCCTTAATTTTTTTTTTCTTTTGTGATGTAATAAAATAAAAATAATAATGCCTAAATGTGACAGAAGCCTATACATGAGAGAATTTATAAAAGAAAAACGAGATACTGAAAAAAGAATAAAATATCTTCTTGAAGAGTGCAATATTGTTGGTAGATGGAATTGCTTTCATCTAGATTTAGACATTCAAAAGATTTTTGAAGTTTCTGAAGATGTGCACATCGATATATTTATGATTTCAATCACTTTGCCTGAAAATAAATTTTGTTTAAGTAAAGTTGAATCTTATTATGGTGATGTTGACAACATTGCAGTTGAAAATAGTTTATACAGTAGTGTTGATATTCTAACTTCAACAAAAAAAATTTTATATGAGAGGTAATTAAAATACTGTATAAAATATGATGCTTAAAATGCACTTTTATTTCACTTAAATAAATTTACTCCATCTATACCAAAATGCAGGCAGACATTACAAAAATCTCTTCAAAAAGTTAATGTTTTATATGTCAGTGGAGGCGATTATATATATCTTAGAGTTGAAAGTGCAATTGATTATTATATATCAACAGTTGGAAATAAGGAAAAGCTTGATCTAATTGTAAGTATTGATGGTGCACCTATGTACAATAGTAAAAAGACTTCCATTTGGCCTATACTATTTACAATAAACAGAAAAGGGCCATATGCTGTTGAGTACTTTGAAGATTTTATTCTTGAAATGAAAAAATTTCAAACTAATGGGTATAAACAGCTGCATGTGACTATTAAACTTCGCACTGGCATGGCTTTTAAAAATAATTTGTATAAAGAAGAAGGTGACCAACTTGACAAGAGTCTTTCTCCGCTTGTTCAGTTAAATTTCCCAATGGTAACTGGATTCCCATTGGACTATATGCACCTTATATGTCTTGGGGTAATTAAAAAACTTCTAATAAACTGGTGTAAAGGTCCCGGATGTATTAGAATAAGTCAATCTGTTAAAGACAGTATTTCAAATGAACTCAGAAATTTACAAAGTTATACACCATCCAATTTTCAATGTAGACCACACACTTTAAATGAACTTGAGAAGTGAAAAGCAACCGAGTTTTGATTCTTTCTGCTTTATGCTGGACCTGTTGTTTCAAAAAGGAAAAATAAATAAAACTAACTATGACTTTTTTATTTCTCTTTCAATTGCTATGCACATACTGCTTTCTGATAAAATGGTGGAAAATGAATTGTTGCATTTGCTAAATAGTTGCTTATATGGTTTAATTAGAGAAGTACAAATTTTGTATGGGGAGATCTTGGTAACATACAATGTTCATAGCATGATTCATTTAGTTGATGATTGTGTTAACTTTGGGGAGAGTCTTGATCATCTATCAGCTTTTCCTTTTGAAAACTTTTTGGGTTGAATTAAAAAAATGGTGCGAAAAATCACATCAGACTGTTGCCCAAAAAGTGAATCAACTAGATGAGAGAAAAAAGTTGGATATTTTTCTTAGAGAAAGGAATGGTAAAGAAATTTCTGTCCAAGTGGTAAATAAAAAGATCACATCAAATCTACGAGACAGAGTTTATTTCATTCAAGACAAAGGGTTTATTTTAGTAGAAGAGGTTTTGGTAGATCTTGCAAAATGCAACACTCTAAATCGTCATTCAGTTCGAAAGTTTTTTCCTGATTGTTTTGAAACATCTTATTTAGACATTTTTTTTTTTTTTTGTTATTCACCTCCTCAAGGCCGAGAAGGCCACTACAGATGAGGAAGGCTACTTATTAGTGGTTATAACCCTCTCTCAACTCTATAACTCCGAAACACGAACCTTAGGGAACAAGGCCGCTGCGCGGAGAAACAAGTTGAGCGCGGTACTACCAGGGACGTGGTGGGGATCGAACTCGGAACCTCTCGCCTATGAAGCGAGCGCTTTACCACTACACCACTACCGCATTTGTTATGTAAATTCATTAGCCAACCTAAAAACAATTTTTCTGAAAAAAGAACTTTTGAAAAAAGGCTTGATGATACCTCTTCAAAAAGGTGGTTATGCTTTTTTTTTCTGCTTAGACATTGTGATATTGCTTATGATCACTGATTTCTTGAATTAAAACACAAATTTTGATTATACTTGCAGACCATCAATTTTTAAAGAATGTCTGTGCATGTGTCATTATGTAAAATTTGTTATAAATTTGTCAAATATATAGTTCATTGAATAATTTTAAAGTGAGTTTAATGCATTTTAATTTATAAATTTTTTGTGTGAAACAAATAGCTGGTATGTTTATAGAAATAATAAAATATTTACGCTGGTGTTTTACATTAATAAATATAAAAAGCGTTTTACAAAGTTCATTGTTTTTAATCTCTAATGTATTTTTAATTTTATTTTGTAACTTATATAAGATTGTTTAGAATTAAATTCCACCAGAATATTGAAATGTCATATGCCATTGTTGAATTTTTAAATGGAAAAATTAAAGTAGTGGTAGTGATTACTAAAAGTTGGATGAAAAATGATGGGAAAACGCTTCTGGAATTTATTTAAAATATCCGCTGCAATTCGTAAAGCTGTCACAACCTTGCAGGCACCAACCTCTGATTGGAAGATATACCCAGCTAGGATTTTATACACTACAGGTTTGCATATTACTATAAAAAAATGTAAAAAAATTGAATTAGATACTGAACTGTATGTTTTGACCAGGGCACTGGAGAGGATAAACGTGCTGGTGCAAATTTATTTTGGGCCCCCCTTCACAATATGACTATTCTCTCATTTAATATCACTTATTTTAAATCCAATATTCCAACGGGCATTTGTTTAAATTATATGTTCTGAATGTCATTAGAATGTTTAAAGAAGATTCTTAACAATTTTTTTAATCGTTGACAAAAACATTTTTATTTTGGAGTCTTTATAAAAAAAAGTTTTTTTAACAATGTTTTTAGTTTTTTTTTTAAACTGTTAATGTTTTTTAAAAACTAAAAAATTCATTAATTTTCATGGGTTTTTCATTAAAATTCATTAATTTTTATGCGGTGCACCAACTGCACCCCATTCTCTCATTTTATTAGATATTGATAAATGATTTTACGTACATAGATTTGTGTTTAAATTTTTATGAAAAAGCTTAGTCACGCTTAGAGAAAACTGCAGATACTTTAAATATTGAAACTGACACCGAAGAGAAAAAAGGGACAAAGCAAAATTAAATTTTACTAAAATTAGTTTTAAATAAATAAATAAATTTCCAATAAAGAATTACACAAATCATGCACTTTTTGTTGTTTAAAAAGCAAAGTTTATATTAAAGGAGAAAGACTGCAATGACATTCTCTGAAAGTGATGAAGATAATGTGGTTGGTGATGAAGAACTATACAGAAGATATTATTTTGATAGCTCAAATAGCCAAAGAACATCTAACGTGATTCTAAATATAGCAGGTTAACTATTTTTGTAAAAGTAACATAATGGTTTGTTAAAAAATATGCTTATTTTTTTACTGAATTATAAATGTTTTTAAATCGATATCAACTCCCGATTTACACAGTAAAATAGCAAGCTTTTGAGTTGCTGAAAAAAACATTGACTTCTCGAAAGAAACTATTCTATCTCAAGGGAAAATGATGTTGTCTTCAAATATATTGGTAAAAAAAAAGTCCTAATGTTGCTTTTGTTCTAATTAAAATCTGTGTGCGTGTGGAGTAAAACAATTAATAGAAATCAGAACTATATGTTATAGAATATAATTTTGTTGTCAACAAACAAATATTTTATAAATATATGTTTGTTGACAAGTTTAAATAAAAATCACTATATAATGTTTAAAAATTTTGTTTAATTTTTGTAGGTATAATTTATCTATACCTAGGTAGAAAATGGCTCTAAAAATTTAAGACATTTGTCTTGCCAGGGTAAATAAAATTTTTAAGAATGTACATTTCAATGTGTTAATCAAAGTTTTATTTATTTTTTCCATTTAGGTAATTTTTCATGGTTAATTTTTTACAAAATATTTTACATAAATAATAATAATAATAATATTATTTATTTTACTACATTTTATTTTTAAGATTTTCAAAACGTTGCATTGAGTTGGATGGCAAAAATAGATAAAAAGGTACTACTGTTGCTTTTTATTTTAATATCAAGGATTGCATAAGACCCCCACAAATTTTCAAAATTTTGAATCAAATCAGAAAAGTGATTCAAGAGTCAATTTTAAAAATCCATGTATTGAAATTAAGATTAATATTTAATGAAAATTAATATAAATTTCATTCATATAGAATGAACATAATATGTATTCTGACCCTTAAGTAATTTTTATTTTTGTAATAATAGATGAGTTCTCTTAGTTGTTGTGGAGGTAATACTCCATATAAATGGGCTTTTGCTTTTGGAAAGTTGTTGATGAGCGAGGATGCTGGGGCCTGTTTTAATGTCTCTGGTGGTTCATTGAAGATAAATTTTAAAACATAAACCCTGTATCATATGATAGTGGGTTAGAATGGTTTTATGCATTTTTTTAGATTTTTTTTTTTACAGGAAATATATTTTGTTTGCCCTAGTCAGTCATTTATGTAACTATTTGCTATAATTTCTGCAGTTTGATTTATTTTTAATTTGATTTGAATTTTTGATTTAGATGCGATTACACGACAGCATCATGATGCAAAAATTTGCGAATGTTGATCAGGCATTTTGAAATTTTCAAGACAATAAGGAACACGACTCAATCAAAAAGTTTTAAAAATGAACAATGCTGCAAACGCTAAATAAATTGTTTGAAAATGTAAATTTTGTGTTAAATTCAATAAAAAACTTTCTTACTTAACGCAGTGCCTACTTTATTTCATTATTCTTTTGAGTTAGCTTTGAATTGCTCTATCAATAAATTTTTTGCTAAATCCTTTATTTACAGCCTGTTTTTTACAAAACAAATTAAGGTATGAGCAATATGTATAAATTTTATATATAAATATTTTATATATGTACATATATACATACATAATATATATATATATATATATATATTATATCAATTATTATATAATATCAATTATATATATATATATATATATATATATATATATATATATATATATATATATATATATATATATATATATATATATCAATTATTAGAAAATCACTTAACAAACATTTTTTTCAATTAACACAGTGTTTCATCAATAAAAATACTCATCATAAATAATTAGTTTTTTTTATTACAGCATTTCTGATGAGTCTTTTTATTGATGAAACACTGTGTTAAATGAAAAAAAAAATTTGTTAAGTGATTTCCTACTAATTTATAATTGCTCTGTTCTTCTAAGAACATTGAGCACTCTATTTTGTAGAATACATTTTAAAGTTGTTTATGTATATATATATATATATATATATATATATATATATATATATATATATATATATATATATATATATATATATATATATATATATTGAAAGTGTTTACGCAGCATATCTCTAAGTTGATTTTAATGACATAAACACAAAACTTTCATTACATCTGTTTTGTTTTTTAATTTTTTCGGTTAAATACTTACAAATAATGGTGTATTTCAATTGTTTTGTTTTTTATATAAACAAACAAAATTGACGCATGCTTTTTTATTTTACCGCACTTAAAGATTGTTTCGTAATGCAATGACTTTTTATTCTCAAAAAAACATGCTTAAAATACTGAATAAGACTTTATACTAAACAATATGCTAATCGCAGCTTGTATTTTAACAAATTGTTAAAACTAGATGTAACCGCTATTTAAAATAACATATTTAAAATAACATATTACGCTATTTAAAACAATGTATAATAATATTAATTTTTTTTTTGTAAAAAAATTTACAATTTTTACATTGTAATTGAAGTATCGTTATAAAAAATCAATTAATGTAATTAGAGTAAAAAATCAATCATCATGTTTTAATTATTAATATTTTTCTATTAGTCATAAAAGTCTTAATTCATTTTAAATAAGGCATCTCATATAGGGGAGACCGGGGCACGTTGGCCCACGGGGTAGGTTGGCCCATTGGAGTTTATTCAAAGGCTACGCGCTTTAACTTTTAAAAAAATAAACTAAAAAACAAAAAGCTAAAAATTTACACATCAAGGAAAAAAAAGTGGGCCAACGTGCCCCGGCCTCCCCTACAAAAGAAATATAAATCGACAAAAAACAATCTGACGGAACAATAAAAAAGAAATACACAAAAGCATTGAAATCATCAGATGAAATTTGGTTAGTTTGATACTCGCTTGAAGATATTAATACCAGTTCTCTGCCTACTACTCACGATGTCTACAAGTTTTTAGGTTTATATATTTTTTTAAATTTTTTCAAATTTCAATTGGTGTATTACATACTTTCTTTTTAAAAGAAAATAATGTGCTTTAATTGAATTTCTGCTTTTGTTTGTTAAGGTATCACTTAAAAGAGATGAACAACTCATTTCAAGTTTTTTCCAAATATAAAAAATAATTGAATAGTAAATTATTTCAAAATTAAAGTAAGCTGCTAAATTAACAATAAAAACTGTTAAAGTATTTTGGGATAAAGCTGATATTCCTTGCAAGCAGGAAATACGTTATAATAAAACTGTAGATGACTCGGTTGTTATTGATATACTCTTCCTTGAATGGTGTTGTTACACAAATTTTAGAAAGGAAATTCATTGACACTGATATTTTATCTGAAAAATGTAAACAGTGTGAAATGTGGAAACCGAAAAAAAGGTAATTTAGATGCATATAACAGCTGGAAAGAAACTCATGTATGTTCAATAAATCATTTTGGAAGTATATGGAAGTTATTAGAATGAAAAGAATGTTTGCTCGATCTGTACATCTTCATTGCCTAAGATACACATTTTTTATTGGAGATGGTGACAAAAAATCTTTCGATGAGATTTGAAAATCAGATTCATGCCCAAGTCATACCATCATCAAAAGATAATGTATAGGACATGTCCAAAGGCGTGTTGGAACACGTCTACGTATACTTGAAGACGATTGCAAGGGTAAAAAGTTGACCGATGGTAACAACATTTGGGGAGAGAAAGGTCGTTTAACTAGTAAAGTGATTAACACTCTTTAAAACTATGTTGGAATACCACTTTTACATTCTTTAAAACTGTTGGCCATACGACTATATAGTCGCAATCTTTATGGATGAAAAAGGCTGTGTAGCTCTGATTCTTGGTGCAAATACCAACAGGATAAAATTACAGCAGCAAAAAGATATTAAAAGATTAAGGTGGCTACCCACTATTAAAAGTCTAAAAAAAAATTTTTTTTTCTTTCTATTTTTTGGAAGTTTTACCCTTTATAAACAATAAAATATATAACAATAGAAGAAAAATTTATAAGTTTGCCCTAATTTTGTTCCTTAAAAAGGGGTAAACATCCAAAAGTTCCTTAGCAACGGCCTTAGTGACAGTTGGAATTTTTTTTCTCCAGAACTAATATGCACTTTTTTTCCATATTTTTACTGTACCTTAACCAAGTTCTTATCTACACCGTTAAGTTATTCACGCGCTAAATGACATTGGTCAAAAGTACTAAAATCAGACCATATTTGAATTTGAAGCTTTTTATTTTTGAACTTTTCTTTTTCCAATCCGTTTTTCTCCATTTAAAGATTTTCTACCTTCTAACAAAGATATCTATGGTTTTGTTTAATATTTTTCGTTGAAATTTTTTAAAGAGATAAAACTTAGTTAGATAAATGTGCTGAGTCAAAAATATATATACTATGGTATCCCATTCAAGTTAAAATTTGGGTCAATGGGGCCATTTTTATACTAAATTGTAAATTTCAGAGAATTAAATAAAAGTATGTTTTATTTTTGACTCAGCACACAGTTTATATAAGAAGCAAGGTTTTTGAAAAGTTTCACTTAATTTGGAAAACTCTGCAACAAGTTAACCTTGTTAGGAAATATGCTATTTTTGAGTTAATTATGTGCATAATTCATGACGTAATATAAAATTTTTTTGTATTTTTTTTGTCTTATTTGATTCCAATGCAATTGAAATGTTTAGATAAAGTGGGATAAAAGGGTTCATTTAAAGATTTTATTTAAATAGTGGGTAGCCACCTTAATATTCATAAAGCTGTTTCATGTTTCTGTTCAGCTATAAGCCTAATAATTTGTTAAGATTTAAAAATATATGATTTTATTAACCCATCATCATTGATGATAAATCTATATCAAACAGATCATCTCTATTTATTTGGCAAATCAATCGGCTTATTAACCATTATTTGAGTTTAAATTTGCCCAATGGAAGTTTAAAGAAAAAACAATTTAAAATACGACGAGCTGAAAAAATACCACATTTCCTTTAAACATTCTTAAAAATACTGAAAACATAGCTAAGTTTCTTTATTAAACTTATAAAAATGTTATAAAACTAATTTATCAGGCGTCACGCAAAACTTATTATATAACTCTGCACCAATCGAGGGTTATCACCAATCAGTCGAGGCTTATGATCAATCAATCGACCTTTATTCCAATTATATTTTTAAAAAAATTGTCTAAAACATTAAGTTTATCTTTTGTAAAAATAAAACGCAGTTTTATAATAAGAATGATATATAAAAGTCAGTGATCGCTCCAAATAAATAAAACGAAGATAACTTTCTCAATCTTTCTTCTTTGGTGGTGCCCTATCAAACAGAATCAATAGTAAATGCAATTTTTATAAAAAAATAAATCAATTCAACAATCTTTAACTCTGATAAAATATATATATATATTTTAAAGTCATGTTTATTCAAAAATAAGGTGGAAAAATAGAAAAAAACATAGCATGCATAAATTTAAGACACAAAATGGCTGAAGGCGTTAATATACAAGTTCATATTTTACGCACATAAAGGTTTGACTAACGCTTTCACACGAACTTATAAATATTTATAATCCATAATTATTTACATATAAATATTAAATCGTTATGAATCTACGTTAAACTGCTTAAATACAATTGAACAATTAATTTGAAAAATCCTATTGCCCACCATTTGCGGTAAATAGTAATGGGGAGTATTATTCAGTAAAAAAGACTTATAACTTAAGCACATATTTCTATGGAGCTGTGTTATTGATTTTGCTAAACCTACTTTTATGTAAGCATTAAAAATGGCTGAGATAATCAGCGATTATTTTAAAACAAGATTGTGTGGACAGTGGGGTTTATTAAATAAGTGTTTTTATATTTTATAGTTAAGCTATCAACTATATTGCTTAAATATAAAATATTAAGTCAAATTTTAGTTTATTCAAATCAGAATTGTTAGTCCTTGGCCTTACCTTAGGGCCAAAAACATAGACCTTGGCCTTGATTGTTTTGACCTTAGCCTTCAAAGAATAATACATAAAATTAAAGACTTAAAAGTTTTTATTCTATATTTTTATATATTTTGGTTTTCGACTTTCATATATATCTACAAGTATATTTTCTTATTGACTTCATTGAAATCTGGGCATAACCTTGTTTTTTTTACATGTGGTTTTGTCACAGCACTTGCTACTTAAAGTTTTGTTAATAATTGCCCTTAACGTAAGGCAAAAATTTAAGTCTTTGGACTTGAAAATCTTTGTGCAGGCCTTGACCTTGGCCTTGTAACAACATGTGGCCTTGGCCTTGCTACTTTTGGCCTTGTTAACAACTCTGATTTAAATATCCAACAAATATAAAACTTATAAAATAATAAGTTACTAAATTTAATAACAAAAAAGATTAGGTTCTATCCAAACATGTAAAAACTCAGACCTATATGTACCAACAACAACAGCATGATCTCTTTCATATGGCTCCAGAGTAAGTTGTTCCTGCGGTTTAAGTTTTTCAGCTTGTAGTTTTTTTACTTCTCCTGCAAAAACAGCAGCTGGTGATGCCGTAGAGTCAATGCAATTAGCCTAAAGAAATCATAAGAAAAATTATAGCGAAAGAACAGGAATTTGAAATATTTAAAAAACATTAGGTAACTAGTACCTTAATAGATATAACAAAGTGACCATTATTTTTTAGAAAATTATGCGCATTAAGGGCAACAATTCGAGCTTGATCAGGTTGAGCAACATCAGCAAATATTGTATCAACCATACCTGTAATATTAAAAAACGAATTTAATAAAAAAGTTTGTTTATTAATATTTAACAATTCTCTGCATTCTTTTTTCTCTCCTGTGCAGGAATGGATGAATAATGAAATTTTTTACATAAATAACAATTTAACAACCATTAGCTTTTACAAGTATATTGCATTTCAATACTTTATTTAAAATGTTTACCATCCTGTAGCCATCTGTTAAAGTAAATCAAATTAAATTAATAAAACACTGTTATATAATAATTCAAATTTTGTTTTAATGGCTTTATGGATTGAATTTTTG